>NC_041390.1:191336409-191337090 GCF_002162155.2 Triticum dicoccoides
TGACGCGGATATTGAAAATTTTACTATGCGGGAGTCAAATGCCGGGGCTATTGAAAATTTTGATGATAGTGCATCGCACACGGTCCGGAGATAACAATCGTGTGTTATGAAACAGAAAAACCCTCGAGGCAGGCAGATATTTTCTAGGGATGCAGGTGGGATTGGGAACAAGAAACATCGCACACGGTCTGGAGATAACAACTGTGTATTATGAAACAGAAAAACCCTCGAGGTGGGAATATATTTTTGAGAGGGGGGGCCTCTTGGAGCACAATGTACTGTGCGGATGTGTGCGTGATAGGGTCACCGTCGTGGCACACGGTTAGTTTGAGTGAACCGTGTCTGGTGCGTCATCCGACTTGTCTAATGTTCATAATTTGGCAAAAATTGACGCGGGAGAGGGTTAGAACATGAACACACTTGCATGTGGACCAAATTTATGTATGAAAAGGGTGGTTTGATTTTCAATTACCAAATGCAACTTCGATGTGGCACCTATCTCACAAAGCGCATGGTATTGCTTGCCCCCACCCCCCTCGTGTCGGCATGAAGGGAATCCTAAGCTATGAATGCATGCCCCTCCCCCCAACCGAGGTTCACCTAGCAAAGTGCAAAGTAGCTAGCAGCCCCCCTCCTTCCTTGTGTCGGCACGAAGGGAATCCTAAGCTATGAATGCATGCC
>NC_041390.1:191337795-191363323 GCF_002162155.2 Triticum dicoccoides
CACTTTCAGTTGGTGGGCCAGAGAGGCATATTTCACCAAGATGGATCGTAAAACGGACCAAGAATAATCCACCTTGGTCGTACAACCTCTCTCTTGTTGTTGGTCAAAGTGATGGCCATCCATGCGACCCCGGAGATGGGCTAGCTCGCCAATAATCACGCAAGTAGCTAGTCCCCGAAGACAACCACTACATGTGTGTGGCCCAAACATATGTATGGAGAGGTGTGTTTTTGAGTAACAATGGAACAACTTTGATGTGGCACCGTGATTTTGAACTAGAAATCCCCACACTAAGTGAGGGTTAGGTTGACGATACATATGTACGTTACACCACACTTCAAGCCAACGATGGGGATTCATGCATGCATGCGTGCACAGTATATGCGCTCAAACTTAAGGTCTGAATCTCACCATCACCTATACTACGATAACATGAACCAAATGAAGAATCCGCCATGGTAACCGATCTTGTTGTTGGTCAAGGTGATCATGGATGTCCACACGGGTCCACAAATATATAGGCTTGTGGACGATAACCACATGAGGGAGTGTACCGTTCGAAGGCAACCACTACATGCATATGTATGGAGGTGATGCGTGCATGCATGCTTGAATACCATTTCATAACATTGATGTGGCGCGTGCGTCAAAAATCGTACACTAGCTCCCCACACAGAGCGAGATCGGTTCATGACGTGTCATTGTACTAGCCACTTCGACTCGATGGGAGGGATTCATGCGTACACATGCATGTGTGTGTGCTCACACTATATCATGCATGTCATCCCAGAGCATGACCTGTATATATACCGTATTACAAGCAAAAATAATAACCCCCTCCTAAGTGAAATTAACCTCTCTGGTTGTGAGGCAAAAAGTAGTGATGGACCAAGCGGGCCCATAGATGGAAAGCATCGATATCGCTAATAACCGCTTAAGTGGGTGCGAGAGGACAACCACCACCGCTTTGCATGTGGGCCAAACATATATATGTTGAATACCCAAAATGCACAACTTTGATGTGCCACATGCCTCAAAAACCGTAAACCATGCACCCACACAGAGCGAGGTTCATGAAGCGTACTACATATGATGGTCCCCTTCCCCCCTCTTCACTGCATACTATATGCTCCTGCAGTAATATGTACAACCCAAAATAATCCTCATCGATGGTGAAATTAATTAACCTCTCCCGATGCAGGTCAAAGTGATGCATGCATGCATCGACGATGGACTCGTGGGCCCACAGATGGAAGCGTCACATGTGAGTGTCCTAGCCAGGATAACCATCGCGTGCATGCACTGGTACAACAGCATGCTAAACAAACAATTTTTAACCCCTTTCCGTGACGGCATTTGGAACCGTCGCCAAGTGAGTGTGTGCGATAGGGTGTCCTTCCCACACGACCCAGAAATCGTCGGGGATAGTCCCTCCTAGGACCCAGGCTGGGGCCGTGTGCGATCGGGCGAGGCATCGAAACCCAATCATTTCCGTAGGTATGTACATCCCACACGGTAATCCAAGAAAATCATTTTCGTAGGTATGTACATCCCACACGGTGAATCCCAGAAAAACATTTCTGTAGATATGTATATCACACACAGTTAATCCAAGGAATTCGTTTATGTTCTTATGTACATTCCACACAGTCAATCTAGGGAAAACATTTTCGTTCTTATGTATATCACACACATTTCTTTGTGTGGAAACGTTTGCGCAAGGTGGCCTAACACAAACAATTCGCTGCCGGAAGCCGTGTGTGATTGTTAGTTGATTAAACACGCATACTTTCTAGAAACCGTGCGGGTTGTTTGAGTTCATCGGCCATGGTGCAGTCTGAGTAACAGTCTGCAATAGAAAACCCCAATAAGCAGGGTAATTATCCTATTATTGATAATCCATGTACTAATCAAACTAACATTTCTTATAAAACACGCCAGATATTTCATATCCGTATAAAAGAAACTAGGATTTCATAATCGAATTACATCAGATAGCTTCAGCACTTAGTTATGCCATTACACAGCAGCACCAAGTTTCACATGCAGCATCAAAAACCTTTGGAAAGTAGCATCATACATGGTAAATAGAAAGATGAATGTCATCTAGGAAACTACAGAAGCGGAAGGCAAATATTGATCCTTGAGTGATGTTGAATGTCCTTGCAACTTTAGGCCAGTGGCTATGGCTAATTGCCTGCCCAACCTTCGTCCTCTTCATCAATACTTCAATATTGTACCGTGGGTGTTGAATGAATACCTTGCTCGCCTCTTGACCATGCAGGTGGTTTGAGAGGTAATCATCGGTGAACTGCTTTGAAAAGTACTGAAAACAAAGCTATGCATAAATCGTTGTTGTAAATTTTGAATTGGCGCAAAGGGTAAAAACAAGGTAAAAGAGTTGGTACCATCCTATAGTTGACTGATGTCTTCTTCATTGTGCAAACAAAGATCTTGCTGTTATTCATCGCAAGTTTCTTCATCCTAACAATCTTTCTGAGTTTCTTGACTTGACTGATATACATGGACATCTCATTTCCCCATATTCAAAATGGGTCAAATAGTGGGTCTAAGCCTCTAACAGCAGGACCTACATGTGCAAGACCAAATTGTAAGAAACCTAAATATTAGAATGATTCCTGCAACTGCACAATAATGTGCTATTAGCCAAAGGACCCTGCTTGAACAAACCTCGATGGTAAATCAAAGTGTCTCCCATTGTTTCCCTGCAACACACATAAGGAAGATCTTGATCAGGCTAACTGAGAGTTGCCATACTATCAGTCGAATATGTATTGAGTACAACCAAATTCGATTGGTGTCACATGCATAACAATACAAAATTGTACCCACAACAAATGAAAATCAAATTACAGAACTAAATCACATAGTTAAATGGATAGCAGACCAAATGAACCAAAATAGTTAACTGAGCACGACATTGCAGAATAGAAACATGTACTAGAAGATAAGATAGTTAACAAAACAAAGAATGCTTGAGAACAGTTCTACAAAATGTAGCAATTATTGGACCAAAGTGTTAACTGAACATTACATTTCAGAGGACCAAAATGTTAACTGAACATCAGATTGCTTATTAACATTACAGAGGACAAATCACTAGAAGGCACTGGCGGTGGCCTCGAGAAAACATCACAAACTATATTTTAAAGTAGACAACCACGTGGCGGTGTCGATGGTGGCCTCGAAGACAAGGTCTTCCTCCAAGATCTGGCGGTCGACATGCATGGCAGCCATAGCGACCTCGTTCGCGCGTGCGGCCGCATGCTACTCAGCTCCATGTTATACTGCGTGTAAAATGGTTGTGTGTGGCTCTTAATTGGAGGAGGGGGCAGTGATTTCAGTGGAAGGTGTCGCTCCGTCGGTTGGGGCATGTGGGATGGGAAAGGAGGAGGATGGTGTGGGTGGGGTGTGGATTACCTAACCATATCGACGAGCCCACACAACAAGAAGAAGGGTTGGCGGCGAGGAGGCCGCGCAGCAAGAAGAAGGGTTGCTGGCGAGGAGGAGGCGCTGCAAGAAGAAGGGTCACCGGCGAGGAGGTGGCGCTGCAAGAAGAAGGGTAGCCGGTGAGGAGGTGTCACTGCAAGAAGAAGGGTCGCCGGCGATGAGGCTGAGCTGCCAGTAAGCACCAATGAAGGTTTGAACTTGGAAAGCAAGGAGGAACAGTGGAAATGTGGCTTTTGGTAGGAGGGAGGGGCAGGGAGATAGATATTTCCGCGGCGGCCAAAAAATTTCGCTCGATGCTGCGAGAAACCTACGTGCAAGTGTGGTTCAAGCGGGGGCAGTGGACTGTAGACGATGAAGCTTCCCGCGTAAGCCAGACAAGACGGTGCGCCAAAATATTTTATATCGCATCCCACACGATTCTTTCTAGTAAACTGTTTGTGGTATACCTGATTTTTTCATTATGTTTGGAAAGACAAAATGGTGTTATAGAGGGAAATGATGGTGTTTGAATTGCTAGAACATTTACATACAGTGAACATGCAACTAGTACATGGGTGTTGTGTTTAAATTTGGAATTATTCCGGGTTTTTGTTTGGCATTTTTATGCATTAATTGAGTTTCTAGGCATTTAGTGTGCATAATTCAAATTTGAACTACAAGCACATGCTCCAATGCACCAAAGTTCGTTGAAAAATCACATGTGTGTCTTTGGGTGAATTTATAGGTCCCATGCAAGAAATGGGAATAAAATTCAAACATCTGGGTGTTGTGGCTCGGCCAAAATGATTGGGAAACTTGGTTTTTAATTCCTGTAAATCCAAAACACGACTGAAAATCATGAAACTTGGCATGGTGTCATGACATGGCACCAACATGCTGCAGCAATTTTTTTGGCCGAATTGGGACAAGCTTTGGTGTAAGCTTCTTGCAAACCGGGGCTTCCCTCAAGAAGGCTCTTGGTTCCGAGAGGGAATGTGTCACCTCCGTGTGCGAAACGACATACGTACACTGCCTTCTCCCGCCTTAATTTTTGTACACTGGCAGATTACACCAAATAGAAGTATCGTGCTAACTTTTGGAATTATTCTGGGTTCGTTTGGCCTTTGTATACATTAATTAAGTTTCTGCACATTTAATGTGCATAATTCAAATTTGAACTACAAGCACATGCTCCAGTGCAACAAAGTTGTTTGAAAAATCACATGTGTGTCCTTGGGTGAATTTCTAAGTCCCATGCAAGAGATGAGAGTGAAATTCAAACATCTGGGCATCATGGCTCGGCCGGAAAGATTGAGAAACTTGGTTTCTTAATTCCTGTAAATCCAAAACACACCTGAAAATCATGAAACTTGGCATGGTGTCATGACATGGCACCAACATACTGTGGTAATTTTTTTGTCCGAATTGGGACAAGCTTTGGTGTAAGCTTCTTGCAAACCGGAGCTTCCCTCAAGAAGGCTCGTGGTTCCGAGAGCGAACGTGTCACCTCCGTGTGCGAAACGACATACGTACACTGCCTTCTCCCGCCTTAATTTTTTACACTGGTAGATTAGACCAAATAGAAGTACCGTGCTAAATTTTGGAATTATTCCGGGTTCGTTTGGCCTTTTTATACATTAATTGAGTTACTGCGCATTTAATGTGCATAATTCAAATTTGAACTACAAGCACATGCTCCAGTGCACTAAAGTTATTTGAAAAATCACATGTGTGTCCTTGGGTGAATTTCTAGGTCCCATGCAAGAGATGGGAGTGAAATTCAAACATCTGGGAGTCATGGCTCGGCCGGAAAGATTGAGAAACTTGGTTTTTTAATTCCTGTAAATCCAAAACACGCCTGAAAATCATGAAACTTGGCATGGTGTCATGACATGGCACCAACATGCCGCGGTAATTGTTTTGGCCGAATTGGGACAAGCTTTGGTGTAAGCTTCTTGGAAACCGGAGCTTCCCTCAAGAATGCTCATGGTTCCGAGAGGGAACCTGTCACCTCCGTGTGTGAAACAACATACGTACACTGCCTTCTCCCGCCTTAATTTTTTTACACAGGCAGATTAGACCAAATAGAAGTACCGTGCTTAATTTTGGAATTATTCCAGGTTCGTTTGGTCTTTTTATACATTAATTGAGTTTCTGTGCATTTAATGTGCATAATTCAAATTTGAACTACAAGCACATGCTCCAGTGCACCAAAGTTGTTTGAAAAATCACATGTGTGTCCTTGGGTGAATTTCTAGGTTCCATGCAACAGATGGGAGTGAAATTCAAACATCTGGGCATCATGGCTCAGCCGAAAAGATTGAGAAACTTGGTTTTTTAATTCCTGTAAATCCAAAACACGCCTGAAAATCATGAAACTTGGCATGGTGTCATGACATGGCACCAACATGCCGTGGTAATTTTTCTGTCCGATTTGCGAAGGCGCACACATTAACAATCAACAAAGTCATTTTGGAACAAGTGGTGTCACGTTACAAATCAGAAAAACAAGTATTATTGAAACCGTGGGCGTTCTACTTACCAATTACGTGCGGCAACACGTCCTCTTTTTTATTGGCTAGGAGGTGCCGTGAGGGTAGCTATTTGTGTACGGGAGGCGTGCGATCAGACCCCTACACGTGCTCATCGGGAGGAGAGCCCTTTGACCGCTACCAGCCGCGCACCTCCCTCCCAACGTCTCCATTAATGGCGCCCGAGCACCTATTCTACGGCGTGGCTATATGTCTCACTGGACTGAGATTTAAGAGAGAAAAATGAAAATTTGAAAAGAAAGTTTTGCACCAATCTTGATGTAAGATCCGACGGATCTATATAGCATCGACTGCGACTTATAGCAAGCATGATGAATATAAGGACGATGATAGTGGATAATAATTGTCTTACATATTTAGAAACATGATTTAAAAAAGCCACACGCGGCAACGCCCGAAATACACAAGGGCAAAAGAAGAAGGAAGACAATGATCTGGCTCGCTGATCTCTACTTTCTTGATGCGTTGCTGCAGGCCACGGGAAATAGTCTCCGCGGCGAGCGGCGACGAGCTCTTTCTTGTCCTCTAGATGCTGCTTGAGAGCATCCACGGATTCCTCCACCAGCCTTCTGCGCTCAATGCGCAGCATGGTATTCTCGTCCATAAGTTTCTCAACGATGGCGCCGGTCCTCTTCAACAAGGCAGTAGTCTGCTCCTGCTGCTCTGCACTTCCGACGATCTTCGCCCTCAGCAGGTTGCGCTCGGCCCAGAGCTTCGCATTGCTCTCATTTAGTTGCCGGATGACGTTGGTAGACTGTTCAAACGAGGCTTTCAGGTCATCCTGCAACCTCGCCCACCTAGAGACCTGATCCATCTGCCTAAGGACGAGGGCACGCATGCACCTGTAAGAGTCCTTGCCTGCCCGCGAGACATTTTCCCAGGCCGCCGCGGTGCGGGAGGACATCTCTACTGCGTTCATGGCACGGCGGGACATCTCTTCTGCTTCCGCGGCGCGACTGGACCAGTCTGCTGCATCAATGGCACGGCGGGACCTCCATGCTGCTTCGACAGCGTGGCGGGACCTCTCTGCTGCTACGACAGTGCGACGGGACATGTTGGCTGCTTTCGCGGTGAGGCGGGACATCTCTCGTGCTTTTGCTTCTAGGCTCACCTCTCCCTGGTGGCAATCTCTCGACCCAGAACTCGCACTGGCCATGGCGGACGCAAGGGAAGGATGATGAATGACTTGTTTGTTTTTGACTTTTTTGTGGATGAGGAGTTGAGGAGAAATGTGCAATCATCTTGGAGTAGTAGTAACCGAGTAGTAATACACTCCTAAGTGGGAAACCGTTTAGGTTTTGATCAGTGTGAATAGGTTTGCAATTTGGAATGTGACGGGACACATGCTCAAAATTTACTGACGGTTATAAGTGGGACACTATTCTTGGAAGGCGTAACGTGGGCACGTACGCCTTCTCGGCCGTGTACGTGACGTTTGCACCATATGGTGCACCGCAATAGGCAATGTCAGCACACGTCTTGTTCCAACAACCATGCGCGCTCGTTATTACCATCGCGCACGCTTCTTTTAATTAGAATGTGTGTGCCCATTTAGCGCACACACGTTGATCAAACTAACTGTTTCAGTTTGTTGTGGCTAATCGCAAACAGTTCATCCATGTGAAGTGTATGCCATCAATCGTAGACACTTTGATCTGGCTGACCCATTTCTATTCTGTTGCCTAATCGCAAACGGTTAATCCTTCTGAAGTGTATGCCCTCAATCACACACACCTTGATCTGGCTGACTGTTTCTTTTGTGTTGCCTAATCACAAACAGTTCATCCGAGTGAGCCGTATGTTGTACATCACACACGCCTTCATCTGGCTGCCCGTTTCTTTTGTTCCTCCTCATCGCAAACAGTTAATTGAGCTGAACCGTATGCCCTGCATCGCACACGCAACTAAAATCTGAACCATGTTTGATGCATCCTCCATCGCAAACATTTTGCACCTTTTTTGACAGGTTTTTTACACCACCGGTGCGATTATGGCATCGCACACAGTTTCGTCATAGGGTCTGATCTCAGTGTCGCGTTAGCAGCATCCTGCAGTAGTGATGCATGTGGCCCAAAGAGGTGTTGTGTGATGTTTGAATAGCCAATTTCACAATTTTGACTTGGCATGTGCCTTGGAAACCAAAAAGTCCCGACATTGAGTGAGGTGTACTTGTTCACGGACGTGTACATATAGTTTATATGCTAGTCCCCTCCCACCTCTTCAACGCGTACTATATACCACCATAACACAAACAAAAAAGATTCTACACTGGTCAAATTAACCTCACTGCCGGTTGTTAGTCAAAGTGATGGACAATGACCTCGCGGGCCCATAGAAAGCATCACACGCGAGTATCGAGTGTCGTGTAGGACAACCATCGACTGCATGTGGCCAAAGCATGTATGTATGAAAGGGTTGTGTAATGTTTTAAATAACGATTTCATGACTCTGATGCGGCACCAGCCTGCCTAACAAAATGGCCAACGCACACGGTGGCTCACAACTCGTAGTGTACTGCGAGCCACCCGCCACCCCCAGAAGCACACACCCACACACACACCGCGAATCCACCGCAACTACGATGCATGTTAAATTAATTATCCCGCGGTGAACATATGTTACCAAAGGAGGGACGTTTTAATTTCAAAAAAATCATAGAGATCATTAAGACGTTTTAGTACATAAATTGGTTGATTTTCTATGGGTATAATGTGCAAAAATCAAATTTAAGCTACATGCACACGTGATAGTGCACCTAAATGGTTTGCAAAAACACATGTGTCTAACTGGGTGCATGTTTACTCCCTGTTCAACAAATTTCAAACATTGAGAATCTTTATTTTCAAATTCTAGTACATCTAAAACTTATTTGAAGTTCATGAAACTTATCGTGTTGTCGTATGGACACCAATACAAAGTGGCATTGTACTTTTTTAATCAAATTTGAGACCATTTTTATGTAATGTTTATCTAATTACAAACAGGAGATTATTAATAATTGGGAACCAATTTCCCTAACGGATTATTTGTTCGAAGTGTGAGCATTAGACCAGCAATGGATACATGCCATGCTTCGGTTAAGCAATAAAGCGGCAACATTAATCATCCAAATAGAAAAACAATATACGTGCCGCTGCATGATCCGTGTGTCGTGCGGCCAAGCGTGAGTTGACGGGACGCATGCGAGCAGTCCGCCGCGCAGGCAGACGGGGATATGTACTCAAAACACTGGCAACACGTCATTGGATCATAATATGTGGCATAAAGCACCATTTTCAAGTAGGGATTATAGCAGGGTGCGGGAGAGTGGACCACATAAAATAGATGAGGATGGTGGTGATGATGGTGATGTTGATGAAGACGATCACCGCGGCGATGATTCCCCTCCCGATGGCACTCCGGTGCCACCGAGAGAGAGGAGGAGAGGTTCTCCCCCTTGTGCTTCCACCTCCATGGCCCCCCTCTGGATGGGGAGAGGTTCTCCCTCTAGTCTTTAGCCTTCAAGGTGATGATGGCCCCTCCGGGATCCTCCTCCATAGCCTCCGGTGATGATGGCCCCCTCCAGCAGGGTGCCAGAGAGGGCCTAGATTGATTTCTCATGGCTACAGAGGCTTGCGGCGGCGGAACTTCCAATCTAGGTAAATTTCTGGAGGTTTGGGTATTTATAGGAGAGGTTGGCGTCGAGAACAAGTCCGGGGGGCCCCACGGTTAGTCCATGAGGCACAGGGGCACGCCTAGGGGGGTGGGCGCCCCCCACCCTCGTGGGGCCCATGGGACACCCCACGGTAGTTCTACTAAAAACAACGTCAGTCCGGGTTAGTTCTAATCATATCATACCAAAATCATATAAACCTATTGTAAACATGGCATGAATACTTCATAAATTATAGATACGTTGGAGAAGTATCAGCATCCCCAAGCTTAATTCCTGCTCGTCCTCGAGTAGGTAAATGATAAAAGAAATAATTTATGAAGTGTGAATGCTAGCAAGTGCATGAGTTTGATCAATGATAGTTCAATCACTTTTTCTAGCATCATTACATATCATAACAGTAGCTCAACTCATAAAACTTCTCATGATCAAGTAACAAGCTATTCACATGTTAAAGTATAGATCATAAACTTTCTTGAAAACTAACAAACCATGCTCTTAGTCATCAAACAATTGCAATTCATCTTATTTTCAGGGAGGGTCTATGTAAGAGCTTTGGTACAATAAACTCCACATACTCAACTATCATTTAATCTTTCACAATTGCTAACACTCACGTGATATTTATGGGTTCAAAGTTTTAATCGGACACGGATGAAGATAGGGGCTTATAATTTTTCCTACCGACTCTTTACCTCAAGGGTAATGTCAATAATAATAATTTATGAAAACCTACATCCAAGTGATATATATATATATCTGGATCGCTCCAACACAAAGTGCTTGCCAAAGGAAAAAGTGTAAAAAGGAAAGGTGATGATCACCATGACTCTTGTATAAGGGTAGAAGATAAAAGTAAAAGATAGGCCCTTCGCAGAGGGAAGCAGAGGTTGTCATGCGCTTTTATGGTTGGATGCACAAAATCTTAATGCAAAAGAACGTCACTTTATATTGCCGCTTGTGATAAAGACCTTTATTATGCAGTCCGTCACTTTTATTTCTTCCCTATCACAAGTTCGTATAAAGCTTATTTTCTTCGCACTAATAGATCATACATATTTAGAGAGAAATTTTTATTGCATGCACCGATGACAACTTACTTGAAGGATCTTACTCAATCCATAGGTAGGTATGGTGGACTCTCATGGCAAAACTGGTTTAAGGGATGTTTGGAAGCACAAGTAGTATTTCTAGTTGGTGCAAAGAATTTGGCTAGCATGAGAGGGAAAGGCAAGCTCAACATGTTGGATGATCCAAGACAATATAACGTTTCGGATATAGGCAAACATAACCCATTAAGTTGTCTTCCTTGTCCAACATCAACCTTTTAGCATGTCATATTTAAATGAGTGCTCACAATTGCAAAAGATGTCCAAGATAGTATATTTATATGTGAAATCTCTCTTCCTTCAATATTCTTTCATGAATTGTTCAAGTGACCAATTCTGCATTTGCTAACTTTCAATAAATTTACCACCTATACTTATTATGTGTGAAGTCATTAGTCCCCATGGTATAAGCATATGAAACATATATAAATTCAGATTTATGATATTCAATTCATTCAACCATTTACTCATAGGATATATGTGAAGCACATGAGTAAATGACAAACTACTCCAAAAAGATATAAGTGAAGAACACTAAGTAGTCAAATAATTAACTAGCCAAGGGAGGATTCTTTTTCAATCAAGATTTTAGATCCAATGATTTTATTCAAACAGCAAGTAAAATTGAAAATACGCTTCAAGCAAATCACATATCGTGTGACGAATAAAAATATAGCTCCAAGTAAGGTATACCGATAGTCTTGAAGACGAAAGAGGGGATGCCTTCCGGGGCATCCCCAAGCTTAGGCGCTTGAGTCTTCCTTGAATATTACCTTGGGGTGCCTTGGTCATCCCCAAGATTAGGGTCTTTCCACTCCTTATTCTCCTCATATCGATATCTCACCCAAAGCTTGAAAACTTCAATCACACAAAACTAATGGAACTTCGTGAGATAGGTTAGTATGATAAAGAGTAAACCGTTCACTTTGGTACTGTCAAAGACAAGGTTCATAATTGTTCTCACACAATTCCTACTGTAGAATATCATTTCTAAAATTTATATTGAGAAATGTAAGCCATAGAAACTAGAAAACAAGCAAACTATGCAATGAAAACAGAATCTATCAGAAACAGAACAGTCTGTAATGATCTGAACACCAACCATACTTCTGCTACTCCAAAAATTCTTAAATAAATTGGTGGACGTGAGGAATTTGTGTATTAATCTTCTGCAAAAATAATCAACTCAATCGCACTCTTCTGTAAAAAATGGCAGCTAAACTCGTGAGTGCAAAGTTTCTGTTTTTTACAGCAAGATCACAATAACTTTCACCCAAGTCTTCCCAAAGGTCTTACTTGGCACTTTATTGAAACAAAAGCTATAAAACATGATTACTACAGTAGCTTAATCATGTAAACACACAAAAACAGTAAGGGTAAATATTGGGTTGTCTCCCAACAAGCGCTTTTCTTTAATGCCTTTTAGCTAGGCATGATGATTTCAATGATGCTCACATAAAAGATAAGAATTGAAACATAAAGAGAGCATCATGAATAATATGACTAGCACATTTAAACCTAACCCACTTCCTATGCCTAGGGATTTTGTGAGACACAACTTATAGGAACAATGATCAACTAGCATAGGAAGGCAAAACAAGGATAACTTCAAAACTTTAAGCACATAGAGAGGAAACTTGATATTATTGCAACTCCTATAAGCATGTATTCCGCACTCATAATAATTTTCAGTAGCATCATGAATGAGTTCAACAATATAACCATCACATAAAGCATTCTTTTCATGATCTACAAGCATAGAAATTTTACTACTCTCCACATAAGCAAAATTCTTCTCATTCAGAATAGTGGAATCATTACTAACTAAAGTTGACACTCTTCCAAACCTGCTTTAGATGATAGCATTATTCATACTCCAAAAGATATAAGTGAAGTTTATGGAGCATTCTACAATTAATATAGACTAACCAATATCCAAGCTCAAAATATATAAGTGAAGCACATGAAGCATTCTATAAAACCATACTCAAAAGATTTAAGTGAAGCACAAAGAGCAATTCTATAAGATCATACTTAAAGGATATAAGTGAAGCACATGAAGCATTCTAAAAATCAGTGAAGGGCTATATCATACTAGCATGGTCCTTAAAGGAAAAACAAAAAACATAGAGGACACAAATCATGTGAACAAAACAAAAACCGAGGTATACCGATAATTGTTGAAGAAGAAAGATGGGATGCCAACCGGGGCATCACCAAGATTAGATGCTTGAGTATCCTTAGAATATTTACTTGGGGTGCCTTGGGCATCCCCAAGCTTGAGCTCTTGCCTCTCTTTATTCTTCTCACATCGGTAACTCCTCATTCTTCGAACACTTCATCCACAGAAAACTTTAACAAAAAACTTTGTGAGATCCGTTAGTATAATAAAGCAAATCACTACCTTTAGGTACTGGTGCAAACTCATTACAATTTCATATTAGAACTATATCTACTGATACTACCCATAGATTCATCAAAATAAGCGATCAACACATAGAAAACAGAATCTGTCAAAAACAGGACAGTCTGTATTAATCTGGAAATTTAGTAAACTTCTGTAACTCCAAAAATTCTAAAACAAATATTAAAATTTAAAAAATTTCTACAGAAGTAATGTGCAAAAAGTTTCAGACCCATTTGACTTTCTAGTAAAAAATGTAAATTCACGTGCTACAGTCAAAGTTTCTGTTTTTGTACTACACAAAGTGAACAAGCAATCTAATCATCCTAAAACCAAGGCTTGGCACATTATTTTTATAATACAATTGATATGTATAAGGGGATAATTATTTTCAGAGAATCTTCCATGAAACTTTTTACATTGTTTCCATGAGCATGAACACAAGTGTTCAAGGTCGACCCTCACTTCTCCAATGCATAACCTTCCAATCACTTCTCTTATTCAAAAACCTTTTAGGTAAGAGAGGCAAGTAATTTTTTTGTATTTTCATTCTTTAAAAAAATGTTTCACCCACAATTAAATAGAAAGAAAAAAGGAAAAACAAAATCTACTTAGTGAAGAAAGCAAACAAGCACACACGAGAATATCAACCCCACGCTATTGCTCCCCGGCAACGGCGCCAGAAAAGAGCTTGATAGTCCCCAAGTGCAGGGAATCATCGTAGCAATTCCCAAAGGTGGAAGTGATAAGTATGGAGTGTAGAACCCACAAGGAGCTAAAGGTAAGATCAATATTCTCTCAAGCCCTATCTGCCAGTAATACGACTCTACGTACACCGAACGTTTGCTTCCAACTAGAAATGAGAAATAAAACTACGTTGTGGGTATGAAGAGGATAACATTGCATGATATCAGAGAGCTAAAATATAAAAGTAGGTACTGTTATCATAAAGTTAGAATATATTACTAAATATTATAAATAGCGAGTGTAGAATAATGATGGGTCGGTGTGCCGAATTGTCCTAGGAAATTGTTAACAAGACCGATAGTCATCATTGCAATTTCATATGAGGGAGAGGCATAAGCTAACATACTTTCTCTTCTTGGATCATATGCACTTATGACTGGAACTCTAGCAAGCACCCGCAACTACTAAATATCATTAAAGTAAAACCCAACCATAGAATTAAAGCATCAAGTCCCCTTTATCCCATACGCAACAACCCCCTTACTCGGGTTTATGCTTTTGTCACTCAAGCAACCCACTATAAGAGAATCATGAACTTATTGCAACACCCTATAGCGGGAATCCCTCACGCTTGTGTGACCCGGAGGGCACAATAGGACATCACCAAAATAAAACATACAACTCATACCAATCTAGATCATCAATCAACCCAAAGACAAAGGATATCTACTCAAAACATCATAGGATGGCAACACATCATTGGATCATAATATGTGGCATAAAGCACCATGTTCAAGTAGGGATTACAGCGGGGTGCGGGAGAGTGGACCGCGTAAAAGAGATGAGGATGGTGATGATGATGGTGATGTTGATGAAGACGATCACCGCGGCGATGATTACCCTCCCGATGGCACTCCTGTGCCACCGAGAGAGAGGAGGAGAGGTTCTCCCCCTTGTGCTTCCTCCTCCATGCCCCCCTGGATGGGGAGAGGTTCTCCCTTTGGTCCTTGGCCTTCATGGTGATGATGTCCCCTCCGGCATCCTCCTCCATAGCCTCAGGTGATGATGGCCCCCTCCGGCAGGGTGCCAGAGAGGGCCTAGATTGATTTCTCGTGGCTACAGAGGCTTGTGGCGGCAGAACTTCCGATCTAGGTTAATTTATGGAGGTTTGGGTATTTATAGGAGAGGTTGGTGTCGAGAACAAGTCAGGGGGCCCCACGGGTAGTCCACGAGGCACAGGGGCGCGCCAAGTGGGGTGGGCGTGCCCCCCACCCTCGTGGGGCCCACAGGACTTCCCCCCGGTAGATTTTTGTTCCAATATTTTTTATATTTTCCAGAAAAATTGTCCGTTGATTTTCACCGCATTCTGAGAACTATTATTTCTGCACAAAAACAACACCACGGTAGTTCTGCTGAAAGCAGAGTCAGTCCGGGTTAGTTCTAATCAAATCATACCAAAATCATATAAAACTATTGTAAACATGGCATGAATACTTCATAAATCATAGATACGTTGGAGACGTATCAGTAATTCGATTAGGGTTAGTGTTCGTGCTAATAATGTCTATCCAGGACTTGACAATTGATTTTGAGTGACCAACATATGTTTGTGCCATTATTTTCTTCAAGATTGGTCTGTACATAGACGATTGTTGTAGCGACCCGACCTCAAACGATCAAGTCTCTGTGCTTCAGTGTCATCTCTGAATCGGTAATGCGGACACACACAGTACTCGAGGAATTATAACAGAGTAGCAATCACACACTTATTACATCGAATGTCTCCAGAGAGAACTTATTACAATAAATATGGATTAAGGCCATCTAATACGATAACAGCGGAAGGCTTGGAAGATAAAGTGAGTCCATCAACTCCAACGGCATAGCTGAGCTGCACGACAATGACCCTATGAACCTTACTCCTCGTCTGAAAAGTCTGCAACATAATATGTTGCAGCCCGAAAACGGGTCAGCACATGGAATATGCTGGCAAAGTAACACAGTAGAGCAAGAACAGAATAATGCTATCACTACATACATATTTGGCTGGTGGAAAGCTCTATAGTCATAGTTTTTGCGAAAAGCCAATTTTTACCTACAACAAAGGAATAGATTTTATTTAACTGTCATGGTAGTTGCAACATCATTGAGAATTTTCCTCCAACTCAATCCCAATTAAAGTAATTATCAACCCAACAATATTAATTTAGAGTGATGAGATACTTAAGATACTCCAAGTACTAGATACTCAAGATGTCCATAACCGGGGACACGGCTAACCATGATTAGTTTGTACACTCTGCAGAGGTTTGCGCACTTTTCCCCACAAGACTCGATTGCCTCCGTTGAATTTCTCGCACTACATGATGTTTGAGAAACAGATGACCGAGACACAGTCTTTTAGGAACATTAACTCTCTACTCCGGGCAGACCATACCAAACCTACAACCCACTACCTGCTGATCCACCTCTTCAAGAGCTTCACGTAACTTACTCAACTATGCTAGAGCTCATAATAGCTTGCGGTTGCACACAGAAGTTTCTAGCATGATCCACCTTAATTTAAATCATTAATTAACAATCTCACATCTGTCATGGATTTCACTCACCCAAACCACGTCTACGAGCATAGCATAGCAATATAAGCAATTCGTATAAGTAACTCCCAAGGTTTGAATATAACAGGGCAATAGGTTCTACCTCATCAACTACTTCCCAACCCACATGTTAATCAATCCTACTCATGCAATGTTTGAGGGTTGGAGCTAATGCATAAAACTGGGTGATAAAGGGGTATGATCAAAGTGTTACTTGCCTTGCTAATGATCCGCGAAACCTAGGGACTCCAAATAACATGCTTCGCACTCCGGAAATTCTATCGCAAACAAACAATAGCATACATAAGCAATCAAGCAAAGAAGCATGGGTAAATCTCAAATAATAAGATCTATCCAGAAAGTTCAAATTAAGAACTCCGGTTTGCAAAAAGAATCAAATCAAACGGAGCAACGAAACTCAAACGGCGAAAGAAACAAGATCCATTTACTAATCTGGACCTAGGTCAAATTTTACAGTACCATAATCATGTTCAAGTTGATTAAACAGAAAGAGGGTCTCGAGACGAAGATCTAGGCGCTTGAATCGCCTGATTCCGACAAGCGAGCTAAAAGATAAACTAGAACGAAAATCGAATCAGAAATCGCGATCAGAAATAACCGCAGAAAAAATCCGATAAAAGAAAGCTGATGAACAGGCTAACGAACGAGTGTTCGTTGCTGTAACTAACGAGCGAAAACCGTTCGTTAAAACGAACGCACGGACGAACGTCCGCTAAAAATAAAATCCGGGAAAAACCGGCGAACCGATCTAAAAAAACGGACTAGGGTTTTCTTAAAAAAACCAAATCGGTTTTCTTAAAAAAAACCGGCGGCAAACGGCTACCTCATCGGTCCGGCGAGACGCGGGAGCGAAGGCGGGGCGAGGCGGCTAGCAGCGGCGAAGGCGGCGACGCGGCGCGGCGGGGCTGCGGGCGGGGCTGCGGGCGACGGGGTGGGTGGTGGTGGTGGCGGGGGGAGGGGGTTGGGTATTTAAAGGAGGGGGTGGCGGCTTGGAGGAGGGGCAAGGGCGACGGGAAGGAGTCCCGGTCGGACTCCTGGTCCGAGGCGGCGGCGGCGTCGGTCTCCTGGAGGGAGACGGCATCGCGGGGGAAGTGGGCCGGCGGCTGGGCTTCGGCCCAGCTAGCCACTGCGCACTTTTTTTTAAAAAAAAATCCGCCGAAAATAAAAAAATCCTAGAAAATAAAATAAAAATCTAAAAATGCCAGAACAAATTTTCACCATCTAAAAAAAATATTTAGAACGAGATGAACATTTTGTTGGCCCTAAAATGCAATTTTGAAAACGTGCAATTTTTCTAATGCAAACAAAATTGCAATAAAATCCAAATAAAACAAATATTTGATTTTAATATTTTTCCTCCAATATTTCAGTTATTTTGGAGAAGTCATATTATCTCCTCTCATATATTTTAATATGAAATGTTTTTGGAGAGAAAAAATAATTAAAACCAAAATCCTCGTTTCAATATTTGATAAAAATAAAATATGAAATCTGAGAAATCCCGAACTCTCTCCGAGGGTCCCTCAGGTGCTTAGGATTTCAAGGATCGCGAGATGAAATGCAATAAAATATGATATGCAAGGATGATATATGTATAACATTCCAAATTGAAAATTTGGGATGTTACAAACCTACCCCCCTTAAGATGAATCTCGCCCTCGCGATTCGGGTTGGCTAGAAAATAGGTGCGGGTGGTCTTTGCGAAGATCATCCTCTCATTCCCAGGTGGCTTTATCCTCGGTATGGTGGCTCCACCGAACTTTGCAAAACTTGATAACCTTGCTGCGGGTGACTCGACTGGCAAACTCCAAAATCTTGACTGGCTTCTCCTCATAAGTAAAATCATTGTCCAACTGAATCGCCTCCAAGGGTATGGTCTCTCTTAGCGGTATATCGGCCATCTCAGCATGACACTTCTTCAACTGGGAAACGTGAAATACATCGTGAACTCCTAACAGTCCTTCAGGTAACTCCAACTTGTAGGCAACTTCTCCCTTCCGTTCCAAAACATGATACGGTCCTACAAATCTCGGGGCTAACTTTCCCTTAACTCCAAAACGTTTCACTCCTCGCAAAGGTGATACTCGCAGATATGCTCTATCTCCAATTTCATAGGTCACCTCCTTGCATTTCGAATCTGCATAACTCTTCTGTCTGGACTGAGCTATCTTCAGTCTATCTCGGATCAGTTTAACCTTCTCCTCAGACTCTTTGATCAAGTCTGGTCCAAACAACTGTCGGTCTCCAACTTCATCCCACATCAACGGTGTTCTGCACCTTCGTCCATACAGGGCTTCAAACGGCGCCATCTTCAGACTGGCTTGGTAACTATTGTTGTATGAGAACTCTGCGTAAGGCAAATTGTCATCCCAACTAGATCCATAATCTAGCGCACAAGCTCTCAACATGTCCTCCAGAATCTGGTTGACTCTCTCGGTCTGTCCATCCGTTTGCGGTTGAAATGTTGTACTGAACTCCAATCTCGTTCCAAAGTCTGGTGCAGCTGATGCCAAAACTTTGAGGTAAACTGTGTTCCTCTATCCGATACGATGGTCCTCGGAACTCCATGCAGACATACGATCCTGGTCATATATATCTTCGCCAACTTTGCACTGGTATAAGTTGTTTTCACTGGGATAAAGTGTTCCACTTTGGTCAAGCGGTCAACTACTACCCATATAGAATCATAACATGTCTTGGTCCTTGGTAATCCGGTGATAAAATCCATGCCAAGTTTATCCCACTTCCATTCGGGTATCGGCATAGGCTGTAGCAATACTGCTGGCTTTTGATGCTCTGCCTTCACTCTCTGACATACATCACATACGGCTACATACTCGGCGGTATCCTTCTTCATCCCTGTCCACCAGAAACGTTCCTTCAAATCCAAATACATCTTGGTGTTTCTGGCGTGTATCGAGTATGGTGAGCCACGAGCCTCCTGAAGTATTAATTTCCTGATCTCTGTGTTATTGGGCACATGAACACGGTCCTCAAACCATAAGGTGTCGTGCTCATCCTCATGAAAACCTTTGGCCTTTCCTTTGCTCATTCTCTCTTTTATCTCGACAATCTCTTTGTCATCCTTCTGAGCTTCTCGAATCTTTCCCAACAATGTAGAATGAACCTCCATTGTTGCAACAAAACCTCTAGGGACAATCTCCAATCGAAGTTCCCGGAGATCCTCTACTAACTCCTTCGGTAATCCCGTGCTCTCTAGGGTATTAGCATAACTCTTCCGGCTCAAAGCGTCTGCTACGACATTGGCCTTTCCTGGATGATAGTGCAACTTCATGTCGTAATCCTTTATAAGCTCCAACCATCTCCTCTGCCTAGGTTCAGTTCCTTCTGTGTGAAAATGTACTTCAAACTCTTATGATTGGTGTACACATCACAATGGTTTCCAATAAGGTAATGTCTCCAAGTCTTCAACGCATGTACTACGGCTGCTAGCTCCAAATCATGCGTGGCATAATTCAACTCGTGTGGTTTTAGTTGTCGTGAGGCATACGAAATAACTCTTCCGTCCTGCATAAGCACACTTCCAAGTCCTAGGCGGGAGGCGTCGCAATACACTTGGAAATCCTTACGTATATCTAGCAGTGTCAGCACTGGGGCTGTAGTCAAATGTTTCTTCAGCTCCTGGAAACTTGCCTCGCAATCCTCCGTCCATTTAAACTTGGTATCCTTCTTCAATAATTCTATCATTGGCTTCGCGATCTTGGAAAAATTCTCAATGAATCTCTGATAGTATCTTGTGAGTCCAAGAAAACTGCGGATCTCGCTAACTGAAGTGGGTGCCAACCATTCTGTGACTGACTGAACCTTGGTGGGGTCTACTGCTATACCTTCTCCTGATATAACATGTCCAAGGAATCCGACTTCCTTCAACCAAAACTCGCATTTGCTGAACTTGGCATACAACTGATGTTCCCTGAGTTTCTCGAGAACTAAACGCAAATGCTCCTTGTGCTCCTCTTCATTCTTCGAATATACCATTATATCATCAATGAACACCACAACAAACTTATCCAAATATTCCATGAACACCTTGTTCATCATGCTCATGAAGTAGGCAGGGGTGTTAGTCAGTCCAAACGACATGATCGTATATTCTTATAACCCGTACCGTGTGGTGAATGCTGTCTTTGGTATATCTTTCTCTCGTATCTTCAACTGATGGTATCCTGATCGCAGATTGATCTTCGAAAACACCTTATCTCCTTGCAGCTGGTCAAACAGATCATTGATCATCGGCAATGGGTACTTGTTCTTGATCGTCACTTCATTCAAGGCTCGATAATCAACAACCATTCTTAGGGACTTATCCTTCTTCTCAACCAAAAGCACTGGGGCTCCCAATGGTGATGAACTCCATCTAATGTAACCTTTCTCCAATAACTCCTTGATCTGTTTCTTAATCTCCTCCAAATCATTCGCGGGCATCCGATAGGGTCTCTTGGATATTGGCCCTGTGCCTGGCAATAGCTCTATCAAAAACTCGATATCTCGATCCGATGGCATGCCTGGTAACTCCTCTAGGAAAACATCTGGGTAATCCTTTACCACAGGCACTTCCTCCTGAACAACTCCCATGAGGGTATTTACTTGGCTACTTCTTGGCGCATGCCTTGATACATACTTGATCCTTTTTCCCTCAGGGGTGGTGAGACAAATTGACCTACTAACACAGTCAATGCTTCCTCCGTATTTTGACATCCAGTCCATTCCTAATATCACATCCAATCCTCGTGACTCCAAAATAATTAGGTCGGACAGAAAAACATGGTGGCCAATGGTTAAGGGTATCTGGTCGCACCACCGACTAGCCATATACTCTGCTCCAGGTGAACTTACTAACAGAGGGGTCCTAAGGGTTTGGTTCGGTAGTTTAAACTTATCCACGAATTCCCTTGATATGAATGAATGCGATGCACTAGTATCAAAAAGAACAAGAGCGGTAAATGACTTAACCAAAAACTTACCTGTAACCATGTCTGGCTGCTCCTCAACCCCCTCCACGTTAATGTGGTTTACTTGTCCTTTATTGAATGGATTGGGCTTCTTCCCAGCGCTCCCATTTCCGTTTCCATTCTTCCCTTCAGGGCACTCCGTGGCATAGTGTCGAGTCTTCCCGCACTTGAAACAAGTAACGTGGCTTAGGTCTCTCTTGGTGGGTGTGGCTGGATTGGGGCGGTTCTAATTGTTGCTTGCCCCATTCCCATTCCCATTCCTTGGGCCAGTATGATTATGGTTACTTCCTCCATTATGGGTGTGGCCTCCATGGTTATGAACAAGTCCTCCCGAGTTCGGGGTTAGGCGAGGCTTCTGCTGAGCTCCTGCGTTATACCTCCCTTGTCCATACTTCCTCTTACGGTTCTCAATTTGCTGCTGCTTCCCTTCAATCATAAGAGCCTTATCTACCAACTCTTGGTAGTTGTTGAATGTTGCCACCATCAACTGCATGCTCATCTCATCATTCAGCCCTTCCATAAACTTCTCCTGCTTTGTGGCATCTGTGGCCACATCATCAGGGGCATAGCGAGATAACTTGCTAAACTCATCCGCGTACTGAGCCACAGTACAGTTCCCCTGGCGTAAGTTGCGAAACTCACACTTCTTCATACTCATAGCTCCAGTTGAGACATGGGCTGTACAGAAGGCTTGCTGAAACTGGTCCCATGTCACGTGGCTATAGGGTAGGTGACAGTGTAATTCTCCCACCATGAGGTTGCTGGTCCATCCAATTGATTTGCGGCAAAACGCACCTTCTCAGCATCAGTACATCATGCAGTGGTTAACTCCCTTCCAATCCAACGAAGCCAATCATATGCTACTATAGGCTCGATGCTATTGGAAAACACCGGCGGTTGCAACCTCAGAAAACAGGCTAAGTTGTCAACTGGTGGTGGTGGTGGTGGATTTTTGTTGTTGCCTTGGTTCTGGACTAACAACTGCATCAAGGTATTTTGTTGCTGGATCAACTGAGTGAGCTCCGATGGGAAAGCAAATCCGGGGTCACGTCTCGGAGGCATCTGTTGGGTTTAGAAGGGAGAGATTAGAATAGAATGAGGTCTAATACGAAAGCACTGCCCATATGCACATGAGACAAACACAATCATTTCACTCAATCAATCAAGCAAGGGCATACTATCGGTCTAAAACTATCGCAAAAGTGCTCGGACTATGCTATTTACATGGTGGAATACTACTACTGATGTGGTGGTCTACTAAAAATATTCCTCGGTTGAAGACTCCATGATATCTGCTCCAGCTTCATCTTCAAAGTCACCATCGCTAAGGTCGGAGTCGTCGATGATGATTTAGTCCTCCGGGCGAATCTCCTTGGGTTCTTCGTCTTCTTCTACTGGTGCGGGGTATCCCATGAATATTTCGATCTTCTTAATCAGGTTGTCATTCTTCTCCACTAGTACGACGATTTCCTCCTCATAATCTTCACGAGCAGCCTTAAGTTCTTCCTCCAGCTCCGTGATCCTAGTCATCGCCTTCTTTAGATCTATCATTCCTGCGCACATCTGATTCTCCTGGCGACGAATATGTTGGTTTAGTTCCTGGATGAAAGCTGCAATTGATCTATCTTTCCTGGTACTGATCATCTCCCATTTCTCATCTCGGCGCCCATAGATCTGGTAGATAGTATCCTTAAGCTCCTTTTGGTAAACTTCTCCAATGCGTCCCATGGTGATGTGAGCTGCCATACTCTTTCCTAGACTCCAGGTTGGTGCATCAAAGGAAAACTCTATGGGTTTAGTGACTGGCGTGAAGGTCCTTCCTGGAACTTGAACTTGAATCATCCGTCGCTCCTCTTCTGGTAAAGTGGCGTTGTAAGTCCCGGTGAAGCTTGGTATTCCTATGTTCAGGTACCTAGTGACTTCCTTCAAGTGGCGTCCAAAAGGTGCTTCTTCATCCGGTTGTGCAAACTTGTTCCTTGCATCCGCCATCCTAAAGAGTGGAAAATGGAGAGGAGTCAGAAATGAGAAGAGAATAGTGATCTATGGTTTTAGCTTATTGGTCGTGTCCTACACTCAGCGTGTGCTTTGATACCATCTTGTAACGACCCGACCTTAAACGGTCAAGTCTCTGTGCTTCAGTGTCATCCCTGGATCGGTAATGATGACACACATAGTACTTGAGGAATTATAACAGAGTAGCAATCACACACTTATTACATCGAATGTCTCTAGAGAGAACTTATTACAATAAATATGGCTTAAGGCCATCTAATACAATAACAACGGAAGGCTTGGAAGATAAAGTGAGTCCATCAACTCCAACGTCATAGCTGAGCTGCATGGCAACGACCCTATGAACCTTACTCCTCGTCTAAAAAGTCTGCAACATAATATATTGCAGCCCGAAAACGGGTCAGCACATGGAATATGCTGGCAAAGTAACACAGTAGAGCAAGAACAGAATAATGCTATCACTACATGCATATTTGGATGGTGAAAAGCTCTATAGTCATAGTTTTTGCGAAAAGCCAATTTTTCCCTACAACAAAGGAATATATTTTATTTAACTATCATGGTAGTTGAAACATCATTGAGAAGGTTCCTCAAACTCAATCCCAATTAAAGTAATTATCAACCCAACAATATTAATTTAGAGTGATGAGATACTTAAGATACTCCAAGTACTAGATACTCAAGATGTCCATAACCGGGACACGGCTAACCATGATTAGTTTGTACACTCTACAGAGGTTTGCCCACTTTTCCCCACAAGACTCGATCGCCTCCGTTGAATTTCTCGCACTACATGATGTCCGAGAAACGGATGACCGAGACACAGTCTTTCAGGAACGTTAACTCTCTACTCCGGGCAGACCATACCAAACCTACAACCCACTACCTGCTGATCCACCTCTTCAAGAGCTTCACGTAACTTACTCAACTATGATAGAGCCCATAATAGCTTGTGGCTGCACGTAGAAGTTTCTAGCATGAATCATCTCAGTTCTTTTTGAGCCTGGGTGGCGGTCCATAGGAAAATCACACGGAACCCCGGGATTTCCAAAAAATACAGGCAACACTGGGTTCTCCAGGTGCCTCAATCTAGCCAGATGTGTATTCAAGTTGCCACCTTAAGTTAAACCATTAATTAACAATCTCACATCTGTCATGGATTTCACTCACCCAAACCACGTCTACGAGCATAGCATAGCAATATAAGCAATTCGTATAAGTAACTCCCAAGGTTTGAATATAACAGGGCAATAGGTTCTACCTCATCAACTACTTCCCAACCAACATGTTAATCAATCCTACATGCGATGTTTGAGGGTTGGAGCTAATGCATAAAAACTGGGTGATAAAGGGGTATGATCAAAGTGTTACTTGCCTTGCTGATTATCCGTGAAACCTAGGGACTCCAAATAACACGCTTCGCACTCCGAGAATTCTATCGCAAACAAACAATAGCATACATAAGCAATCAAGCAAAGAAGCACGGGTAAATCTCAAATAAGAAGATCTAACCAGAAAGTTCAACTTAAGAACTCCGGTTTGCAAAAAGAATCAAATCAAACGGAGCAACGAAACTCAAACGGCGAAAGAAACAAGATCCGCTTACTAATCTGGACCAAGGTCAAATTTTACAGTACCAAAATCATGTTCAAGTTGATTAAACAGAAAGAGGGTCTCGAGAAGAAGGTCTAGGCGCTTGAATCGCCTGATTCCGACAAACGAGCGAAAAGATAAACTAGAACGAAAATCGGATCAGAAATCACGATCAGAAATAACCGCGGAAAAAATCCGATAAAAGAAAGCTGGCGAACAGGCTAACGAACGAGCGTTCGTTTCCTGTAACTAACGAGCGAAAACCGTTCATTAAAACGAACGCACGGATGAACGTCCGCTAAAAAGAAAAACCGGGAAAAACCAGCGACCGATCTAAAAAATGAACTAGGGTTTTCTTTAAAAAAACGAATCGACTTTCTTAAAAAAACCGGTGGCAAATGGCTACCTCGTCGGTTCGGCGAGACGCGGGAGCGACAGCGGGGTGAGGTGGTGGCGGCGCGGCGAGGCGCGACGCTG
>NC_041390.1:191363832-191409737 GCF_002162155.2 Triticum dicoccoides
CGCGGCGGAGGCGGCGGCGTGGCGTGGCGGGGCTGCGGGCGGTGGAGTGGGTGGTGGTGGCGGGGGGGCTGGGTATTTAAAGGAGGGGGGTGGCGGCTTGGAGGAGGGGCAAGGGCGGCGGGGAGGAGTCCCGGCCGGACTCCCAGTCCGAGGCGGCGGCGGCGGCATTGGTCTCCTGGAGGGAGACGGTGTCGCGGGGGAAGCGGGCCGGCGGCTGGGCTTCGGCCCAGCTAGCCACTGCGCACTTTTTTTTAAAGAAAATCCGCCGAAACTAAAAAAAATCCTAGAAAATAAAATAAAAATCTAAAAATGCCAAAACAAATTTTCGCCGTCTAAATAAAATATTTAGAATGAGATGAACATTTTCTTGGCCCTAAAATGCAATTTTGAAAACATGCAATTTTTCTAATGCAAACAAAATTGCAATAAAATCCAAATAAAACAAATATTTGATTTTAATATTTTTCCTCCAATATTTCAGTTATTTTGGAGAAGTCATATTGTCTCCTCTCATATATTTTAATATGAAATATTTTCGGAGAGAAAAAATAATTAAAACCAAAATCCTCATTTCAATATTTGATAAAAATCAAATATGAAATCTGAGAAATCCCCAACTCTGTCCGAGGGTCCCTGAGTTGCTTAGGATTTCGAGGATCGCGAGATGAAATGCAAGAAAATATGATATGCAAGAATGATCTATGTATAACATTCCAAATTGAAAATTTTGGATGTTACATTGTGCTTAAAAATCAAACCATAATCTATGGATACGTATAAATAAATAGCCATAAATTCCTAATCCTACTTCACGGCATGTAATCATTGATTTGATGCCAAATTTGTTTTACTATTTGTATAGGTGCTGTCTGACGATGTGGACGATGAGGATGAAGATGGCCAGAGAAGGTACAAGAGGCAAATCCTGAAGGAGCTTTATGCGGGAATGCATAACAGGCGTATTAGGACCTGGAACAGCGGCTATCGATGCCCATTTTGCAACCACAAGCTTCATGACGCGTATCTGAGTGTTCTGGCGCATGCAAGAGGACGGGCCGTTGGCTCCTTCAAGCAGAAGTATTCTCGCAGGGTGGAGCACGGCGCGTACACCGAGTACCTGGAGAAGCTTCAGGATCGTGCTGGCATGTGAATGAGATGTGGGATGGATCAAACTATGTACGCTTGAGTATGCTTAATGATGGTTGAACTATGTTCTTATGGTTGAACTATGCTTATGTACGTATGTGTACGCTTATTATCTATGTCTGAGTATGTTTAATCTATGTTTACTTATGTCTAACTGTGGGATATGGATGCAACCAGTTCGGTTGATGGAATCTACCTCTGTCTTGGTTTATTGGTCCCCTTTATTGTCGGGGTTGGCGTTCCGGCAAACCCTTAAGGTTTGAACACTGGGGTGCGCGTGAAGTCTTTCCCTCCAACCGATCTACGCTCTAGCTCGCTAGGATCTTGCGGACAAACTCGACGAACTCACAACGCAGAAGGACACATGGTTTATACTGGTTCGGGCCACCGTTGTGGTGTAATACCCTACTCCAGTATGGTGGTGGATTGCCTCTTGGGCTAATGATGAACGATATAAGGGAAGAACAACCTCTTGAGGTTGAGGCATTCTTGAGCTCGGTGAGCTTGTGTGTGGGGGGGTGGTCTCTCTCAAGCTAAGATGAGATCGTCCCCTCTCTTCCTTCTCTCTCTCTTCCTTCCCTCTGTTCCTTTCCACTTTGGTGGCTAGTCCTACTTATAGAGGCCCTAGTCCTCTTCCCAAATATCGAGTGGGAAGGGAGCCAACAATGGCGGGCTAATTTGAAGGGGGACATCTAGTACAAGCTATCCTGACAAAAGTAGTCTTCGCCTGCACAAAGTTCTGGTGGTGACGCCGTCTTGGGCTTCACGATGACCTCCGTCTTGCAGTCCATGGTCTTGGTCTCGTTGCACCGAAATGGTAACCTTTGCCTGATGCCTCGGTACTCTGCAGCTGCGCTTGCCCCCTTTGCAGCAAAGAGGAAACAAAGACGTTGTGTGCGCTGGCGCCCGCCTGGTGTCGATCGTCATGGCTCACATCACGACAACCTCGTGAGGTTCGCCTCGCCTTGATATCTCCGCTCCTCGTGAGCCTGCCTAGCTAGGCCACTCCAGAGGAGGTCTTGCGTCATTCGCCTCGCGAGGCTTGGCCCCTCGCGAGGGTCTTGGGTGCTTTTTTTTGGTGAAGATGGGCCATACGACCTGCTGGCTCAGCCATGCCGCGGGCCGTAGGCAAGCAAGTCTGGGGACCCCCATTCCTAGAACACCGACAGTAGCCCCTGGGCCCAAGGTGCGCTCGGGCTTGGCTTCGCGGCGAAGCCAAGGGTCAAGCTCAAAGCGCCGCGGGCCCCAAAAGCTTGTGGCCTCGGTTGACGCGTGACGGTTGATTGGACGTGGGCGTCTCCGCTTCCCCATGCTGCTTCGACGACTGCACGACTTGCCAAATCCATGCATCATGCAAGGGAAACTATCATTACCTGCGACCGTGGGAGACGCCGGTTGGCCTTCTCTTGCTTTAAATGGGGAGGGGGGCAGAACCCCCGTTGCCCATCTCTTCCTCGCTTCTTCCTCCTTGCTCCACTGCTTGCTCCAATGGTGCCCATCAGAAGGTTCTCTACTGAGGAGAAGGGGAAGACCCCCCGGGATGCCCAGGAGCCACTCCCACCGAAAAAGAGGTCGATCCATCGCCATGATGAAGCGGCGATGCAGGTGGTGGCGAGGCCTTTGTGCGAGCGGCCTCCATCGGGGTATCCGCTACCCCTGTACGCCCAAGCCGTAGGCTCAGGAGGACGAAGTGGCGAGCAGCGTCACCCACACCGCACCCGGGGTCGCCGCGCCTCGGCGACGCGGGCCGTCCACGCGGCGGACTCCTTGCGCGAGCTGGTGCTGTGGACGCCGACGCCTCCGAACTCCTGGATCCGCTTCCCTCGGTTCTTCTCCGACGTGATGCCACTGAGGGGGCCTCTCGAGTTCTGGCTGCAGCATGCCGATTGTGGCGCTCCGGCGATCAGAGCGAAGATTGAAGAGGTCCCCATTGGCAAAATCTTCATGACTCGCGGCTGGGGCGAGATTGCATGGATCTGTCGCGCGAGGGGTGCCCTCGCGATCCACTTCGAGTACGATGGCGCCTCCATGCTTCTCTTCAAGGTCTTCGACGCCGAGGGCCGCTGCCTGGAGTGCTGCTCTGGAGAAGAGCACGAGGCTGATGTGCGCTCTGCCCGCGACTACTCCAGCAGCAGCAGCCCTTGGGAGTCCAGCAGTTCTCTAAGCTCTACGAGACTCCGGAGACGAGCGACGACAGCTATGTCCCCCTGAGCTCTTGCCGTGCCCGGAGCAAGGCTGCGGCATCTGGCCGCCGCCGCTGCTGATCTGGATGGGGCTGGTGCCGGCCTCCCGTGGCCCACTGTTGATGATGGCGTCCGCCATGGGAGGATGTAGATAGGATCCCCCTTAGCATCAGCTTTTGTTTCCTGCGAAGAATCATGAATCACCCCGTGGGGGCATGTAAGGATCTGTAATGCCTTTGTACTTATTTTCCTTGTTATGAAGATTTGATGAACGCGCGTCATGTTAAGGCTCGGCCTCCCCTTTCTTTCCTCGCAATAGCTTGTTGCTCTACGCTGACGGGTCCCGGTCCTGATGACCCACAAGTATAGGGGATCTATCGTTGTCCTTTCGATAAGTAAGAGTGTCGAACCCAACAAGGAGCAGAAGGAAATGATAAGCGGCTTCCATCAAGGTATTCTCTGCAAGTAATGAAATAAGTGGTAACAGATAGTTTTGTGATAGGATAATTTGTAACGAGCAACAAGTAACAAAAGTAAATAAGGTGCAGCAAGGTAGCCCAATCCTTTTTGTAGCAAAGGACAAGCCTGGACAAACTCTTATATAGAGAAAAGCGCTCCCGAGGACACATGGGAATATCATCAAGTTTTCATCACGCTCATATGATTCGCGTTCGGTACTTTGATAATTTGGTATGTGGGTGGACCGGTGCTTGGGTGCTGCCCTTACTTGGACAAGCATCACACTTATGATTAACCTCTATTGCAAGCATCCGCAACTACAACAAAAGTATTAAGGTAAACCTAACCATAGCATGAAACATATGGATCCAAATCAGACCCTTACGAAGCAACGCATAAACTAGGGTTTAAGCTTCTGTCACTCTAGCAACCCATCATCTACATATTACTTCCCAATGCCTTCCTCTAGGCCCAAATAATGGTGAAGTGTCATGTAGTCGACGTTCACATAACACCACTAGAGGAGAGACAGCATACATCTCATCAAAATATCGAACGAATACCAAATTCACATGACTACTAATAGCCAGACTTCTCCCATGTCCTCAGGAACAAAAGTAATTACTCACAAAGCATAAACATGTTCATAATCAGAGGGGTATTAATATGCATATAGGATCTGAACATATGATCTTCCACCAATTAAACCAACTAGCATTAACTACAAGGAGTAATTAACACTACTAGCAACCTACTAGCACCAATCCCGGACTTGGAGACAAGAATTGGATACAAGAGATGAACTAGGGTTTTGAGAGGAGATGGGGCTGATGAAGATGTTGATGGAGATTGCCCTCTCCTGATGAGAGGAGCGTTGGTGATGAGGATGGCGATGATTTCCCCCTCCGTGAGGGAAGTTTCCCCAGCAGAATAGTTCCGCCAGAGCCCTAGATTTATTCCACCAAGGCTCCGCCTCGTGGCGGCAGAGTTTCGTCCGAGAAGATGGCTTATGATTTTTTTCTCATCGAAAGACTCCATATAGCAGAAGATGGCCACCGGAGGGCCACCAGGGGGCCCATGAGGTAGGGGGCACGCCTAGGGGGGTAGGGCGCGCCCCCCACCCTCGTGGGCAGGGTGTGGCCCCCTGGTGAAGTTCTTGCTCTTAGTATTTTTTATATATTTGGAAAACATCTTTCGTGAAGTTTCAGGACTTTTGGAGCTGTGTAGAATAGGTCTCTAATATTTGCTCCTTTTCCATCCAGAATCCCAGCTGCCGGCATTCTGCCTCTTTATGTAAACCTTGTAAAATAAGAGAGAATAGGCATAAGTATTGTGACATAATGTGTAATAACAACCCATAATGCAATAAATATCGATATAAAAGCATGATGCAAAATGGACGTATCAACTCCCCCAAGCTTATACCTCGCTTGTCCTCAAGCGAAAAGCCGAAATCGAAAAATATGTCCACATGTTTAGAGATAGAGGTGTCGATAAAAATAAAATACGGATATGAAGGCATCATGATCATTCTTAGAACAACAAGTTATATAATTCTTTCCATATGATTTCTTATGCTAGAGTAATAATTCAATCACAATCTCAAGTATGAATAGTAAACTTCATTGAAAACTAACAAACTATAATCTCAGTCATTGGAGCAATTGCAATTTGTCATAACATAGGAAAGAGTCAATGTATAAGAGCTTTTCAGCAAGTCCACATACTTAACTATCATATAGTCTTTCACAATTGCTGACACTCACGCAATACTTATGGGTATGGAGTTTTAATCGGACACAGAGAAAGATAGGGGCTTATAGTTTTGCCTCCCAACGTTTTACCTCAAGGGTAATGTCAACAGTAATAGTTCATGAAAACTCACATCCAATTAGCCATATATACCAGGATCTTTCCAACATACCGTGCTTGCTAAAGTATAAAATATAAAAAGGAGGGGTGAGGATCACCATGACTCTTATGCAATGTAGGAGATAAAAGTAAAAGATAGGCCCTTCGCAGAGGGAAGCAGAGGTTGTCATGTGCTTTTATGGTTGGATGCACAAAATCTTAATGCGAAAGAACGTCACTTTATATTGCCACTTGTGATATGGACCTTTATTATGCAGTCTGTCGCTTTTATTTCTTCCATATCACACGATCGTATAAAGCTTATTTTCTCCCACACTAATAAGTCACACATATTTAGAGAGCAATTTTTATTGCTTGCACCGATGACAACTTACTTGGAGGATCTTACTCAATCCATAGGTAGGTATGGTGGACTCTTATGGCAAAACTGGTTTAAGGGTATTTGGAAGCACAAGTAGTATCTCTACTTGGTGCAATGAATTTGGCTAGCATGAGGGAGAAAGGCAAGCTCAACATGTTGGAGGATCCAAGACAATATAATTTATCTCAGATGTAAGAAACATAACCCATTACGTTGTCTTCCTTGTCCAACATAAACTCTTTTAGCATGTCATATTTTAATGAGTGCTCACAATCATAAATGATGTACAAGATAGTATATTTATATGTGAAGACCTCTCTTTCTTTATTACTTCCTATTAATTGCAACGATGACCAAAACTATGTTTGTCAACCCTCAACAACTTTTATTCATCATACTTTTTCTATGTGAGCTCATTACTCTCCATAAGACTCACATGATTTCTTTCTTTCTTTTTATTTCTTTCTCTTTTCTTTTATTCCCTTAGGATCATGGCAAAATAATCAAGCCCTTGACTCAACACTAATGTTTATTATATATCACGGACTCGATTACATAGAAGGATAATAAAGCAAAACTCACGACTAAATCATACTAAGAACTTTTATTCTACTAGATCAAGATATTACCAAAAGGATCGAACTAAGAAAAACGGTAAAGATAAAAGTGATGGTGATACGATACCGGGGCACTCCCCCAAGCTTGGCAGTTGCCAAGGGGAGTGCCCATACTAGATGCTCAATTCTTCTTCGTTGGTGGAGAAGGTAATGGTTTTGTTGATGACGTAGGCTTCTTCCTTAATTTGCATTTGCGGACATAATTTTGGTCCCTTAGGTCATCGATCTCCTGCTCCAGGTTCAGTATCTTTTTGCATAGTTCCTGCTTGTTTTCCTGCAAGAGGCGAAAAGGGATAAACTCGATCTTAGGTTTCTTTACTCTATCTGGGAGGCTTGACTTTTTGAACTCCACATGCATGTCCCCAGGTTGAGGTAGTGGGACTTCGTCTTCTTCTGAGCTCGTCTCCTCCTTTCCCTTAGGTTCATAATCCTCTTCTTCTTCTGTTGTCCAACCACAATGCTCCACATCCCCATAGACTTTAGGGTTTGCAAGGTAATCAGCCACATAGCTCTCTCCTTCCGAATCCTGGGACGACATGTTGCTCAAATCTGCAGCAGGAACAGCTCGAAACACAAACAGAGGATAATTGCGTGATACGGGAGTCAAAACCCCCGGGAGATTATATAATGAATTTTTACCGACCAAAATACGTATTGTGAAAGAAAAAGGAGTCCGGAGAGCGCACGAGGTGCCCACGAGGTAGGGGGGAGCGCCCAGTAGGGTAGGGCGCGCCCTCCACCCTCGTGGAGCCCTCGTGTCCTTCCCGTACTGCTTCTTATTTTTCTATTTTTCTAAATATTCCAAAACAGAGAAATATTGCATTAAAACTGTTTTGTAGTCAGTTTACTTACCGTACCACATACCTATTCCTTTTCGGAGTCTAAAACGTTCCGGAAAGTGTCCCTTATGTATTCCTTCGGGGTTACGGTTTCAATAACATTGGTTTCAACATTTATGGGATTATGTAAAATATAATGTTTAATTCTTTCACCGTTCACCACCTTCGGATTTGTGCCTTTGAAGTTGTTGATTTTTATGGCACCGGAACGATAGGCCTCCTCGATAACGCAAGGACCTTCCCATTTAGAGAGAAGTTTTCCTGCAAAAAATCTTAAACGAGAGTTGTATAGCAATACATAATCACCTACATTAAACTCACGCTTTTGTATGCTTTTATCATGCCATCTTTTAACTTTTTCTTTAAACAACTTGGCATTTTCGTAGGCTTGGGTTCTCCATTCATCAAGTGAGCTAATATCAAATAACCTCTTCTCACCAGCAAGTTTAAAATCATAATAGAGTTCTTTAATAGCCCAATAAGCCTTGTGTTCTAGTTCGAGAGGTAAGTGACATGCTTTTCCATATACCATTTTATACGGAGACATACCCATAGGTTTTTTATATGCAGTTCTATAGGCCCATAATGCATCATCAAGTTTCTTGGACCAATTCTTTCTAGACCTATTGACAGTCTTTTGTAGAATTAATTTGAGCTCTCTATTACTCAATTCTACTTGACCACTAGACTGAGGATGATAAGGGGATGCAACTCTATGATTAACATCATATTTAGCAAGAATTTTACAGAAAGCACCATGAATAAAATGTGAACCACCATCAGTCATTAAATATCTATGGACTCCAAATCTTGGAAAAATAACTTCTTTAAGCATTTTAATAGAAGTGTTATGATAAGCACTACTAGTTGGAATAGCTTCTACCCACTTAGTAACGTAATCAACAACAACTAAAATATGTGTATATCCATTAGAGGAAGGAAAGGGTCCCATATAATCGAAGCCCCAAACATCCAATGGTTCAATAACAAGTGAATAATTCATGGGCATTTCTTGACGTCTACTAATATTACCAATTCTTTGACATTCATCACAAGATAAGACAAACTTACGGGCATCCTTGAAGATACTAGGCCAATAAAAACCAGATTGCAATACCTTATGTGCAGTCCTATCTCCAGCATGGTGTCCTCCATAAGCTTCGGAGTGACACTTGCGTAGGATCTGTTCTTGTTCATGCTCATGTACACAATGCCTAATAATACCATCTACTCCTTCTTTATAAAGATGTGGGTCATCCCAAATGTAATGCCTCAAATCATAGAAGAACTTTTTCTTTTGCTAGTATGTGAAACTAGGTGGTATAAACTTAGCAACAATGTAATTAGTATAATCAGCATACCATGGACTAGTATGAGAAGCATTTATGACATTTAATTGCTCATCAGGAAAACTATCATCAATAGGTAGTGGGTCATCAAGCACATTTTCTAACCTAGACAAGTTGTCTGCAACGGGGTTCTCAGCTCCCTTTCTATCAACAATATGTAAGTCAAATTCTTGTAGCAAGAGAACCCATCTAATAAGTCTAGGTTTAGCATCTTTCTTTTCCATAAGATATTTAATAACAGCATGATCAGTGTGAATAGTTACTTTAGAATCAACAATATAAGGTCTGAACTTATCACAAGAAAATACAACCGCTAAGAATTCCTTTTCAGTAGTAGCATAATTTCTTTGAGCATTGTCTAGGGTTTTACTAGCATATTGAATAACATTTAATTTCTTATCAACTCTTTGCCCTAGAACAACACCTACAGCATAATCACTAGCATCACACATAATTTCAAAGGGTAAATTCCAATCAGGTGGCTGAACAATAGGTGCAGAGATCAATGCTTTCTTAAGTATTTCAAATGCTTCTTCACAATCATCATCAAAAACAAATGGTATATCTTCTTGTAATAAATTAGTCAGAGGCCGATAAATTTTTGAGAAGTCCTTAATGAACCTCCTATAAAAACTGGCATGGCCAAGGAAACTTATTATACCTTTGATGTCCTTGGGACATGGCATCTTTTCAATAGCGTCAACTCTAGCTTTATCAACCTCAATACCTCTTTCAGAAACTTTATGCCCCAAGACAATACCTTCATTAACCATAAAGTGGCACTTTTCCCAATTCGAGACAAGATTAGTTTCTTCACATCTCTGCAAAACTCGATCAAGGTCGCTCAAGCAATCATCAAAAGAAGATCCATAGATGGAAAAGTCGTCCATGAAAACCTCACAAATCTTTTCACAAAAGTCAGAGAATATGGCCATCATGCATCTTTGAAAGGTAGCAGGTGCATTACATAAACCAAAAGGCAACGTCTATAAGCAAAAGTACCAAAAGGGCATGTAAAAGTAGTCTTTGATTGATCTTTAGCTGACACAGGTATTTGAGAGAAACCAGAATAACCATCTAGAAAGAAAAAATGCGTATGTTTGGATAATCTTTCTAACATTTGATCGATAAAAGGTAAGGGGCAATGATCCTTTTTAGTAGCCTTATTTAATTTGCGGAAATCAATTACCATCCTATAACCTGTAATAATTCTTTGAGGGATCAATTCATCTTTATCATTAGGAACAACAGTAATACCTCCCTTCTTAGGGACAAAATGGACATGACTTACCCACTGACTATCAGCAACGGGATAAATTATACCTGCCTCAAGGAGCTTTAGTATTTCATTTCTTACCACTTCTTTCATTTTAGGATTCAGCCGGCGTTGATGATCACGAACTGGTTTAGCATCTTCTTCCAAATTAATTTTATGTTGACATAGAGTGGGACTAATGCCCTTAAGATCATCAAGAGTATACCCAATAGGAGCACGGTGCTTCTTCAGAGTTTTCAATAATCTCTCTTATGGCCCACAAGTATAGGGGTTCTATCGTAGTCCTTTCAATAAGTAAGAGTGTCGAATCCAACGAGGAGCAGAAGGAAACGATAAGCGGTTTTCAGAAAGGTATTCTCTGCAAGTACTGAAATAAGTGGTAACAGATAGTTTTGTGATAAGATAGATTGTAACGAGCAACAAGTAACAAAAGTAAATAAAGTGCAGCAAGGTGGCCCAATCCTTTTGTAGCAAAGGACAAGCCAGAACAAACTCTTATAATAGGAAAAGCGCTCCCGAGGACACATGGGAATATCGTCAAGCTAGTTGAGGGAGTCCTGGATTAGGGGGTGTTCGGATAGCCGAACTATACCTTCAAGCCGGACTCCTGGACTATGAAGATACAAGATTGAAGACTCCGTCCCGTGTCTGGAAGGGACTTTCCTTGGCGTGGAAGGCAAGCTTGGCGATACGGATGTTCAGATCTCCTACCATTGTAACCGACTCTATGTAACCCTAACCCTATCCGGTGTCTATATAAACCGGAGGGTTTTAGTCCATTGGACAACATACACATCAACAATCATACCATAGGCTAGCTTCTAGGGTTTAGCCTCTCTGATCTCGTGGTAGATCAACTCTTGTAATACCCATATCATCAATATTAATCAAGCAGGACATAGGGTTTTACCTCCATCGAGAGGGCCCGAACCTGGGTAAAACTTCGTGTCCCCTGCCTCCTGTTACCATCCGGCCTAGACGCACAGTTCGGGACCCCCTACCCGAGATCTGCCGGTTTTGACACCGACATTGGTGCTTTCATTGAGAGTTCCTCTGTGCCATCGCCGTCAGGCCCGATGGCTCCTACGATCATCAATGGCGATGCAGTCCAGGGTGAGACCTTTCTCCTCGGACAGATCTTCGTCTTTGGCGGCTCCACACTGCGAGCCGATTCACTTGGCCATCTAGAGCAGATCTAAAGCTACGCCCCTGGCCGTCAGGTCAGATTCGGAAGTTTAAACTACACGGCAGACATCCGGGGGACTTGATCTTCGACGGATTCGAACCACTGCCGAGCGCGCCGCACTGTCACGACGAGCATGATCTAGCTCTGCCGCCGAGCAGTGCCCTGGAGGCCGTACCCGCGTCGGCTCTGACCCCTAGTTCGGAGCCGGCCACGCCGATCGAGGACGGGCGGTTGGACGCCGCCTCGGGGGCTGAGATCCCAATGGCGGTTGAGCCGAACACCAGCCCCATACCCTGCAAGACTCGTGAATCCATGGAGCCGGATTCTTCTCTGGACTTTGAACTCTCCGCGCCCCTGTCGAGCGAATCCAATTGGACGCCGATCATGGAGTTCACAGCCGCGGATGTCTTTCAGCACTCGCCTTTCAGCGATATCCTGAAGTCACTGAAGTCTCTCTCTTTATCAGGAGAGCCCTGGCCGGACTACGGTAAGCAAGATTGGGATTAGAACAATGAAGAAATTCAAAGCCCACCCACCACCCACTTTGTAGCCACTGTCGACAACTTAACCGACATGCTCGACTTTGACTTTGAAGACATCGACGGTATGGACGCCGATGAAGGAGATGATGAAGAACCAGCACCTACTAGGCCCTGGAAAGCCACCTCGTCATATGACATATACATGGTGGACACCCCAAAAGAGGGAGAGGGCGATGGAACAGCGGAGGATGACCCCTCCAAGAAACAGCAAAAGCGCCAGCGTCAGCGGCGCCGCTCAAAATCCCGCCAACACAAAAACGACGATTCCAGCACGGGAGAAAATAATACCCCAAAAAGCGCCGAAGAACATCCTCCGAAGCAAGATTTAGCACAGGAGGATGGAGAAACCAACCCTCATGAAAGAGCGGCTGACAGAGAGGTCGAGGATGATAATTGTATGCCTCCCTCCGAAGACGAGGCAAGCCTCGACGACGACGAATTCGCTGTGCTAGAGGATCCCGTCGAACAAGAGCGTTTTCAATGCAGGCTTATGGCCACGGCAAGAAGCCTCAAGAAAAAATAGCAACAGCTTAAAGCTGATCAAGATCGGCTAGTCGATAGATGGACTGAAGTCCTTGCGGCCGAAGAGCATAAACCCGAACGCCCCTCCAAGTGCTACCCGAAGCGCAGGTTACTACCCCGATTAGAGGAGGAAGCACTCGACACGGCCGACAGGCCACCTCGTGGCCGCAACAGAGATGCCTCATGGCCCTCCACCCAAGCCGCACCCCGTACCAAGGCACGGGAATACGCGCCGGACTTACGAGACATGTTGGAGGACAAGACAAGACAAACAAGATCGATCTATGGATCGCGTAGGCACCCCATGGCTCGAGACGACAACCGTCATGCCGGCCACAAATTCGGCAGGGCCGAACACAGTAGACAAAGCTCATTGGAGCTACGTCATCATATCGCCCAATACAGAGGCGCCGCACACCCACTGTGCTTCACAGACGAAATAATGGATCATCAAATCCCCGAGGGTTTCAAACCCGTAAACATCGAATCATATGATGGATCAACAGACCCCGTGGTATGGATCGAGGATTATCTCCTTCATATCCACATGGCCCGCGGCGATGATTTCCACGCCATCAAATACCTCCCACTCAAGCTTAAAGGACCAGCCCGGCAGTGGCTTAACAACCTGCCAACAGGGTCAATCAGCTGTTGGGAGGACCTGGAAGCCGCATTCCTCGACAATTTCCAGGGCACTTATGTGCGACCCCCAGACGCTGACGACCTAAGCCACGTAATTCAGCAGCCATATGAATCGGCCAGGCAATTCTGGACACGGTTCCTAACAAAGAAAAATCAAATACTCGACTGTCCGGATGCAGAGGCCTTAGCAGCCTTCAAGCATAATATCCGCGATGAGTGGCTTGCCCGACACCTAGGACAGGAGAAGCCAAAATCTATGGCAGCACTCACGGCACTCATGACCCGCTTTTGCGTGGGAGAAGATAGCTGGCTTGCTCGTAGCAACAACATGACCAAGAACCCTGGTCGTTCGGACACCAGGGACATTAGTGGCAGATCGCGTCGCAACCAGCAGAAGCGCCGCATCAACAGCGACAATGCTAAGGATACAACAGTTAATGCCAGATTCAGAGGCTCTAAATCCGGTCAACGGAAAAAGTTATTCAAAAGGAATCCTAGGGGCCCGTCCAGCTTGGACCGAATACTCGACTGCTTGTGCCAAATACATGGCACCCCCGAAAAGCCGGCCAATCACACCAACAAGGACTGTTGGGTGTTCAAGCAGGCAGGCAGATTAAGCGGCGACAATGAAGACAAGGGGTTGCATAGTGATGACGATGAGGAGCCCCGGCCGCCGAACAACAATGGACAGAAGGGTTTTCCCCCACAAGTGCGGACGGTGAACATGATATACGCCACCCACGTCCCCAAGAGGGAGCGGAAGCGCGCGTTAAGGGACGTATACGCGGTAGAGCCAGTCGCCCCAAAGTTCAACCCATGGTCCTCCTGCCCGATCACCTTTGATCGAAGAGACCATCCCACTAGCATCTGTCATAGCGGATTCGCTGCATTGGTTCTCGACCCAATTATTGACGGATTTCATCTCACTAGAGTCCTTATGGACGGCGGCAGTAGTTGAACCTGCTTTACCAGGATACAGTGCAGAAAATGGGCATAGATCCCTCGAGGATTAAGCCCACCAAAACGACCTTTAAAGGTGTAATACCAGGTGTAGAGGCCAGCTACACAGGCTCAGTCACACTTGAAGTGGTCTTCGGATCTCCGGATAATTTCCGAAGCGAGGAGTTAATCTTTGACATAGTCCCGTTCCGCAGTGGTTATCATGCACTGCTCAGGCGAATCTCATTTGCCAAGTTCAATGCGGTCCCGCACTACACATACCTTAAGCTCAAGATGCCAGGCCCTCGAGGAGTAATTACGGTCAATGGAAACACCGAACGCTCCCTCCGTATGGAGGAGCACACGGCGGCCCTCGCAGCGGAAGTACAAAGCAGCCTTTCCAGGCAGTTCTCCAGTCCGGCCATTCAACGACCAGACACCGTCAAGCGCGCCCGGAGTAACCTACAACAAGACCGCCTGGCATGTTCTGAGCAGGCGTAGCAATTCGGCCCCGACCCCAACCCTCGCAAAAAGGCGACGCCAGTACTTCACGTCCATAACTACGCTCTGGAGATACCCTGTGCATAGGGGGAGGGGCACCATCACGGCACGCCCAAAACACGGCTTAAAGCACACTAGGGGCTGCTGATTTTTTACTTTTCTCTTACTTTCAGGACTCTACTCTTCGGAAGGACTGTTCGGCAGTTCAACTACCGCACAAACGATGCAAGAACCAGGAAGCAGACAAGCCATGCCGCATTACGGAAATCACAGGTGGTCTCTATCACGAGCAGTATACCTATTTCGCATACTATTCCGCAGCTTGCCCCTGGAGCAGACATGTTAAATAGTCCAACTTTTCGTTTATCACATTACTTGTATCGTCTTGCTTTGATCGCAGCCATTTTAATGAACAATGCATAGCTTTTGTCTATTTTTTGCATTACCTTTTTCTCCTTAATGACATGTTGCACCCGTACACCTTGGTACGGCCAAAATACGCCAGGGGCTTCAGTACCCCTCAACATGGTGTAAGAAGTCCGAACACTTTCACAAGTGTGGCACCCTGAACTTATAGCATTATATGCATCGGCTCTGAATCATGTCTTGGGTCAATAGTTGGGTTTGCCCGGCTCCTATGTTTTGGTGCCTTACGTTCCGCTATATCGGCTAAGGTAGCACTAGGAGAACCACTGCGATTGTGCCCCAGTTGAGCTGGGCCGAGCACCTTAGTGGAGAAAGCTAAAACTGACCGTCATGATGAGGCGAGAGCTGGTCGCTGTTCGAGAGGTCTTTTCGAGTCCTTAAAGACTTATGCCGCTTAGGGCGAGGAGTCGGCTCTGTCCGGCCAAGGCGCGGATAGCGCCCCGAACTCGATCTTCCGAATACTAGGGGCTTCACTAAATTTAAAATTATAGAATTCTATGGCTAAGTGAGAGTGTTCACGCATTATAGTCCGATTGCCTCGTTCGTGCGGCTGAGCGCCTCCCTTGAAGGACCCAAATATGGGAAAAAGAGCGCCCAGGTTTATCCCCGAACACCCCAGCACTAGCGGCAAGGGGGCAGAAGCCGACGACTCGCCATCTCTTAGTATTTATAAACAGTCGCACATAAGGTAATATTTTAAATTCAAGCAGCATTGCTTAGCGCATATGAACAAGTTTTCAGCGCACAGGATAACACGAGAGGGTTTTATTCAAAAAATACATCCTTGGTACATTCATCCGCAACAAGGCGGGCACCCTTCAGAACATCCTTATAATAATTCTCGGGCTTGCGATGCTCTTTCCCCGGCGGTGGCCCGTCCTTCACAAGCTTCTCCGCATCCAGCTTGCCCCAGTGCACCTTAGCACGGGCAAGGGCCCTACGGGCACCTTCGATGCAGACGGAGCGCTTGATGTCTTCAAGCCTCGGACAGGCCTCCACTAGCCGCCGCACCAGCCCGAAATAGCTCCCAGGCAGGGCCTCTCCAGGCCACAGCCGAACTAGGAGGCCCTTCATGGCCTGTTCGGCCGCCTTGCGGAGCTCGACCAGTTGCTTCAGCTGGTCGCTCAGGGGCACGGGGTGTCCGGCCTCAGCGTACTGCGACTAGAACACCTTCTCCGTCGAGCTACCCTCCTCGGCTCGATAGAATGCGGCGGCATCAGATACACTCCGGGGAAGATCTGCGAACGCTCCTGGAGAGCTCCGGATTCGGGTAAGTAACAGGTAACTCACGTTTATGTGTTTGCTTTGCATAAAGAATGCCTTACCCGCCGCAATCTTCTTCACCTCATCCAACTCCTGGAGGGTCCTCTGGGACTCGGCCTTGGCAGACTTGGCATTCTCTATAGCTGCCGTGAGCTCGGACGCTCGCGTGTTCGAGTCAAGCTCCAAACTCTCATGTTTCTTCATGAGAACCTGGAGCTCTTGCCGCACCTTGCCAACCTCAGCCTCGTACCTCTCCCGCTCGGTGCGCTCCATGGCCGCACTCTTCTCGGCCTCAAGCGGCGCTTGCTTAAGGGTCGCCACCTCAAACATGGCCCCTACAATAACCATGTCAATCCTGTCATTTTTTGCAATTGCACCTTTTTTATATACATATTCAAACAGAGTATTTCTTACCTTCCTTCTCCTCGAGCTGCTTCTTGGCACGCCCGAGCTCTTGCTCGGACTTCTCGAGACTCTGCTTCAGCACGTTAACTTCCGCAGTCAGTGCGGCGGACGCTAGCAGAGAAGCCTGCATACGCATATTGACTCCTTTTGTTAGACTCTCGCGAATTCTTTGATCCTCTATTCGGCTTTTCTTCCCGAACGCCCAACAGAGCATTAGGGGCTACTGTCTATGCGGTAACATTATTTGAACATTCTTTACTTACCTCAAAGCCTGTTAAAAGGCTTGTACAAGCTTCAGTCAGTCCGCTTTTGGCGGACTGAACCTTCTGGATCACCGCACTCATAATAGTGCGGTGCCCCTCGTCGATGGAGGCACCTTGGAGCGCCTCCAACATATTGTCTGGCGCCTCCGGTTGGACGGAGGTCACCGGCACGGCAGGCTTGCTCCTCTTGGAAGGAGGTCGCCTGCCGGACTCTGGAACCCTTGAAGATTCCGGAGCTGTGTCCAGCCTTAAGCCGGACTTGGATCCCTGGGGGGTTTCATCCCCTTTACTCCTGGAGTCCGGGAGGTCGCATTGCGGCACCTCCAGGACCACCTCCTCCCGGCTTGGAACCTGTTGGGACAACACTTCGGTGTCATCCATAGAGCGGGGGGATGAAGCCGTCAGAAGCGAGTTTACCTCCGATGGATCCAGTGAGCCGCTCGACGATGTGTCGAGCCGGTCTTTAGGTGGGCTGCATAAACACATTCGACGTAAGGGAAAGCTGTGCAATAAAAAAATACTATGAGTCGCTCCGGTATCCGGATACTTACGATTTCGCCAGGGGCTTGGCCCTGGGATGCCACTCCTCTTCATCGTCGTCGACGTCGGTGGAGCAGTCCGGAGGAAGGGTTTTCCCCTTCTTGGACCCTCTGGCCTCCTCGGAGAGGGCGGCCTTCCTTTTCTTCTCTCCTCCCGCTGGAGGGGGAGAGGTCTCTTCTTCTTCCTCCCCGTCTTCACGAGAGGAAGGCGCTTTGGGACCGTCGGATGACGAGTCCGACACCTCCTGGCGCCGGGCACTCTTTCGAGTCCCCGTGGCCCTTTTCGTGGCCTTCTTCTCCGGCACCACATAGGGCGCCGGAACCAGCAGCTTCGCCAAGCGAGCGTCCGCTGGGCCTTCGGGCAAAGGAGCCGGACATTTTATCTGTCCGGACGTCACCTCCCAATCCTGTCAAAGATAAGGGAGCTTAGATCCCGCATAGAGTCAAACTGTGAAAAACTAATACCTTGTAAAATTACGAAAACAGCTTACCGCCAGAGCGTGGTGCTGAGCACTGAATCCGCGATCCTCGGCAGCAGATGCGGGAGCCTCGGCACCCTTGAAAAGCATCCTCCAGGCATCTTCGTACGTCGTGTCAAAGAGCCTGTTAAGAGTTTGATGCTGCGCCGGGTCGAACTCCCAAAGGTTGAAGGTCCGTCGTTGACACGCGAGGATCAGGCGGAAGAGCATAACCTGGTCTACGTTGACAAGCTTGAGGTTCTTGTCCACCAGGGTTTGGATGCATGTTTGGAGTCCAGTCAGCTCTCCTTTTTTACCCCACGACAGGCCGGTCTCCTTCCAGGAGGTGAGCCGCGTAGGGGGTCCGGACTGAAACTCGGGGGCTGCGACCCATTCGGGGTCGCACGGCTCGGTGATGTAGAACCACCCCGACTGCCACCCCTTCAGGGTCTCCACAAAGGAGCCCTCGAGCCACACGACGTTGGCCATCTTGCCAACCATGGCGCCGCCGCACTCCACCTGGCTGCCGCGCACCACCTTCAGCTTGACGTTGAAGGTCTTTAGCCATAAGCCGAAATGGGGGCGGATAAGGAGGAAAGCCTCGCACACGACGATAAACGCCGAGATGTTGAGGACGAAGTTCGGGGCCAGATCATGGAAATCCATGCCCTAGTAGAACATGAGCCCCCGGACAAATGGATGCAGAGGGAAGCCCAGTCCGCGGAGGAAATAGGGGAGAAATACCACCCTCTCATGAGGCCTAGGAGTGGGGATGAGCTTCCCCTTTTCGGGGAGTCGGTGCGCGATGTCGCTGGCCAGATATCCGGCCTTCCTCAGCTTTTTTATGTGTCCCTCCGTGAAGGAGGAGACCATCCACTTGCCTCCCGCTCCGGACATGACTGGAGAAGGTCGAGGTGGTAGTGCGGACTTGGGCGTTGGAGCTCGAGTGCGCAAGAATGGATAGGCATAGGAGGAAGAAGGCGTGGGTGAAAAGGTGGATCCTTATCCCCTTATATGGGCGTACGTGATTATGTGTCCCCACCAGCCTGATAAAACTTGCTTATCTCCAAGCGCCATAATCAAAGGCGCGGTTGGGTTACCCACGCCCGTATTGATGAGAATCCCGAAATGAGGGGCACGATCTCTACTTCAACAAGACATGCCAAGGAAACCGCCTCGCACAACGCGCTGAGGTGGGATAATTAAATGGATAAAGGCTTGGCCGTGGCGTGTCGCACCACGGAATACGTCAGCAGATTAGATTTGTGTCAATATTATTATCCTCTCTATGGCAATATGTGGAAACTTATTTTGCAGAGCCGGACACTATCTTTGTGTTCAAGATCATCTATGAAGTTTTTGGAGGAGGAACCCGCCTTGCAATGCCGAAGACAATTTGCGCGCCGGACTCATCGTCATTGAAGCCTGGTTCAGGGGCTACTGAGGGAGTCCTGGATTAGGGGGTGTTCGGATAGCCGAACTATACCTTCAAGCCGGACTCCTGGACTATGAAAATACAAGATTGAAGACTCCGTCCCGTGTCCGGAAGGGACTTTCCTTGGCGTGGAAGGCAAGCTTGGCGATACGGATGTTCAGATCTCCTACCATTGTAACCGACTCTATGTAACCCTAACCCTATCCGGTGTCTATATAAACCGGAGGGTTTTAGTCCGTTGGACAACATACACATCAACAATCATAATATAGGCTAGCTTCTAGGGTTTAGCCTCTCTGATCTCGTGGTAGATCAACTCTTGTAATACCCATATCATCAATATTAATCAAGTAGGACGTAGGGTTTTACCTTCATCGAGAGGGCCCGAACCTGGGTAAAACTTCGTTTCCCCTGCCTCCTGTTACCATCCGGCCTAGACGCACAGTTCGGGACCCCCTACCCGAGATCCACCGGTTTTGACACCGACACTAGTTTTCATCACGTTCATATGATTCGCATTTGATACTTTGATAATTTGATATGTGGGTGGACCGGTGCTTGGATGCTGTTCTTACTTGAACAAGCATCCCCCTTATGATTAACCTCTATTGCAAGCATCCGCAACTACAACAAAAGTATTAAGGTAAACCTAACCATAGCATGAAACATATGGATCCAAATCAGCCCCTTACGAAGCAATGCATAAACTAGGGTTTAAGCTTCTGTCACTCAAGCAACCCATCATCTACTTATTACTTCCCAATGCCTTCCTCTAGGCCCAAATAATGGTGAAGTGTTATGTAGTCGACGTTCACATAACACCACTAGAGGCTAGACAACATACATCTTATCAAAATATCAAACGAATACCAAATTCACATGACTACTCATAGCAAGACTTCTCCCTTGTCCTCAGGAACGAACGTAATTACCCACAAAGCATATTCATGTTCATAATCAGAGGGGTAGTAATATGCATATATGATCTGAACATATGATCTTCCACCAATTAAACCAACTAGCATCAACTACAAGGAGTAATCAACACTACTAGCAACCTACTAGCACCAATCTCGGACTTTGAGACAAGAATTGGATACAAGAGATGAACTAGGGTTTGGAGATGAGATGGTGCTGGTGAAGATGTTGATAGAGATTGCCCTCTCCCGATGAGAGGAGCATTGGTGATGACGATGGTGATGATTTCCCCCTCCTGGAGGGAAGTTTCCCCGGCAGAACAGCTCTGCCGGAGCTCTAGATTGGATCCGCCAAGGTTCCGCCTCGTGGCGGCGGAGTCTCATCCCGAAAAGTTCCTTCTTATTTTTTTCTCATCGAAAGACCTCATATAGGAGAAGATGGGCGTCGGAGAGCCACTAGAGGGCCCACGAGGTAGGGGGCGCGCCCTAGGGGGGTGGGCGCCCCCCACCCTCGTGAGCAGGATGTGGGCCCCCTGGCCTTCATCTTTGGCGTGGATTTTTCTTTATTTCTTTTAAGATGTTCCGTGGAGTTTCATGACTTTTGGAGTTGCGCAGAATAGGTCTCTAATATTTGCTCCTTTTCCAGACCAGAATTCCAGCTGCCGGCATTCTCCCTCCTTATGTAAACCTTGTAAAATAGGAGAGAATAGCCATAAGTATTGTGACATAAAGTGAACAGTCCATAATGCGATAAATATCGATATAAAAGCATGATGCAAAATGGACGTATTGCTCTCTTCCTCATGCTCTGAAAGGTTAGCACTAATAATAACATGATATATCTTTTTCTCATCAAGATAAGCATATTTAAGAGTATCAAGTAACGATTTAAGCTCAAACACGGGATCACCCTTGGGTGGAGGAGGATCCCCTAGGATTTCAACAGGTAAATTGTTTTTCAGAATAGGTTCCTGTTTAAAGAATACTTCATCTAATTCCCTTCTTTCATTCATAAACATGTCATTTTCATGGTCTAGCAAATATTGTTCTAAAGGATCACTAGGAGGTACGACAATAGAAGCAAGACCAATAATTTCATCCTTACTAGGTAATTATTCTTCACGGTGTTGTCTACTAAATTTAGAGAAATTAAATTCATGAGTCATATCATCTAAACCGACAGTAACAACATCCCTTTTTGCAATCTATGGTAGCATTAACAGTATTGAAGAAGGGTCTACCAAAAATAATGGGACAAAAGCTATCTTGTGGGGAACCAAGAACAAGAAAATCAGCAGGATATTTAGTTTTCCCACACAAGACTTCAACATCTCTAACAATTCCCATTGGTGAAATAGTATCTCTATTGGCAAGTTTAATTGTGACATCAATATCTTCTAACTCAATAGGTGCAATATCATGCATGATTTCTCTATAAAGGCTAATAGGTATTGCACTATCACTAGCACCCATATCACATAAGCCATGATAACAATGATCTCCTATTTTAACAAAAATAACAGGCATGCCTACCAGAGGTCTAGGTTTATCTTTAGCACAGGGTTTAGCAATTCTAGCAGTTTCATCATAGAAATAAATAACATGTCCACCAATATTATCAGACAAGAGATCTTTAACAATAGCAATATTAGGTTCAACTTTAACTTTCTCAGGAGGTGTATATGTTTTAATATTGATTTTATGAACGACAATTGGAGCTTTAGCATGATCCTTTATCCTAACAGGAAAAGGTGGTTTCTCAACATAAGAAGTAGGAACAATAGGATCATTATAAGTGACAATCTTTTCTTCAACTTTAATAGGTGCAGCTACTTTTACTTCTATGGGAGGATGATATTTAAACCACTTCTCCTTGGGGAGATCAACATAAGTAGCAAAAGATTCACAGAAAGAAGCTACTATCTCAGAGTCAAGTCCATATTTAGTGCTAAATTTACGGAAAACATCGGTAACCATAAAAGATTTAACACAATCAAAACTAGGTGTCATACCTGACTCCTTACCATTGTCGAGGTCCCAATCTTCAGAGCTGCGTTTAATTCTTTCCAATAAATCCCATTTGAATTCAATAGTCTTCATCATAAAAGAGCCAGCACAAGAAGTATCAAGCATGGTGCGATTGTTATCAGAAGGCCGAGCATAAAAAATTTGAATAATCATTTCTCTTGAGAGCTCATGATTGGGGCATGAATATAACATTTATTTAAGCCTCCCCCAAGCTTGAGCGATGCTTTCTTTTCCGCGAGGCCAAAAATTATATATGTAATTGCGATCACGATGAACAAGATGCATAGGATAAAACTTCTGATGAAATTCCAATTTCAACCATTTGTAATTCCAGGACCCCATATCATCACATAGCCTATACCATGTCGATGCATCTCCCTTCAAAGATAAAGGGAAGACCTTCTTAACAACATCTCCGGGTACACCTGCAAGCTTAAATAATCCACAAACTTCATCCACATATATTAGATGCTCATCAGGATGTTTTGTTCCATCTCCTAAAAAAGGATTAGCTAGCAGTTTTTCTATCATACCCGAAGGAATTTCAAAGCAGGCATTTTCATTTTCATTTTCAGTAGGTTCAGTAGGTTGCGGAGCAACTCTTTGCTCTACTGGTCGGGGTGAAGATACCCCAAACAAGCCCCTCAGAGGATTACTTTCCATAGTAACAAGTGACAGTAAATTTCAGCACATTATGTAAATTTTTCCTTACCAAATTCCACCTACCAAAGGCGCTTCACTCCCCGGCAATGGCACCAGAAAAGAGTCTTGATGACCCACAAGTATAGGGGATATATCGTAGTCCTATCTATAAGTAGGAGTGTCGAACCCAATGAGGAGCAGAAGGAAATGATAAGCGGTTTCCATCAAGGTATTCTCTGCAAGTACTGAAATAAGTGGTAACAGATAGTTTTGTGATAGGATAGTTTGTAACGAGCAACAAGTAACAAAAGTAAATAAGGTGCAGCAAGGTGGCCCAATCCTGTTTGTAGCAAAGGACAAGCCTGGATAAACTCTTATATAGAGAAAAGCGCTCCCGAGGACACATGGGCATATCGTCAAGCTAGTTTTCATCACGCTCATATGATTCGCGTTCGGTACATTGATAATTTGGTATGTGGGTGGACCGGTGCTTGCGTGCTGCCCTTACTTGGACAAGCATCCCACTTATGATTAACCTCTATTGCAAGCATCCACAACTACAACAAAAGTATTAAGGTAAACCTAACCATAGCTTGAAACATATGGATCCAAATCAGCCCCTTACGAAGCAACACATAAACTAGGGTGAGGGAGTCCTAGATTAGGGGGTGTTCGGATAGCCGGACTATACCTTCGGCCGAACTCCTGGACTATGAAGATACAAGATTGAAGACTTCGTCCCGTGTCCGGAAGGGACTTTCCTTGGCATGGAAGGCAAGCTTGGCGATACGGATATGTAGATCTCCTACCATTGTAACCGACTCTGTGTAACCCTAGCCCTCTCCGATGTCTATATAAACCGGAGGGTTTTAGTCCGCAGAACGGACAACAATCATACCATAGGCTAGCTTCTAGGGTTTAGCCTCTCTGATCTCGTGGTAGATCTACTCTTGTACTACCCATATCATCAATATTAATCAAGCAGGACGTAGGGTTTTACCTCCATCAAGAGGGCCCGAACCTGGGTAAAACATTGTGTCCCCTGCCTCCTGTTACCATCCGCCTAGACGCACAGTTCTGGACCCCCCGAGATCCGCCGGTTTTGACACCGACATTGGTGCTTTCATTGAGAGTTCCTCTGTGTCGTCACTTTTAGGCCCGATGGCCCCTCCGATCATCAACGATGATGCGATCCAGGGCGAGACTTTTCTCCCTGGACAGACCTTCGTATTTGGCGGCTTTGCACTGCGGGCCAATTCGCTTGGCCATCTCGAGCAAATCGAAAGCTACGCCCCTGGCCGTCAGGTCAGATTTGGAAGTTTAAACTACACAGCGGACCTCCGCGGAGACTTGATCTTCGACGGATTCGAGCCGCAGCCGAGCGCGCCGCACTGTCACGATGGGCATGATCTAGCTCTGCCTCCGAACAGTGCCCTGGAGGCCGCACCCGCATCAGCTCCGACCCTTAATTCGGAGCCAACTGTGCCAATCGAGGATGGGTGGTTGGACACCGCCTCGGGGGCTGCAATCTCTACGGCGATCGAGCCGAACACCAGCCCTATGCTATGCGAAGCCCGTGACTCCAAGGAGCCGGACTCCTCTCCAGACTCCGAGCCCTCCGCGCCCCTACCGATCGAACCCGATTGGGCGCCGATCATGGAGTTCACCGCCGCGGACATCTTTCAGCACTCGCCCTTCGGCGATATTCTGAATTCACTAAAGTCTCTTTCTTTATCAGGAGAGCCCTGGCCGGACTATTGTCAACAAGGTTGGGATGCGGATGATGAAGAAATTCAAAGCCCACCCACCACCCACTTCGTAGCCACTGTCGATAATTTAAACGATGTGCTCTACTTCGACTCCGAAGACATCGACGGTATGGACGACGATGTAGGAGATGAACATGAACCAATGCCTATAAGGCACTGGACAGCCACCTCATCTCATGATGTATACATGGTGGACACACCCAAAGGAAGCGACGACGAGGAACACAGGATGCAACGAGGGATCATTCACTCGAAAAGCAATCAAAGCGGCGACGTAAGCGCCGCTCCAAGCCCCGCCTCGACAGAGACAGCAGCCATACAGACCCAGCCATAGAGCAGGACGAGCCGGCGGACGACGAACATGCCTTCGAGCAACCGTCCGAACAGGGCAACTTGGATAAACAAACCGAACACCCCGTCCTCGGCGAAAACAACATTCCGGATGACCTTACACCGGATAGGCTCACGGAGCAGAAGAACCTCTATGAAGGGCTCGTCGCTACTGCGCATAGCCTGAAAAAGCAGAAGCAGAAGCTCAAAACTGCGGAAGATGCACTCAGAATCAGATGGAGCAAAGTATGCAACACCGCAGACAAATATGGCGGCAGTCGCCGCACAAAAGCTATCCAAAGCGAAAGCTACTGCCTGAATTTGATGAGGAGGCCTTAGAGCCCCCGCAGTCAAAAAATAGGAAAGCCACCCGGTCGGATAGACGACCGCATGGCCAGCATGGAGCGGCAAGCGGCGACGCACACAAGCCGGCACGCGATCCACCAAAGGATCCGCATCAAAAAGATGGCCCAGCCAGATCTATCTACGGGCCAAGAAAGCAAGCTCTAGTAGGCAATGCAACACAACAAATATCCGAACATCACGGCACACCCAAATACAGGGGTGCCGCACACCCCCTATGTTTCACCGATGAGGTGCTGGACCATGAATTTCCAGCGGGATTCAAGCCCGTAAACATAGAGGCGTACGACGGAACAACAGACCCTAGGGTCTGGATCGAGGATTATATCCTCCACATACACATGGCCAGAGGAGATGACCTCCACGCCATAAAATACTTACCCCTCAAGCTTAAAGGGCCAGCCCGGCATTGGCTCAAAAGCCTTCCCGAAAACTTCATTGGAAGTTGGGAAGAGCTTGAGGATGCTTTCCGGGCAAATTTTCAAGGGACCTATGTCCGCCCTCCGGATGCAGACGATCTCAGTCACATAACTCAACAGCCCGGAGAGTCAGCCCGGAAATTCTGGAACAGATTTCTTACTAAAAAGAATCAGATAGTCGACTGTCTAGACGCCGAAGCCCTAGCAGCTTTTAAGCATAACGTTTGAGACGAATGGCTCGCCAGACACCTCGGCCAAGAAAAGCCAAGAACAATGGCCGCATTAACAAGCCTCATGACCCGCTTTTGCGCAGGAGAGGACAACTGGTTGGCAAGATGTAGCACCAGTGACCCAAGTACATCCGAAGTTAGGGATGGAAACGAAAAACCCCGACGCAACAAGGACCAGCGCCGGAATAAGGGAAACAGTCCAAAGAGCACGGCGGTCAACACAGAATCAGAGAAAGCCGCCCCTCAAGGATAACAGGGACGAGCTATCCAACTTAAACAAAATCTTGGACAAGATATGTCAAATACACAGTACTCCCGGGAAGCCTGCGAACCACACCCACAGAGATTGCTGGGGTTTCAAGCAATCCGGCAAACTCAACGCCGAACACAAGGGGCTCGACACACCAAGTGAGGACGACGACGAACCCCACAAGCAGAGCACCAGGAAACAAAAGGATTTCCCACAAGAAGTCAAAACAGTAAACTTACTTCACGTGATGAACAGAATGGCGCCAACAGAGATACGCGCCATACGGCCTATCCCAAAGGAGTCTCACCCATGGTTGTTAAAACCGATCACCTTCAACCATCAGGATTACTCTAGAAGTATCCGGAACGCAGGCTGGACTGCCTTGGTATTAGATCCAATAATCGGCGGACTCCACTGTACAAATGTCCTGATGGACGGCGGCAGTGGTCTAAACCTGTTATACCAGGACACAATCCGCAACATGGGGATAGACCCAACAAAAATTTGCCATAGCAAAACCTCCTTTCAAGGGGTAACGCTAGGCCCGGATGGCCGTTGCATGGGTTCTCTCCGGCTAGAAGTTATGTTCGGCTCCCCCGATAACTTCCGTCGCGAACAGCTAACTTTCCACATCGCCCCATTCTTAAGTAGCTATCAAGCACTGCTGGGACGTGAAGCTTTCGCCCGCCTTAACGCAATACCGCATTATGCATCTCTCACGCTTAAGATGCCTGGTCCACGAGGCATCATCTCATTAAAGGGAAAACATTGAGTGTTCCCCTCCGCGCGGAAGACAGTGCGGCTGCCTTGACAGCCCCACAATAAAGCGGCTTCACCAGCCAAAGCACCTAAACAGGTCGTCAAGACCACAGACACGGCTAGACGAGTCCGGCATAAACATACAATTGATAAAGGCTTAATAGCCGTATACCCCTGTACTAGGGGCTCCGCGCATATAAAACAAGAGACAATAAAGCTCAATTTTACCCATTTCGATTTATACTTCGTTTATTTAGTATAACTCATGTTCGACATGATCTTTCCTAAACTAAGTTCCTCTCTTTTACAGAAGAACACCATGCTACGCCCATCCAGGATACGGCACAACGGAGACACAGGCGCAGACGTGCAGCAGGCACCCGTTCCAAGGATTCTTTTTAGATTAAGACCCCGCGTAAACCTTTTTTACTTTCTCTTGTTGATACACATCCCCTGATTTCTTGGTATAACCAAGGAGGAGGCTGGCATTTTGGCATGTGGCCATGTCAGAGTTTTGCGCGTACCTGGACACTAGGGGCTTATTACTAAGGGCGTTATCCCGCCCGCCCTCATAAAGACCGAATACCTTAGGGTGTGTTCGGCGTCACGAGTTTGGCCTTATATGCATCAGCTCCGAATCATGTCTTTGGTCAAAAGTTGGGTTTGCCCGGCTCCTGTGTTTTGCTACCTGACGTTCCGCTCTATCGGCTAAGGCGGCACCAGGAGAACTACTGCGATTGTGCCCCGGTTCAGCAAGGCGAGCACCTCAGTAGAGAAAGCCCAAAACTTACTGTCATGATATAGCGTGAGACTGGTCAACCACTCGATGACTTACTGGAATCTTTAGGATTCCTCCGCATTAACGAAGGGCCGCTACCCGGCCAGGCACATACGTGCCCCGAGTTCGGGCGAGCGCAGGCGCCACCAGGGGCTATATAAATAGCCTCACTGTCAAACTCCTATGGCTAAGTGAAAGTGATAAAGCATCATAGTCCGATTGCCTAGTTCGCTGCGCTATCACCTCCTTTGTAGGACCAAGACGTTGGATCAAGTGTGAAAATGCGCCTTCTGCGAACACCCCCCGCATTATGTGCGTGGGGGCTGAAGCCGACGACTGCCATCTTTCAGATTATACATACATATATGTTAAACGGCCGCACATGAGGTATTATAATACTTGCAGGCACAAGTATAAAAAGCTTCTACAATTTATCAAAATATTGTTTTACAATAATATATGCTATTCGAATATAGTATCCTTCGAGCACTGCGTCTCTACTAAACGAGCGCCTTGCAGAACTTCATGAAAATAGTGCTCGGCAGGTACTCGACTTCCATCCGAGTCTGAGGATGCAATAGCGGTGACCTCCATTTCCGCCCAGTATGTCTTCACACGGGCAAGAGCCATCTACGCACCCTCTATGCACGCTGACCTCTTCATCGCATTGATACGCGGCGCCGCACCAAGGAACTGTTGCACTAAGTTGAAATAACTTTTCGGCTCTGGCCTCTCTGGCCACAAATGACTCATGACATACTTCATGGCGAGCCCAGACAACCTATTTAGCTCAGCCCATTCGGCCAAATGATCGGCTAATGACAGTGGATGCTCCGGATTGTGGAACTGCGACCAAAAGAGCTTTTCCACTTCGCGATCTTCTTGACCTCGGAAGTGTTTGGCCGCATCCGCGGCACTCGTTGCCAAATCCAGATAGGTGTTCGCTGTACTCCACATCCGGTCTAACGGAGCATGTTTAGGATCACAGAACTTCCTCCGCAGCATAAAGGGCTTTCCAGCCGCGATCTCTCTGGCCTGACGCAGCTCCTCCTTCATAGCTCTCATTACAGAGCGAGCATCCTTGGCATCGGAAACGGCCTTCTCCAGGTCCGTCTGTTCCGCCCGATCTTCTTTTTCAAGAAGCTTGCAACGGTCAGTAGCGTCCTTCAGCTTCACGACCATCTCGACCATCTCCTTCTTGCTTTGGCGGTGAGCAGCATGTTCGGCTTTCATCTCTTCAATTGCCTTTCTGGCAGCCGCATCACTTTTCCTGGCTTGCTCCTTGGCTCGGGCAAGTTCCGCCCGAAGATTCTCCATGGCAGCAGCACCATCTACATCAAGCGCACACATTGTAAGATACTGGCATAAAGCTCCTCTTACCAGGTGCCGCCGGAGGAATTACATACCTTGGGCCTCGTCAAGCCGCTTGTTGACAAGCGCGATGTCGGCACCTGCCACGTCAAGTTGCCGCTTTAGCTCGGCAAATTCATCAGTCCGGCTTGACAACGGACACTTCGCCACCTACGTATGAAGGCGGCACATTAGACCTGAGATTATAATCTTCTGCGCGCCGTCACTTTTGACAACGCACAGAGTCTCAGGGGCTACTATCTACACAGGGCGCATCTTATTTATGCGCAACTGTCCAAAAAGGGTACATTATTTCGCGTACCTCAAAACCTGTCAGCAAACTCCTGACGGCCTCGTGCAATCCGCTCTCCGCGGATGAAATCCTCTCAATCACCGTACCCATCAATGCACGGTGCTCCTCTGAGATATATGCTCGCCCTAGCAGATCCTTCAGCCCCTCCGACTGCGCACCAGACGGCGCCGGACTCGTCCGATGGCCCCTTTCGAAGGCCGGATGCGGAGGGCTTTGGGGGGCCATATGACTACCTTCCGGCCCTGCCGGATTCGGAGAAACCCTCCGCGATGATACCTCAGGGTCGCCCGCTTCGCAAGGCGGTACGGGTAGGGGGAGGCGTTCCACTCTCCATCATCTCCGGAAGAAGATCCCCCGAAGACGAGCTCTGCTGAGAAGGGCTAAGGTCCGAGCTACAAGGTAAATTTTCAATTACTTTTCTCAGATATAAAGCAAGGATTCCTCTCGTTTCTTAAAAAGAAAAGTGCTCTCTACTTACGGCTCGGTGGAGGACTGATCCCCTTGAGGGCATAATTCGGCTGAAGTATCCCCCAGCACAGGACCCTCTGGCAAAGATTTCTTCCCCCGCTTTGAGGCCATGGTCTCCGGGTCTTCAGAGGCGGTCCTCTTCTTCCCCTGAGGAGAGGAATTTTCGATTCCTCCCTTCTGGACAACCTCCTTCGAGGAGGCTGTATCTTCCTTGTCCCCTCCCTCGCTTTCCTTTGAAGGCACAACCTCCAACATCCTGACTAGCACGGGACCCGGCGTGTTCTCGGGGAGGGGGGCCGGACACCTGATTAGCTTTGCTTTCGCTATACACTCTTGTTTAAAGGACATCTCTTTTAGGGGCAATTTTATGATAAATATACGGATAGCGAGTCCGGGCACAAGGCTACTTACTTGAGTATCCAGACGATTGCAGCTCAGACCTGCGTCCTCCATAAAATTCGGACACACTACTTGTGGTCCGAAGAACAATTTGTACATCTCCACGGGTATCATGCCAAGAAAATGTTGGAGAACTCGTGGTCCCTCCGGGTTGAACTCCCATAGGCGGAGGAGGCGACGTTTGTAGGGCAGAACTTGGCGAATTAACATAACCTGCGTCACCATGACCAGACTGATGTCTCTTTCTAGGAGATCTCGGGTGCGGCCCTGCAACAGGGGCATGTCCTTTGTCGGCCCCCAGTCCAGCCCCTTATTGACCCATGACGCCAGTCATGGCGGGGGACCCGAGCGGAAAACAGGCAGCGCCACCCACTTGACGCTCCTGGGAGCTGTGATATAAAACCACTCTCGTTGCCATAAGATGGACTCCCCTTGAAAAGAGCCCTCGGGCCATGGAGCACCAGCATTCTTGCTTATAAAAGCACCTCCGCACTCCGCGTGCCGTCCCTCGATCATCTTCGGCTCTACTTTGAAGGTCTTGAGCCATAGTCCGAAGTGAGGAGTAATACGGAGGAAGGCTTCACACACGACGATGAATGAGGAAATATGGAGGATGGACTCTGGAGCTAAGTCGTGAAATTCCAGCCCATAATAAAACATGAGCCCCCTCACGAAGGGATCCGTCGGGAAGCCTAGCCCCTGGAGGAAGTGAGACATGAACACCACACTCTCACCAGGCTTGGGAGTGGGAATGACCTGCCCTTGAGCAGGCAGCCTATGTGAGATTTCGCCGGTCAAGAACCTGGCCTCTCTCAACTTTGGCATGTCCTCCTTCGTGATGGAGGAGGGCATCCATCAGCCTCGAAGGTCGGAACCGGACATTGTCGAAGGTCCGAAGCGCCTGAAATCTGGAGCCTTGGGTGTTGGAACTCGAGGCGAAGGGCGAACTCATTTGAGATTGAAAGAAAGAAGTAAGGCCTTGGTCTCTTTATAAGAGGTTGAATACCAAGGGCCCTCCTCGTGACCGTTTGGGACTTGCCTTTGATCGAGAAAACATACCAACGGGAACGGTTGGGTTACCCATGCCCATATTGATGAGAATCCCGGAATAAGGGGACACGATCTCTGCTTTGACAAGACGTGCCAAGGAAACCGCCTCGCTAAACGCGTTGAGGTAGAACAATAAAACGATTTGAATAAAGACTTGGCCGTGGTGTGATGTCACGCTACGGAATACGTCAGCAGATTAGATTTGTGTAAATATTGTTCTCTCTATGGCAATATATGGAAACTTATTTTGCGGAGCCGGACACTACCTTTGTGTTCAAAATCTTCTACGAAGTACTTGGAGGAGGAACTTGTCATGGTTCTAAGTCTGACAGTAATGTAGGGGGGTAGGTATGGAGAGGCAAGATCTTAGCTATGGAGTAGTTGTAAGCACACGAGGTTTACGAGTTCAGGCCCTTCTTGGAGGAAGTAATAGCCCTACGTCTCAGAGCCCAGAGGCGGTCGACTGGATTATGTGTATATGAATCACAGGGGTGCGAACCCTTTACACTGAGGAGGGGGGTGGCTTATATAGAGTTTGCCAGACCCCTCCGGCCCTCAGTTATGCAGGGTTTTAAGTACATTAAGGTCGGGCGTTACTGGTAACGCCCCTAATAAAGTGCTATGATGACCATAAAAGCTACTTAATGACCGACCGTTAGCGTGCGGAGCGAATTTATGTCTCCTAGCCGTCGAGTGGTTGGATCTTGGTCAAGTGATTGCTTATTGGTCGAGTGTCTTCGAGTCTGTCGAGTGGAACACCTCCAAGTCGATTGAAAGGTGATTTCTTCTAGAGATGTCCTTGGGTAGGGCAGTTAGGACGGGTCCATGACCCTACCCTAGGTACATAGCTTAATCATTAGCCCCTGAATGGATCGAGGTTTGAGTGGGGAAGGAGTTGAGAACTTCTACGACTCATTTTTCATGCCATGAGCATATCTTGTTTCGGATCAATGAACCTGAGTGACGACATCAACTTCCTTTTCAGTCGCCTTGATCCATTCTTAGTTTTTTGTCTAGTGAGTTTCTTTACTTGAAAAGCTCCGAGTGACGGTGTGTTGGAAATATGCCCTAGAGGCAATAATAAAAGCATTATTATTATATTTCCTTGTTCATGATAATTGTCTTTATTCATGCTATAATTGTATTATCCGGAAATCGTAATACATGTGTGAATAATAGACACCAACATGTCCCTAGTAAGCCTCTAGTTGACTAGCTCGTTGATCAACAGATAGTCATGGTTTCCCGACTATGGACATTGGATGTCATTGATAACGAGATCACATCATTAGGAGAATGATGTGATGGACAAGACCCAATCCTAAACATAGCACAAGATCGTATAGTTCGTTTGCTAGAGTTTTCCAATGTCAAGTATCTTTTCCTTAGACCATGAGATCGTGTAACTCCCGGATACCGTAGGAGTGCTTTGGGTGTGCCAAACGTCACAACGTAACTGGGTGACTATAAAGGTATACTACGGGTATCTCCGAAAGTGTCTGTTGAGTTGACATGGATCAAGACTGGGATTTGTCACTCCGTATGACGGAGAGGTATCACTGGGCCCACTCGGTAATGCATCATCATAATGAGCTCAAAGTGACCAAGTGTCTGGTCTCGGGATCATGCATTATGGTACGAGTAAAGTGACTTTCCGGTAACGAGATTGAACGAGGTATTGGGATACCGACGATCGAATCTCGGGCAAGTAACATACCGATTGACAAAGGGAATTGTATACGGGGTTGCCTGAATCCTCGACATCGTGGTTCATCCGATGAGATCATCGAGGAGCATGTGGGAGCCAACATTGGTATCCTGATCCCGCTGTTGGTTATTGACCGAAGAGCGATCTCGGTCATGTCTACATGTCTCCCGAACCCGTAGGGTCTACACACTTAAGGTTCGGTGATGCTAGGGTTGTAGGGATATGTATATGCAGTAACCCGAATGTTGTTCAAAGTCCCGGATGAGATCCCGGACGTCACGAGGAGTTCCGGAATGGTCCGGAGGTAAAGAATTATATATAGGAAGTGCTATTTCGGGCATCGGGACAAGTTTCGGGGTCACCGATATTGTACCGGGACCACCGGAGGGGTCCCGGGGGTCCACCGGGTGGGGCCACCTGTCCCGGGGGGCCACATGGGCTGTAGGGGGTGCGCCTTGGCCTACATGGGCCAAGGGAACCAGCCCCAAGAGGCCCATGCGCCTAGGGTTTCAAGGGAGGAAGAGTCCTAGGAGGGGAAGGCACCTCCTAGGTGCCTTGGGGAGGGATTCCTCCCCTTGGCCGCACCCCCTAGGAGATTGGATCTCCTAGGGACGGCGCCCCCCTTGGCCCTCCTATATATAGTGGGGAGATGGAGGACTTCTTACCCCACATCTTTGGTGCCTCCCTTTCCCTCTCCAACACATCCTCCTCCTCCATAGTGCTTGGCGAAGCCCTGCCGGAGTACTGCAGCTCCATCTCCACCACGCCGTCGTGCTACTGCTGGAGCCATCTTCCTCAACCCCTCCTTCCCCTTGCTGGATCAAGAAGGAGGAGACGTTACGCTAACCGTACGTGTGTTGAACGCGGAGGTGCCGTCCGTTCGGTGCTAGGATCTCCGGTGATTTGGATCACGTCGAGTACGCCTTCCTCATCCCCGTTCTTTGAACGCTTCCGCGCGTGATCTACAAAGGTATGTAGATGCAATCCCATCACTCGTTGCTAGATGAACTCCTAGATGGATCTTTGTGAAACCGTAGGAATTTTTTTGTTTTCTGCAACGTTCCCCAACAGTGGCATAATGAGCTAGGTCTATGCGTAGTTCTTCTTGCGCGAGTAGAACACAATTTGTTGTGGGCGTAGATGTTGTCAACTTTCTTGCCGCTACTAGTCTTATCTTGCTTCAACGATATTGTGGGATGAAGCGGCCCGGACCAACCTTACACGTACGCTTACGTGAGACCGTTTCCACCGACTAACATGCACAAGTTGCATAAGGTGGCTGGCGGGTGTCTGTCTCTCCCACTTTAGTTGGAGCGGATCCGATGAAAAGGGTCCTTATGAAGGGTAAATAGAAGTGGACAAATCACGTTGTGGCTTTCACGTAGGTAAGAAAACGTTCTTGCTAGAACCCTACTTCAGCCACGTAAAACTTGCAACAACAATTAGAGGACGTCTAACTTGTTTTTGCAGCAAGTGCTTTGTGATATGTTATGGCCAAAGTTGTGATGAATGATGAATGATCTATATGTGATGTATGAGATGTTCATGCTATTGTAATAGGAATCACGACTTGCATGTCGATGAGTATGACAACCGACAGGAGCCATAGGAGTTGTCTTTATTTTTTGTATGACCTGCGTGTCATTGAGAAACGCCATGTAAATTACTTTACTTTATTGCTAAACGCGTTAGCCATAGTAGTAGAAGTAATAGTTGGCGAGCAACTTCATGGAGAGACAATGACGGAGATCATGATGATGGAGATCATGGTGTCATGCCGGTGACAAGATGATCATGGAGCCCCAAGATGGAGATCAAAGGAGCTATGTGATATTGGCCATATCATGTCACTATTATTATTATTATTTTGATTGCATGTGATATTTATCATGTTTTTCATCTTGTTTGCTTAGAACGACGGTAGTAAATAAGATGATCCCTCATAATAATTTCAAGAAAGTGTTCCCCCTAACTGTGCACCATTGCGACAGTTCGTTGTTTCGAAGCACCACGTGATGATCGGGTGTGATAGATTCTAACATTCACATACAATGGGTGTAAGACAGATTTACACATGCAAAACACTTAGGTTGTCTTGACGAGCCTAGCATGTACAGACATGGCCTCGGAACACAAAAGACCGAAAGGTCGAGCATGAGTCGTATAGAAGATACGATCAACATGAAGATGTTCACCGACGTTGACTAGTCCGTCTCACGTGATGATCGGACACGGCCTAGCTAACTTGGATCATGTTATACTTAGATGACTAGAAGAGGGATGTCTATCTAAGTGGGAGTTCATTATAATTTGATTAGATGAACTTAGTTATCATGAACTTAGTCTAAAATCTTTACAATATGTCTTGTAGATCAAATGGCCAACGTAGTCCTCAACTTCAACGCGTTCCTAGAGAAAACCAAGCTGAAAGACGATGGCAGCGACTACACGGACTGGGTCCGGAACCTGAGGATCATCCTCATAGCTGCCAAGAAAGATTATGTCCTACAAGCACCGCTGGGTGACGCACCTGTTCTCCCTGCAGAACAAGATGTTATGAACGCTTGGCAGGCACGTACCGATGACTACTCCCTCGTTCAGTGCGGCATGCTTTACAGCTTAGAGCCGGGGCTCCAAAAGCGTTTTGAGAGACACGGAGCATATGAGATGTTCGAAGAGCTGAAAATGGTTTTCCAAGCTCATGCCCGGGTCGAGAGATATCGAGTCTCCGACAAATTCTTCAGCTGTAAGATGGAGGAAAAAAGTTCTGTCAGTGAGCACATACTCACTATGTCTGGGTTGCATAACCGCTTGACTCAGCTGGGAGTTAATCTCCCGGATGACGCGGTCATTGACAGAATCCTTCAGTCGCTTCCACCAAGCTACAAAAGCTTTGTGATGAACTTCAATATGTAGTGGATGGAAAAGACCATTCCTGAAGTATTTGCAATGCTGAAATCAGCAGAGGTAGAAGTCAAAAAGGAACATCAAGTGTTGATGGTGAATAAAACCACTAAGTTCAAGAAGGGCAAGGGAAAGAAAGATTTCAAGAAGGACGTCAAGGGAGTTGCCACGCCCGGCAAGCAAGCTGCCGGGAAGAAGCCAAAGAATGGACCCAAGCCCGAGACTGAGTGCTTTTATTGCAAGGAGAGTGGTCACTGGAAGCGGAACTGCCCCAAATACTTAGCGGACAAGAAGGCCGGCAAAGCAAAAGGTATATGTGATATACATGTAATTGATGTGTACCTTACCAGTACTCGTAGTAGCTCCTGGGTATTTGATACCGGTGCAGTTGCTCACATTTGTAACTCAAAACAGGAGCTGCGGAATAAACAGAGACTGGCGAAGGACGAGGTGACGATGCGCGTCGGGAATGGTTCCAAGGTCGGTGTGATCGCCGTCGGCACATTGCCTCTTCATTTACCTACGGGATTAGTTTTAAACCTCAATAATTGTTATTTAGTGCCAAGTTTGAGCATGAACATTGTATCAGGATCTCGTTTAATACGAGATGGCTACTCATTTAAATCCGAGAATAATGGTTGTTCTATTTATATGAGAGATATGTTTTATGGTCATGCTCCGATGGTGAATGGTTTATTCTTAATGAATCTCGAGCGTAATGCTACACATGTTCATAGTGTGAGTACCAAAAGATGCAAGGTTGATAATGATAGTCCCACATACTTGTGGCACTGCCGCCTTGGTCACATAGGTGTCAAACGCCTGAAGAAGCTCCATGCTGATGGACTTTTAGAGTCTCTTAATTACGAATCATTTGACACGTGCGAACCATGCCTCATGGGTAAAATGACCAAGACTCCGTTCTCAGGAACAATGGAGCGAGCAACCAACTTATTGGAAATCATACATACTGATGTGTGCGGTCCAATGAGTGTTGAGGCTCGCGGTGGCTATCGTTATGTTCTCACCCTCACTGATGACTTAAGTAGATATGGGTATGTCTACTTAATGAAACATAAGTCTGAGACCTTTGAAAAGTTCAAAGAATTTCAGAGTGAGGTTGAGAATCAACGTGACAGGAAAATCAAGTTCCTGCGATCAGATCGTGGAGGAGAATACTTGAGTCACAAGTTTGGCACACACTTAAGAAAATGTGGAATAGTTTCACAACTCACGCCGCCTGGAACACCTCAGCATAATGGTGTGTCCGAACGTCGTAATCGCACTCTATTAGATATGGTGCGATCTATGATGTCTCTTGCCGATTTACCGCTATCTTTTTGGGGATATGCTTTAGAGACTGCCGCATTTACTTTAAATAGGGCTCCGTTGAAATCCGTTGAGACGACACCGTATGAATTATGGTTTGGGAAGAAACCTAAGCTGTCGTTTCTAAAAGTTTGGGGATGCGATGCTTATGTCAAGAAACTTAAACCTGAAAAGCTCGAACCCAAGTCAGAAAAATGCGTCTTCATAGGATACCCTAAAGAAACTATTGGGTATACCTTCTACCTCAGATCCGAAGGCAAGATCTTTGTTGCCAAGAATGGGTCCTTTCTAGAGAAAGAGTTTCTCTCGAAAGAAGTAAGTGGGAGGAAAGTAGAACTTGATGAAGTATTACCTCTTGAACCGGAAAAGGGCACAACTCGAGAAAATGTTCCTGAGGTGTCTGCACCGACTAGAGAGGAAGTTAATGATGATGATCAAGATACTTCTGATCAAGCTCCTACTGAAATTCGTAGGTCCACAAGGACACGTTCCGCACCAGAGTGGTACGGCAACCCTGTCTTAGAAATCATGTTGTTAGACAACGGTGAACCTTCGAACTATGAAGAAGCGATGGAGGGCCTGGATTCCGACAAATGGCTGGAAGCCATGAAATCCGAGATAGGATCCATGTATGAAAATGAAGTATGGACTTTGACTGACTTGCCCGCAGAGCGGCGAGCCATAGAAAATAAATGGATCTTTAAGAAGAAGATAGACGCAGATGGTAATGTGACCATCTATAAAGCTCGGCTTGTCGCTAAGGGTTATCGACAAGTTCAAGGGGTTGACTACAATGAGACTTTCTCACCGGTAGCGAAGCTGAAGTCCGTCCGAATCATGTTAGCGATTGCCGCATTCTATGATTATGAAATATGGCAAATGGACGTCAAAACGGCATTTCTTAATGGTTTCCTTAAGGAAGAATTGTATATGATGCAGCCGGAAGGTTTTGTTGATCCTAAGAATGCTGACAAGGTGTGCAAGCTCCAACGCTCGATTTATGGGCTGGTGCAAGCATCTCGGAGTTGGAACATTCGCTTTGATGAGATGATCAAAGCGTTTGGGTTTACACAGACTTATGGAGAAGCCTGTGTTTACAAGAAAGTGAGTGGGAGCTCTGTAGCATTTCTCATATTATATGTAGATGACATACTTTTGATGGGAAATGATATAGAACTCTTGGACAGCATAAAAGCCTACTTGAATAAGAGTTTTTCAATGAAGGACCTTGGAGAAGCTGCTTATATATTAGGCATCAAGATCTACAGAGATAGATCAAGACGCCTCATAGGTCTTTCACAAAGCACATACCTTGATAAGATATTGAAGAAGTTCAATATGGATCAGTCTAAGAAGGGGTTCTTACCTGTATTACAAGGTGTGAAATTGAGCTCAGCTCAATGTCCGACCAGGGCAGAAGATATAGAAGAGATGAGTGTCATCCCCTATGCCTCAGCCATAGGTTCTATTATGTATGCCATGCTATGTATCAGACCTGATGTAAACCTTGCCGTAAGTTTGGTAGGAAGGTACCAAAGTAATCCCGGCAAGGAACACTGGACAGCGGTCAAGAATATCCTAAAGTACCTGAAAAGGACTAAGGAAATGTTTCTCATTTATGGAGGTGACAAAGAGCTCATCGTAAAGGGTTACGTCGACGCTAGCTTCGACACAGATCTGGATGACTCTAAGTCACAAACCGGATATGTGTATATTTTGAATGGTGGGGCAGTAAGCTGGTGCAGTTGCAAGCAGAGCGTCGTGGCGGGATCTACATGTGAAGCGGAGTACATGGCAGCCTCGGAGGCAGCACATGAAGCAATTTGGGTGAAGGAGTTCATCACCGACCTAGGAGTCATACCCAATGCGTCGGGGCCGATCAAGCTCTTCTGTGACAACACTGGAGCTATTGCTCTTGCCAAGGAGCCCAGGTTTCACAAGAAGACAAGGCACATCAAGCGTCGCTTCAACTCCATTCGTGAAAATGTTCAAAATGGAGACATAGACATTTGTAAAGTACATACAGACCTAAATGTAGCAGATCCGTTGACTAAACCTCTCCCTAGAGCAAAACATGATCAACACCAGAATTCCATGGGTGTTCGATTCATCACAATGTAACTAGATTATTGACTCTAGTGCAAGTGGGAGACTGTTGGAAATATGCCCTAGAGGCAATAATAAAAGCATTATTATTATATTTCCTTGTTCATGATAATTGTATTTATTCATGCTATAATTGTATTATCCGGAAATTGTAATACATGTGTGAATAATAGACACCAACATGTCCCTAGTAAGCCTCTAGTTGACTAGCTCGTTGATCAACAGATAGTCATGGTTTCCTGACTATGGACATTGGATGTCATTGATAACGAGATCACATCATTAGGAGAATGATGTGATGGACAAGACCCAATCCTAAACATAGCACAAGATCGTATAGTTCGTTTGCTAGAGTTTTCCAATGTCAAGTATCTTTTCCTTAGACCATGAGATCGTGTAACTCCCGGATACCGTAGGAGTGCTTTGGGTGTGCCAAACGTCACAACATAACTGGGTGACTATAAAGGTATACTACGGGTATCTCCGAAAGTGTCTGTTGAGTTGACATGGATCAAGACTGGGATTTGTCACTCCGTATGATGGAGAGGTATCACTGGGCCCACTCGGTAATGCATCATCATAATGAGCTCAAAGTGACCAAGTGTCTGGTCACGGGATCATGCATTATGGTACGAGTAAAGTGACTTGCCGGTAACGAGATTGAACGAGGTATTGGGATACCGACGATTGAATCTCGGGCAAGTAACATACCGATTGACAAAGGGAATTGTATACGGGGTTGCTTGAATCCTCAACATCGTGGTTCATCCGATGAGATCATCGAGGAGCATGTGGGAGCCAACATGGGTATCCAGATCCCGCTGTTGGTTATTGACCGGAGAGCGATCTCGGTCATGTCTACATGTCTCCCGAATCCGTAGTCTACACACTTAAGGTTCGGTGACGCTAGGGTTGTAGGGATATGTATATGCAGTAACCCGAATGTTGTTCGGAGTCCCAGATGAGATCCCGGACGTCACGAGGAGTTCCGGAATGGTCCGGAGGTAAAGAATTATATATAGGAAGTGCTATTTCGGGCATCGGGACAAGTTTCGGGGTCACCGGTATTGTACCGGGACCACTGGAGGGGTCCCGAGGTTCCACCGGGTGGGGCCACCTGTCCCGGGGGGGCACATGGGCTGTAGGGGGTGCGCCTTGGCCTTCATGGGCGAAGGGAACCAGCCCCAATAGGCCCATGCGCCTAGGGTTTCAAGGGAGGAAGAGTCCTAGGAGGGGAAGGCACCTCCTAGGTGCCTTGGGGAGGAGGGATTCCTCCCCTTGGCCGCACCCCCCTAGGAGATTGGATCTCCTAGGGCCGGCGCCCCCCCCCCCTTGGCCCTCCTATATATAGTGGGGAGATGGAGGACTTCTTACCCCACATCTTTGGTGCCCCCCTCTCCCTCTCCAACACATCCTCCTCCTCCATAGTGCTTGGCGAAGCCCTGCCGGAGTACTGCAGCTCCATCTCCACCACGCCGTCGTGCTACTGCTGGAGCCATCTTCCTCAACCTCTCCTTCCCCTTGCTGGATCAAGAAGGAGGAGACGTTACACTGACCGTACGTGTGTTGAACGCGGAGGTGCCGTCCGTTCGGTGCTAGGATCTCCGGTGATTTGGATCACGTCGAGTACGCCTTCCTCATCCCCGTTCTTTGAACGCTTCCACGCGTGATCTACAAAGGTATGTAGATGCAATCCAATCACTCGTTGCTAGATGAACTCCTAGATGGATCTTGGTGAAATCGTAGGAAAATTTTTGTTTTCTGCAACGTTCCCCAACACGGTGTGGAGGAGATCTTCCGTCTGACAAGTTGTTTTGCTGCCCGCGGATTTCATGGGATTCAAATTTTGGGAAGCGCGTGGGACGGGGGAGGCCGCAGTAATCGGATGGGATAGGGCGGATCTGCCTCGATCTCCACGCCACCTTTTTCGCCATGTATCACGCGCGCGACTGTTGCGGGATTTGACAGGATCGTCCGGGCCTACCAGTCAACCACTCAGAAGTAACCTCATATAAGGCGTCGGACCGGGGTTTCTTGAACAGTGCGTTCTCATTTCCTCTCCTCCTCTTCAGGCTTCTTCGTCGCGCTCGTTCTCGCCCCAGCGCCGCCGCTCCGTACGTGTCTCGCCGGCGACGATGGGGAAGGAGAAGACGGCGGCTATGGAGCGGGCGAAGAAGGCGACGGCAAAGGCGAAGGGGAAGGCGACCAGTAAGGGTGGATCTTCCTCATGAGCCGGCCTGCCGAAGGGCTGGATCCAGGGCGACTAGATCCGCTTGATGATCCACCAAGAAGACCTCGACGACCTAGCCGACGGAGGACTGATCCCCCATGGATCGGCGTGGCTTCCGGGGAAGGAATCCGAGCCGCAACCTCGGGAGGGTGAGCGCGTTCTCCTTGCCACCCACGTCGACCGTGGGTTTTCCATGCCTCCTCACCCTTTCTTTCTGGGATTTCTGAATTTCTTTGGGGCACAACTCCACCACTTCACTCCCAACACAATCGTGTATCTCGCTGCTTTCGTGTCTTTATGCGAGAATTTCTTGGGTTGTCGGCCTCACTGGGGTCTTTTCAAGCACATTTTCACCTGTCGTTCTCAGACGGTGAAAAGGCCAATCCGAGTGATGGGAGAACACAAGTGATTCATATGTGTGGGGGTCTTGGTGTTCAGATGAGAGGGAAAAGTTCCTTTCCGGCCATGATTCTTCCCGACTCGGTCCGCGGATGGCAGTCGACCTGGTTTTACTGCAAAGACCAGCTGACGCCAGGGCAGTCGACTAGCCTCCCTCCTTTTACCATGGACCGAGTGAGGAAACCCTCCTCTTCGAAGGTGATCCCGGAGGAGAAGGCGCAAGTTAGGGTGCTGGTCGAACGAGTGGTCCAGCTTGTCCGTGACGGGGTCACTGGTATGGATCTCTTGGAGGTTTTCCTTCAGCGGCGCATCCAGCCTCTTCAAGCTTGAGACCATCCGATGTGGATGTATTCGGGTCTTGACGACACCACTCGGATTCACCTAGAGGAGGTCGATGACGACACACTGGAGGGGTGGCTGTCGGGCATCACCGAAAACAAGGACAACCCCAGGGGAGCCAGGAGAGTTCCTCCATTCGACCAGTCCCATGAACTAGAAAAGGTCCGATTCTGAGCTTTTGATTATAATCTGAATTCACTCGCGCAGCTGTCTATACTGTGTCGACTAACTTTATTCTTCCAGCTTTCTTTCAGGCCCTTATCGAAATGTACTCAGTGCCCAACGGAGAGCAAGAGCAAGACCTGGAAGGAGAGGCAAGCGGCGGCGACAGTGGCGAGTGGCATTCTGACGGAGAAGAGGACGAAGAAAGTGACAACTCAAGTGACGAAGAAGAAGTCGAGTCGCCTCCTCGCAGGGAAAGGCGATCCAAGCTTGACCAAGAACGACCGAGCGCCCGTGAAAAGGCGATTGCTCAGACTGGTCAGTCTTCAAAGCGTCCTCGGACATCTTCACCAACCCCAACTGAAAAAGTGTCAAAGCATCTCAAGGTTGCAGAGCAGAAGCCTCGGAAGGCGTTGCCGAAGATTAAGATTGACATCCCCGTCGCTTCTGCGTGAGTGTCTCCCTTTGTATTCACTTGACGCTCCGTGATGTTTATTTTTTCTTGATTTAACCAGACGAACTTTGGAACTGGCAGCGCTGCTACTTCCGGGACCTCAGCTTACAGAGATGAGGATGAGGTAATGGAGGATGCAGTCACTTCCAATCTGGGTATGATTTCTGTCATTCTGTCTTTATTTGGTCGACTCAACTGCAATGTGTACCATTGGGTGATGTGATTTTGGCGATTGATCTTTGAACAACTCCTAACATTATTGACCTCCCCGATGATGATGATGAAGAGCCTGAGAGGCCTTTGACGAGGAAAAATAGGAAAGCTCCTGCAAGCAAGGTGCCACAGTCGACGCCGATGGCGGAACCAGTCGTTCAGGACGCTGGTGATGCCAATCGGGGTTCTGTTACCTTCGACGTACCATTGTCGAGTGCCCTGCCTTCTTCATTGACTGCTTGAGCTCCTGCCGACCCACCTTCAGTTTTTGCGATCCATCATGTCCCAGAGGACGAAGTGAATGCTGCCAAGGAAGCCATACGCCAGGTGGGCATTATGATGGAGAAGGTGAAGATGGTGCGGGATGTCAGTCAGGCCGCCTATGACGCCAGCTCGGCTCTCCAAAGCAATGTTCAGGTTAGTTGGTCACCGCTTGTTCTGTTAGGATATGCTATCTGAAGACTCTCTTTCCGAAAATCTTTGCATCTGTACACCCACTGGGTGCGTCGATTCAATTTTTGGACTAGTGGGGGCCCGCTGAGTGCACCCACTGGGTGTAGTCCCCGAGACTACGGTGGACTGCTGGCAGTCGACTGTAGTCTTTTATTTTGATTCTTTCGCTCGACCTAGTCTGGCCATGTCGAGTGTAAACCGAACCGGTGGGGGTACGCAAAGTGCACCCACTGGGTGTAGTCCCCGAGACTATGGTGGACTGCGGGCAGTCGACCGTAGTCTTAGTATTTATTGTCTTTGTCGTTTTTTGCTGTAAAATAACTTCCCCTCCCTGATTGCAGAAATCTTGTGATCTTGGATCTCGCTTTGCTGACTTGGAGAAACAGCAGATCCAGCTAAACCTTGACTTGGAATTGGCCAAGACAGAGCTGCAAAAGGCCAAGGATGACGCCAATGGTAAGACGAGCTTGTCGACTGGTTTGTCTTAGGCTTGAGTACCCTTCTGCTCTTTCTGAATCAAGAACCATTTCTTTACAAAAAAACTAAACGAAGCTCTGGCGAAGAAGGATCAGGATTTGGCTGCTGCTCAAAAGAAAGCTGACGACAGAACCGCTCTGGCTGAACAGAAACTGGCTTCAGTCGGCCAATTGGAAGAAGAGAACACCAAGATGAATTCTTCCCTGAATGAAGCCAATAAGGAGGTCACGCGCTTGAAGAAGGACAAGGTCAACCTGAACGAGAAGATGGAAGGCATCGCTCGCAGGAGGGACGATCTGGAGAGCTATGTAAGGAGCCGTGCCAAGAAGTTGTTCATCAAGCTTGAAGGTATACATTTTGTTCCGACTGATGTTTTTTTGTCAATTCAGCACAGGAAAATTGATTTATCCTTGGATCGTGAATGCAGAGTTTTGCCAGAACTTTGAGGAGGAGACTGGGCGGATTGAGCCAGGTTTGGACCCCATCAACTCTCCCGTGAAAGATGAAACTGCCATGAATCTGCTCCGACTGGAATCCCGCATTGACGGTGTTGTGGACTACTTGGCTCGACTGAAGGTCGCCACGTCATGGATCGACACGGCACTTTGGCCAGGGGCCATGCTCCAGAATGATCTCGAGTCTCTGATGACTCGTCTTAACAAGATCCCTGGTCGAGTGCAGGAGTGGAAGAAATCTTCTGCTCGGTGTGGTGCTGATGTGGCTCTGTCTTTGGTTCGTGTCCACTGCAAAGAGGTGCGACAAGATAAGCTGGCAGCAATCAAGGTCGCCAACACCTAGAGGCATGACTTCCGATCTTTTATGGAGACTTTTATTGCTGCAGCCACTCGGATCGCCGACGGCTTCGACCTGGACGAGTTCGTTGAGCCTGCAAGTCCTCCTCCTACGGAGTGAACAAACTTTTATGCCCCACCTTAAATTTGCCTCGGAATGCCGAGTGGTTTTTGTAACCGTTAAACTCTTTCGGGCTGAATGCCCGAGCACTTCGATCTGCGGTCTGGAACCTTTAGGATTTATCTGAACTTGGTTTATCATTGAATATCTTCATGAATTTCTGTCAAGTGGAACTCGTTCTTCACTCGAGACAACTTTTGTATTTGTGGCGAAGCTCCGAAGGAGAAGGTGGCAGTCGACCTGCACCTCGTCGTCCTTGCGGATTGGGATGGAGTGCACGTTGCATTTGTGGTGAAGCTTCAAAGGAGAAGGTGGCAGTCGACCTGCACCTCGCCGTCCTTGCGGATTGGGATGGAGCGCATGTTGCATTTGTGGTGAAGCTCCGGAGGAGAAGGTGGCAGTCGACCTGCACCTCGTCGTCCTTGCGGATTGGGATGGAGCGCACGTTGCATTTGTGGCGAAGCTCCGAAGGAGAAGGTGGCAGTCGACCCACCTCATCGTCCCTGCGGATTGGGATGGAGCGCACGTTGTATTTGTGGCGAAGCTCCGAAGGAGAAGGTGGCAGTCGACCTGCACCTCGTCGTCCTTGCGGATTGGGATGTGTTTCGTACTTAGGCGAGTACTGGACTGCAGCTAAGCCTCCGAGTGGGAGGGTCACTCTCTACTCGGTAGGATTTTTCAAACTTAGGCGAGTACTGGACTGCAGCTAAGCCCCCGAGTGGGAGGGTTGCTCTCCACTCGGTAGGATTTTTTAAACTTAGGCGAGTACTGCACTGTAGCTAAGCCCCCGAGTGGGAGGGTCGCTCTCCACTCGGTAGGATTTTATAACTTAGGCAAGTACTGGACTGCAGCTAAGCCCCCGAGTGGGAGGGTTGCTCTCCACTCGGTAGGATTTTTTAAACTTAGGCGAGTACTGGACTGCAGCTAAGCC
>NC_041390.1:191409767-191410205 GCF_002162155.2 Triticum dicoccoides
CCGAAGGAGAAGGTTGCAGTCGACCTGCACCTCGTCGTCCTTGCGGATAGGGATGGAGCGCACATTGTACTTGTGGCGTAGCTCCGAAGGAGAAGGTTGCAGTCAACCTGCACCTCGTCGTCCTTGCGGATAGGGATGGAGCGCACATTGTACTTGTGGCGTAGCTCCGAACTTAGGCGAGTAATAGACTGAAGCTAAGCCCCCGAGTGGGAGGGTTGCTCTCCACTCGGTAGGATTTTTTAAACTTAGGCGAGTACTGGACTGCAGCTAAGCCCTCGAGTGGGAGGGTTGCTCTCCACTCGGTAGGATTTTTTAAACTTAGGCGAGTACTGGACTGCAACTAAGCCCCCGAGTGGGAGGGTTGCTCTCCACTCGGTAGGATTTTTTAAACTTAGGCGAGTACTAGACTGCAGCTAAGCCCCCGAGTGGGAGGGTTGC
>NC_041390.1:191410338-191464262 GCF_002162155.2 Triticum dicoccoides
ATTTTTCAAACTTTGGTGAGTACTGGACTGCAGCTAAGCCCCCGAGTGGGAGGGTCGCTCTCCACTCGGTAGGATTTTTCAAACTTAGGCGAGTACTGGACTGCAGCTAAGCCCCCGAGTGGGAGGCTGGCTCACCACTCGGTAGGATTTTCAAACACTTAGGCGAGTATTGGACTGCAGCTAAGCCCCCGAGTGGGAGGCTGGCTCACCACTTGGTAGGATTTTCAAACACTTAGGTGAGTACTGGACTGCAGCTAAGCCCCCGAGTGGGAGGCTGGCTCACCACTCGGTAGGATTTTCAAACACTTAGGCGAAACGGGTTCGCAGCTAAGCCCCCGAGTGGGAGGCTGGCTCACCACTCGGTAGGAAATTATTTTTACAAACTTAGGCGAAACAGATTCGCAGCTAAGCCACCCGCTGGGGGATTTCTCACGCAAAAAAAATCAATAACAATCACTGGGAAAATTATAACGCTCTTGTCTTTGATAAATAAACTATAGAAGTTTTTCTTATTACATCTCATCCGAGTGAGAATTCAAGTATAAAAGGGGCGGAGCAGCTCCGCATTCCAGGCTCGTGGTTCATCAATCTGGCAATCGACATTATAAAGGTGGTACGCTCCATTGTGGAGGATTCTGGTGACTATGAAGGGACCTTCCCAAGTAGGAGCGAGTTTGTGTGGTTTCTATTGATCCACTCGGAGGACCAAGTCTCCTTCTTGGAAGGCTCGACTCTTCACATTTCTGGCATGGAATCGACGCAAGTCTTGCTGATAGATGGTCGATCGGATCATGGCCATTTCTCTTTCTTCTTCTAGGAGATCGACTGTGTCCTGCCGGGCTTGTTCTGCTTCATCTTCAGAATAGAGCTCGACTTGGGGTGCGTTGTGAAGCAGGTCACTCGGCAAAACTGCTTCGGCTCCGTAGACCAGAAAGAATGGGGTTCTTCCAATCGATTGGTTCGGGGTTGTACTCAATCCCCAAAGAACTGATGGAAGCTCGTTGACCCATGCACCTGCTGCGTGCTTGAGATCGCACATCAGTCGGGGTTTCAGCCATTTGAGAATTAAGCCGTTTGCTCTTTCCGCTTGTCCTTTCGACTTGGGGTGAGCGACTGAAACGTAGTCGACTCGTGTGCTTTGAGAGGCGCAAAAGGCTCTGAATTTTTTAGAATCGAAGTTTGACCCATTGTCAGTGATGATGCTGTGCGGAACTCCATATCTGAATATCAACTCTCTGATGAAACTGATAGCAGTGCAAGCATCAAGATTCTTGATAGGCTTAGCTTCAATCCATTTGGTGAACTTCTCGACTGCTACTAGCACATGACTGAAGCCGCTCCTGCCCGTTCTCAGTGGTCCAACCATGTCCAGTCCCCAAACAGTGAAGGGCCAGACGAGTGGAATGGTTTTCAGGGCTGACGCGGGTTTGTGCGACATATTGGAGTAAAACTAACATCCTTCACATTTGTCGACTATCTCTTTCGCCATTTCATTCGCCCTTGGCCAGTAGAATCCCGCTCGGTATGCTTTAGCCACAATGGTCCGAGAGGATGCATGATGACCACAGGTCCCCGAGTGGATATCATCAAGGATTATCTGACCTTCTTCTAGCGTTATACACTTCTGACTGACTCCAGTCGCGCTTTCTCTATACAACTGTCCCTTTATGACTGTAAAGGCCTTGGATCAACGGACGATCTGTCGAGCCTCTTCTTCGTCCTCTGGGAGTTCTTTCCTTAGGATGTACGCGATGTACGGTACCGTCCAGTCGGCAGTGATGACCAAAACTTCCATGATCAGGTCGACCACAGCTGGAACTTCAACTTCAATTGGATCTGTGGCACTTTTTGGCTGCGGGGCTTCTTCAGTGAAGGGATCCTCCTGAACTGATGGTGTGTGGATGTGTTCCAAAAACACATTGCTGGGAATGGCTTCTCTTTTGGAACCTATTCTTGCCAAATCATTAGCTGCTTGATTTTTCAGTCGGGGTATGTGATGAAGTTCTAACCCCTCGAATTTCTTCTCCAGCTTTCTCACTGCATTGCAATAACCAGTCATGGCCGAATTTCTAACGTCCCACTCCTTCATCACTTGATTAACCACCAAATCTGAGTCGCCATAGACCATGAGGCGACGGACGCCGAGTGAAATGGCCATGCACAACCCATATAAAAGTGCTTCATATTCTGCTTCATTATTGGAGGAATCAAGGTGGATTTGAAGAACATATCTGAGCTTATCTCCTCGGGGGAGACCAATACTACCCCGGCACCAGAACCATTCAGCATTTTGGAACCGTCGAAGAACATGGTCCAATGCTCCGAGTGAACTTGAGTCGGCAGTTGTTGTTCAATCCACTCGACGACGAAATCTGCTAGTGCTTGGGACTTGATAGCTTTCTTTGCCTCAAACTTGATATCTAGAGGAAGGAGTTCAATCGCCCATTTTGCCACTCGACCAGTTGCATCTCTGTTGTGCAGGATCTCTGACAACGGAGCGTCACTGACGACTGTAATGGAATGATCAGAGAAGTAATGGGCAAACTTCTTTGTGGTCATATAAATCCCATATACAAGCTTCTGATAATGAGGATATCTTTGCTTTGACGGGGTCAAAACTTCAGAAACATAATATACTGGGCGCTGAGCTTTGAAGGCTTTTCCTTCTTCTTCCCGCTCGACCGTAAGTACCGTACTGACGACTTGTCCCGTGGCTGCGATGTAAAGCAGCAAAGGCTCTTTGCTGATTGGGGCAGCAAGCACCGACTGGGTGGAGAGCAGAGCTTTGAGCTCTGCAAACGTTGCATCAGCTTCAGGAGTCCACTTGAACTTGTCTGACTTCTTCATCAATCAGTAAAGAGGCAATTCCTTTTCACCGAGACGAGAGATGAATCGACTTAAAACGGCCAAGCAACTAGTAAGCTTCTGGACGTCATGCACTCGCACAGGACGTTTCATCCAGAGTATAGTACCGACTTTTTCTGGATTGGTGTCGATTCCCCGTTCGGAAACGAGAAAACCGAGTAACTTTCCTCCAGGAACTCTGAATGTGCACTTTGATGGATTAATCTTGATATCATACCTCCTGAGGTTGGCAAAGGTTTCAGCAAGGTTAGTCAGCAGGTCGGAACCCTTCCGTGACTTGACCACAATATCATCCATGTATGCTTCCACATTCCGACTGATTTGAGTGAGCAAACACTTCTGAATCATCCTCATGAATGTGGCTCCGGCATTCTTGAGGCCGAATGACATGGTAACATAACAGAAGCACCCGAATGGAGTGATGAAAGCTGTTTTGATCTCGTCAGGTCCATACAGACGGATCTGATGGTACCCGGAATAGGCGTCTAAAAAAGACAGTCGCTCACATCCCGCAGTCGAGTCGACTATCTGGTTGATGCGGGGGAGAGGAAAATGATCTTTCGGGCAGGCCCGATTGATATGTTTAAAGTCAATGCACATGCGAAGTGACTTGTCCTTCTTGGGTACGATGACAACGTTGGCGAGCCACTCGGAGTGGTAAATCTCTCGGATGAACTCTGCTGCTAAGAGCCGAGCCACCTCCTCACCAATAGCCTTTCTCTTCTGGACGGCGGACTGTCGGAGATGTTCTTTGACGGGTTTCACTTTTGAGTCGACTCGTAGGCGGTGCTCAGCCAGCCCCCTGGGAACACCTGGCATGTCAGAAGGCTTCCATGCAAAGATGTCCCAGCTCTCACGGAGGAACTAGATGAGCGCTTCTTCCTATTTGGAGTCGAGTGTTGTTGAGATATGAGTCGGAGCAGCACTGGGATCGGTCGGGTGAATGTGAACCGGCTTCGTTTCACCAAATGACTGAAAAACTGATTCTGTAGCGGGCTTCTTGGCTCGCAACAAATCACCCGGGTTTGCAGTCTTCTGGTACTCCTACAGCTCCACCACTGCCATCTGAGCATCAGCGATCTTTGAGCCTTTCTAAAAACACTCTTCTGCTTTCTTCCGATTACCCGTAACAGTGATCACACCTTTGGGACCATGCATCTTCAATTTGAGATACACATAACATGGTCGAGCCATGAAGCGTGCGTAAGCTAGCCTGCCCAAAATAGCGTGATAAGCACTCTGGAACTCCACAACTTCGAATGCCAACTTTTCTTTGTGGTAATTCTTGGAATCACCGAAAACCACATCAAGAGCAATTTGGTCGAGTGACTCAGCCTTCTTCCCAGGAATGACTCCATGGAAACTCATGTTGCTGGTACTGAGTCTGGACATCGGAATGCCCATACCTTTCAATGTCTCGGCCTACAATATGTTCAAACCACTGCCACCATCCATCAAGACTTTGGTCAGTCGAGTGCCTTCAACAACTGGGTCGACCACCAAAGCTTGCCTCCCAGGGGTGGCAATGTGCATTGGGTGATCGGACTGGTCGAATGTGATGGCAGTCTGAGACCACTTCAGATAACTGGGTGTCGCCGGAGCAACCATATTCACCTCATGGTTGATAACTTTCAGTCGACTTTTGCTTTCAACATCAGCAAAAATCATCAAGGTGGAATTAACCTAGGGGTATCCATCATCACTGTCTTCCTTGTCCTCAACTTTGTTCGACTCCTTTTCCTTATCTTTGGGCTGTTTGCCATGGAACTGCTGGATCAAGAGCCGACATTGTCGAGTGGTATGTTTCGGGTAAATGAGCTTACCCTCTTCATCTTTCTTGGTGTGGATGTGATATGGCAAATCCAACACATCATTTCCATCTTGGTCTTTAACTTTCTTAGGGTTCCAAGGCCCTTTGGGTTTCCCCTTAAACTTTCCTTGAGTTACAGCCAAGGCTTCCCCAGGAGCAGCTGGCTCGGCTTTCTGCTTCTATTTCCGATTGGAATTTCCTCCTCCGGTTTCTTGGGCGACTGACTTGTGCTTGCCACTCCGGAGTCGATCCTCATCTTCACCATTAGCGTACTTGGTGTCAATCTCCATCATCCGATTCAGAGGCATGTCTCCGGTTCGACCGAATTTCACATTCAGTTCTTTGTACTTGACGCCTTCTTTGAAGGCACAGACTGCTTGGTGATCAGGCACATTCTCTACCATGTGATGTAACGTGATCCATCTCTGGATGTAATCCCTCAAAGTTTCATTCGGCTTTTGCACGCAAGACCGCAGTTCCGTCAGCCCTGCCGGTCGCTTGCATGTTCCTTCAAATGTGGTGACAAACACTCGGGCGAGATCTTCCCAAGTGTAAATGATGCTGGGTACTAACTGATTTAGTCACGCTCTAGCCGAGCCCTCCAACATGAGAGGCAGGTGCTTCATGGACACTTCATCATTGCCACCGCCAATCTGGACAGCCACTCGATAGTCTTCAAGCCAAGTATCGGGCTTGGACTCTCCAGTGAACTTACTGACTCCAGTCACCAACCTGAAGTTGGGAGGAATCTCAGCGGCCCTGATGGCTCTACTAAAGCACTCTGGCCCGAAACATGTACTCTGCTGCTGGTAGGTGCATCTCTGTCGTGACCTTCTCAGTGAGCTCTGTTCCTGTCAACCAAACCTTGAACGAGAATGGATCTCGCATCAAAGCCTAGTTCCCTGGGGTCGACTGGAATCCTTCGCCCAACACTATGAGGGCGCCTGTCATCCTGCTGTCGAGGCACATACGATCCACTCCTCGGGGGAGGGGTGGGCACTCGACGTCGATCATCACGATCGAATCGGTGATCATACTGCTCACGGTTTCCGTACTGATCACGCCGGTCCCCACGTCCCTCATGCCTCGGGGGCGATCTTGGGCTATGAGCCGACTGGACTATGTCTGCAGCAATGGATCTGCTATGAATCCTGTTCCGCGACTGAGAAACAGCGGAATTCTGGTCTCCTGCTGCCCGGAGTAACGCTCTGATCTGCAGCAAGACTCTGCCAGCCTCTGACTGGGAAGGATGAATCGACTCTGCTATATGGGCTGCAGCTGCTAAATTCTGAATCGGAGTTCGATATACCTGCAGGGGCGGAAAGAGCTGACATCGACTGGATTCTGGAACCCGTTGTTGTGCACGCTCGTCGAGTGCTCGCTGGAGGTTCTCCAGTCGAGTGCGCTCAACCAAGTTTGCCAGGCGCGCGTCCTCCAAGGCATGAGCCTCAGGGGTTTCTCCAACGATAGGAGTGTGTAGTGCATCCATGTTCCGGTGACAAAGTTCTTCTCTCCGCAGCGATGTGAGAGGCTCGGGGAGATATTCCTCATGGGGATGCGATGGGTCGCCTCCACCTACGCCTCCGTCGGTGCGGGGAAAACTGGGAGGACTGCGCGGTCCATCGACCATCAGAACCTCCGCCACCGGACCACTGCTGTCGCACTCAGATGCGGTCTCTGCGGAGCCAGTCGACAGGTCGAACAGGCCGTAGAGGGATTCATCGGGCTCGATCGCCGCGACTTGAGGGGTGGCCGACTGGCGTGCCACCGCATGTCTCACCCACCGCTGATGTCTCGACTGACCGGAGCGCTTGCGCCGGCGGGAAACAGGGAGGGAGGACAACACAGGGGCCGACCGATAATGGGTCGGCGGTTGCCGCAAGAGGACACCGCGAATGCACGCGTGAAAGTGCGTTGCCCCGCGGACAGGGAGTGCGTCGATGTCGAGCGGAGCCTCCTGAAGCCAAGCGGAGTCGTCGGCGATGAACGTGAGCGCGTCGAGACGGATCTCGCGGCCCTCCACCAAAACTCTGCCAGAAACCATGATGATTTGGATCAGAAAAGATCTCAACTCCTCCAACAAATCGCTAAGACACCGCCCCATGGTGGGCGCCAACTGTCGTGGTTCTAAGTCTGACAGTAATGTAGGGGGGCAGGTATGGAGAGGCAAGATCTTACCTATGGAGTAGTTGTAAGCACACGAGGTTTATGAGTTCAGGCCCTTCTCGGAGGAAGTAATAGCCCTACGTCTCAGAGCCCGGAGGTGGTCGACTGGATTATGTGTATATGAATCACAGGGGTGCGAACCCTTTACACTGAGGAGGGGGGTGGCTTATATAGAGTTCGCCAGACCCCTCCGGCCCTCAGTTATGCAGGGTTTTAAGTATATTAAGGTCGGGCGTTACTGGTAACGCCCCTGATAAAGTGCTATGATGACCATAAAAACTACTTAATGACCGACCGTTAGCGTGCGGAGTGACTTTGGGTCTCCTGGACGTCAAGTGGTTGGATCTTGGTCGAGTGATTGCTTCTTGGTCGAGTGTCTTCGAGTCTGTCGAGTGGAACACCTCCAAGTCGACTGAAAGCTGATTTCTTCTAGAGATGTCCTTAGGTAGGGCAGTTAGGACAGGTCCATGACCCTACCCTAGGTACATAGCTTCATCAGAACCCGCCTTGCAATGCCGAAGACAATCTGCGCGCCGAACTCGTCGTCATTGAAGCCTGGTTCAGGGGCTACTAAGGGAGTCCTGGATTAGGGGGTGTCCAGATAGCCGTACTATACCTTCGGTCGGACTCCTGGACTATGAAGATACAGGATTGAAGACTTCGTCCCGTGTCCGGAAGGGACTTTCCTTGGCGTGGAAGGCAAGCTTGGCGATACGGGTATGTAGATCTCCTACCATTGTAACCGACTCTGTGTAACCCTAGCCATCTCCGGTGTCTATATAAACCGGAGGGTTTTAGTCCGTAGGACGGACAACAATCATACCATAGGCTAGCTTCTAGGGTTTAGCCTCTCTGATCTCGTGGTAGATCTACTCTTGTACAACCCATATCATCAATATTAATCAAGCAGGACGTAGGGTTTTACCTCCATCAAGAGGGCCCGAACCTGGGTAAAACATTGTGTCCCCTGCCTCCTGTTACCATCCGCCTAGACACACAGTTCGGGACCCCCTACCCGAGATCCGCCGGTTTTGACACCGACATAGGGTTTAAGCTTCTGTCACTCTAGCAACCCATCATCTACTTATTACTTCCCAATGCCTTCCTCTAGGCCCAAATAATGGTGAAGTGTCATGTAGTCGACGTTCACATAACACCACTAGAGGAGAGACAACATACATCTCATCAAAATATCGAATGAATACCAAATTCACATGACTACTAATAGCAAGACTTCTCCCATGTCCTTAGGAACAAAAGTAATTACTCACAAAGCATAAACATGTTCATAATCAGAGGGGTATTAATATGCATATAGGATCTGAACATATGATCTTCCACCAATTAAACCAACTAGCATCAACTACAAGGAGTAATTAACACTACTAGCAACCTACTAGCACCAATCCCGAACTTGGAGACAAGAATTGGATACAAGAGATGAACTAGGGTTTTGAGAGGAGATGGTGCTGATGAAGATGTTGATGGAGATTGCCCTCTCCTGATGAGAGGAGCGTTGGTGATGACGATGGCGATGATTTCCCCCTCCGGGAGGGAAGTTTCCCCGGCAGAACAGCTCCGCCAGAGCCCTAGATTGATTCCGCCAAGGCTCCGCCTCGTGGCCGCGGAGTTTCGTCTGAGAAGATGGCTTATGATTTTTTTCCCATCAAAAGACTCCATATATCAGAAGATGGTCACCGGAGGGCCACCAGGGGGCCCATGAGGTAGGGGGCGCGTCCAGGGGGGTAGGGCGCGCCCCCACCCTCGTGGGCAGGGTGTGGCCCCCTGGTGAAGTTCTTGCTCTCAGTATTTTTTATATATTTGGAAAACACCTTCCGTGAAGTTTCAGGACTTTTGGAGCTGTGTAGAATAGGTCTCTAATATTTAATCCTTTTCCAGCCCAGAATCCCAGCTGCCGGCATTCTCCCTCTTTATGTAAACCTTGCAAAATAAGAGAGAATAGGCATAAGTATTGTGACATAATGTGTAATAACAACCCATAATGCAATAAATATCGATATGAAAGCATGATGCAAAATGGACGTATCAGGTCCCAAGGCGGCTATAGTCGTCGCTGGTATGCCAGGTCGCGATGCCGTGGTCAAGGCCAGGAGGTGCACGGCCCGAGGTCTAGTAAGAGCCCCTGAGGCGCGATGCTCAGGAGGTCCCCCTTAGCGTTCAAGCGGCCATGGTAAGGAAAGAAAGGAAGATGACTTGGCCGCAACAGGGTTGCGGCATGGTGCGAGCGACTATTAAGCCCAAATATTCAGCCGATCCAAGGGCGAGACTTATCTTGATGACTTCTCGGTGATTCCTGGTGTTGCGCTGGGGCTACGCGCCGACTTACGCAACATAGCCAAGCCGGTCCGTACGAGTTTTCCCTCTCACGAGATCTCCTTAGTGCTCTATGTCCTCAGGTCCCGGCCCTCGAGCGAGCTCAGCCACCGCTAGTATGCCAGGTCACGATGCTGTGGTCAAGGACAGGGGTGAGGGCTGGAGAGCCAGTAAGAGCTCCTGAGTCGCGATGCTCAGGAGCCCCCCTTTTAACGTGCAAGCGAATCACACGAGAGAAAGGGAGACTCGCGGTGCCGCCTGCTATCCTTCCAGCGGGGTTCCTGTGGACAGGCACAAGAGGAAACATGGTTTGTCGTTACTGCCACCTGCCTGCCGCTGGTTGGTCCGAATGAAGTGAAAGCATTGAGGGCCTAATGAGGTGACGTGCACGGCGCATGCCGCGAGCCAGAGCTCGACCACTCAGATTTGTCGGTCGTGGCAGGGACGGACCCATGCACTAGCGTCGTGCCTGTGTAGAGGCCCCGAGGGAGGCGATGATCGGGCAGGTGATAGTAGTTTTGCAGGTTAGGCATGAAGAGCAGATCGACTGGGATAAATGCAGGAAGATACATGCCACTGGGTCTGGCCCGAGCGGCGTGGGGATGATCCAGCCCGTGGGGCGCCGCCATCGAGGTAAGTTAGAGATATAAGTAGAAGGGATACATGCCACAGGGACGGACCCACGTGGCCTGGGAATAGTGCAGCCCGTGGGGCGCTCGCAGCTTAAATGAACTTGGAAGATGTCACCTGGTTCTGTAGACGAAGTAGAGTCGATGCAGCTGAAGCCACGCATTAAAGGAACGGATCCTCATGAGCCACCGGGACCCTGAGCCTCGGGAGGCTCTCGGAGCTCGGAAGGTTCCCTGAAGACAGTCGCCATCTCCTCCTGAACGGCGTGGAACCTGACCTCCTGAGCCGCCAGGACTTGCCGCAGGTTGCGCTGATAGGCTGACGCCATGCTCGGCAAGCCGAAGGGCATGCGAACGTAGCTGTGTGGTGGACCCTCACAGCGGCCCGCGCACGATGGCCATAAGCATTCCCGAGATGCGGCCCTGTTGAGCCCTAGGATGTCGATGCAGGCGCGCAGCTCAGCACCCTCGCCTGGGTGGTGAGCCACACTCTGTGAACGGCTATTGGCACGCATGTCCCTTGCGTCTTGTAGCTCCTGGGTGGTCTTGGTGATGAACTCCTGGGTGGTGGGCATTCCTCGCCCCATGCTCTCCTGAGGAACACATGCCGTGAAGCACGCTTCCAAGTGGTGCCCAAGCGCCTCCCTCGTGAGATTGGCTAGGTCTGAGGCCCTCCAGAAGAGAGCCCCCGAGCCTTGCCTAAGGAGGGCACCGGGCACGCTTTCCTATGCGGTGGAGGGAGGCGCCCCTGGAGCGGGCGCTGGTCCTGACGAGGTTCCTAATGCGACGCCATCTTCTTGGGGCCCTGCGCGGCGTGGCAACTTCTTCTTTGGGACGGTCTCTGGAGGGCCTTCACTTCTGCGGTCAGGGTTGTCGATTGCTGCGGCTTGGAAGGCGCGCTCAAGGGAGCACACCGCATCCCTTTCTTCACATGGGACCGTGATGATCCCCCCGCTTCCTGGCATCTTGAGAACGTTGTAGCCGTGGTGAGTGACTGCCATGAACTTGGCCAGGGCTGGATACCCGAGGATGGCATTGTACGGCAGGCGGATGTGCGCGACGTCGAAGTCGATGAGCTCGGTGTGGTAATTCTTGCGCTCCCTGAAGGTGACAGGCAGGCGGACTTGCCCTATTGGTGTGGTGGAACCGTCAGTCACTCCTGAGAAAGGCTTGGTCGGCTGGAGCTGCTCATAGGGCACTTGGAGGTTGTCAAACGTGTCAGCGGATAGGATGTTGAGCCTTGCGCCGGCGTCGATGAGGGTCTTGGTGACTTGCACATTGCTGATGACCGGGGAGCACAACATAGGGAGGGTGCCAGCGGTGGCCGCGCACTTGAGCTGGTCGGCCGAGTTGAAGGTGATGGCGCATTGGGACCACCTGAGTGGGCGCGTAGCCTCGAGCTTGGGGAGCGCCGCGTTCACCTCGCGAGCGAACTTCTTGAAGATGCGCTGAGAGGCTGGGGACTAAGCGCCGCCCAGGATGCAAGCGACCGCGTGCGGCTCCTGGAAGCCCCCAGCCCCCTCGTCCTGGTGGTGGCCGTTGTTCCTCCTTGGCGGCGGCAACGGGGGAAGACCAGCGTTGCCCTAGGGGCGATCCTCACGAGGCGGGTCCCTCCAGGCGCCCTCACGAGGTTGGTCCTGCCAGCGGTCCTCACGAGTCCGGTCACGCCATTCCTGGTGCGGGCCAGGGTCGTCCCAGCGTCCGCCTCCGCGTCCTCCTCCACGGTCGTAGCCCCGGTCGTTGTGCTCGGGGCATCGGCCGAAGCGTCCTTCCCGAATGGCTCTGAGCTCTTGACAGTCACTGGTGTTGTGGGTGTTCAGGTTGTGGAAGGCGCAGAATGGGCGGCCGTTCTTGGATGACTCGGGCTGATCTCCGCCTCGCTTGGTGTCGGGCTCCGCTGCGAGCACTACTACCTCTTTGCGCTTCACGTCCTTGGCCTTGGCCTTCTTTTCCTCCACTCCAGCAGCTGGTAGCTCGAGTTAAGAGAGGCGCCCCTCCTTAGCTCTTGCGCACCTGGTCGCCAGGTTGAACAGCTCCTGAGATGTGCAAAGCTCCCCATGGATAGCCAACTCTTCCTTCATCTTGACGTCGCGGACGCCGTCAGAAAATGCGGAGATGATGGCCTCGTCCGTGACCTTGGGGATCTTGAGGCGGGTGCTATTGAAGCGTTGGATGTACTTCTGGAGGGTCTCTCCTGGTTGTTGCTTGATGTGGCGTAGGTCGCCCGCGACCGGTAGGCGGTCACGAGTGCCCTGGAAGTTGGCGACGAAGTGGTCGCGCATCTCGTCCCAGGAGGAGATCGAGCCGTGCTGCAGGTTCAGGAGCCAGGAGCGGGCCCCATCATTGAGAGCCATGGGAAACTAGTTCGCCATGATTTCTTCTTCACCATTGCCCGCTTCGATGCTCAACACATAGAGCTGTAGGAACTCTGCGGGGTCGGCGCTGCCGTCGTGCCGAGGAGGCAGATCTGGCTTGAACTTGCCTAGCCAGGCAACGCTACGCAGCTTAGGGGTGAAGGCACGACAACCTGCCGTGGTTGCCGGGGCCCACTTCGGGGGCGGAGCTTGGTCTTGGCGAGGCCGGCGCTGTGCCACCGTAGGTGGCGCGTGGTCTTGACGAGGTGGCGCGGGGATCGCTGGTGCAGCTTCTCGCGGCCGCGGGATTTCTTGGCAGCTCTGTTCCTCACGCGCGGGCGTCGGGCGCGGCGGATCACGCCGCGGAGGCGCGCGCCTTGGTGCCAAGGCACCGTCTTGGGGTCGAGGCGGTGGAGGCACACCGCGAGCCCCGTCGCCCGCGGCCTGCTGAGGGGGAGGCAAAGAGTGCGACGGCGCCAGAGAGCCCCCCGCGGCACGGACGAGCTCAGCGACGCGGTCGAGCCACTCCTCATAGACGTCGTCGACGGGGCGGTAATGGAGGAGCTCGTTCACCGCGATGAGAGCGGCCCGTGCCTCCATGGGAGCGCGGTGCGTGTGAGACGAAGAACCAGCAGGGGCGAGCGATGGAGTAGTGGTGCGGCCATCCTGCCACACCGAAGGATGCTGCGAGGACGCCTGCTACTCATTTCCCACCGGGCTGGTGGCTGCATTGGCGGCGGGAGACGGAGAACGACGAGGTGGCCCGCCGACGGGGGCCGTCTGAGCAACACGGGTGGCGAGGGCGGCCCGACGCTCAGCTCGAGCACGGCGAGCGTCCGCCATGGAGACGACGGAGCGGCAAAGCGATGGAAAGGAAGCTACGGCGCACCCTACCTGGCGCGCCAAATGCTGGGGTTGGGGTTCCGGCAAATCCTTAAGGTTCGAACACTGGGGTGCGCGTGAAGTCGTTCCCTCCAACCGATCTACGCTCTAGCTCCCTAGGATCTTGCGGACAAACTTGACGAACTCACAACGCATAAGGACACATGGTTTATACTGGTTCGGGCCACCGTTGTGGTGTAATACCCTACTCTAGTGTGGTGGTGGATTGCCTCTTGGGCTGATGATGAACGATACAAGGGAAGAACGACCTCCTGAGGTTGAGGCGTTCTTGAGCTCGGTGAGCTTGTGTGTGGGGGGTGGCCTCTCTCAAGCTAAGATGAGATCGTCCCCTCTCTTCCTTCTCTCTCTCTTCCTTCCCTCTGTTCCTTTCCACTATGGTGGCTAGTCCTACTTATAGAGGCCCTGGTCCTCTTACCAAATATCAAGCGGGAAGGGAGCCAACAATGGCGGGCTAATTTGAAAGGGACAGCTAGTACAAGCTATCCTGACAAAAGTAGTCTTCGCCTGCACAAAGTTCTGGTGGTGACGCCATCTTGGGCTCCACGATGACCTCCGTCTTGCAGTCCATGGTCTTGGTATCGTTGCACCGAAATGGTAACCTTTGCCTGATGCCTCAGTACTCCGCAGCTGCACTTGCCCCCTTTGCACCAAAGAGGAAACAAGGACGCTGCGCGCGCTGGCGCCCGCCTGGTGTCGATCGTCATGGCTCACGTCACAAGAACCTCGTGAGGTTCGCCTCGCCTTGATATCTCCGCTCCTCGTGAGCCTGCCTAGCTAGGCTACTCCAGAGGAGGTCTTGCGTCGTCCGCCTCACGAGGCTTGGCCCCTCGTGAGGGTCTTGGGTGCTTTGTTGGTGAAGATGGGCCATACGGCCTGCTGGCTCAGCCACGCCGTGGGCCGCAGGAAGGCAAGTCTGGGGACCCCATTCCCAGAACGCCGACATTTGTAATTTGTGTTAAATTTTGACCAAAGGTTTAACTGACAAAATGTTAGTGCATGTCAGCAAAAAATTTATCGTTGGATGGGTATTTGAGGATAGTGTTCAATGATATAATTTTTGGTGACATGCATAAACATTTCTTAGTTAAATATTTGGTCAAAATTTGGTCAAAATTACAAAGGGGGACCAATAAACTAGGACGGAGGTAGTACATCAATCACACACGGTTCCCAAAATAGGAACCATGTGCAATGCCTTTCATTTTGCCTATTGCGTCAATCACACACAGTTTACTCTAGCAAACCGTCGCCTCCAAAATTCTTTGTGGGACAGAAAACCCTCACCACCCAATTCAAAAAAGAAAAAAGAAAACCCTCACCATCCCCATGTCACAAAAACCCTCACCCACCTGCCACCCCCTCCGGTCCCATTCACACCTACGCAAGCTCCTCCGCATCTATGCCATGGCACCGCCTATCGCGGTGGTAAACACTTAGCTCGACGCCTGCCGCCGCTGCCAGGCTGCCGGCAAAGCCCACCGTATTTCGCCACCTCTGCTTACAGTCGCCTATCGCCATCGACTTTCTCGACGCTGCTCGCGGTCAACCCAGCTCCGCTCAGTTGGGGAATCTGCCGTACTGAGAGTTCTTTCTCATGGATGACAAGGTAACTAATTTAATGAGATATTATCTCATATCTTATCCTAGTTCATCTGCCTCCTTTAATCACCCGGCGGAAATCGCAGTGAATTCATTTTTATTTGAGATTATTTGAAGGTTTTCTTTCATTCATAGAATGTACAATGCGCCGACACATCGGGACTTTGCGACCTCCGCTAGAGATTCCATCTCACCGTACCAGTTCACTTGAGGATGCGCGCGGTATGTTCAATCTCACCCTAAATCAGTTGGCATGGCCTACTTTCTTGAACATATTCTAAATATTGCTACATTTGGATAAAAGGTGCCACATGCACCATATACGTCAAAGGGTATTCTCCCCCTCTTCTTTCTATATTAGGCAAATTAATGATGCATTGTTCTTTCGATTACTCTCATATTTCCATGACATCATGTTTACCCTATCTGTTTAATTATAGATTTTTGTCCTTCGATTTCAACTGCTATACAGTTCTTTCAATTTGGGCCCATATTTGCATGTTACCATATTTTCTTTAACAATCCTACCATTTTCTCCAGCGCATCCCTTGGTAGGCAACAGATTATATGTACTGCACAATCTTTCCCTTTACATAGATCAAGACTGCACGGATGTCATACTGCACACTAACCATGGATTTACAATCATTGCTACTGTAAGACTTGATGAACGTGGTGATTCCTATTTTGGCACTGGCTTTTGGAAAGAAATTTCTAAGTTTTATGTACTGAAAGCCAGCACTAAAATTGCACTGCACATAAAAGGGCCTAGTCATGAGATATATGCTAACTTCCCCGACAAAATCATTCATCCATACTTTGTTCAAAGTAAGTCTTCTTTTCAACTATATGCATGTTGACTTACCCAGCAATGTCAAATGAATTGCGTAGTATTTAAGCAAGCTATTGTTATTCCCTTTTCTTACTATATTCCTACCTAATAACTTCTAGTTACCAATACACTTTTCTATTGCCTTGTTTTAACTAAATATTCCTTGTACTCCCATTTCTATTAGAAAGCGCCGCTGACAAGGAGACTCTGGAGGTGGAGAACGGGGCCACCAACAAGCAGAGGCAGGGCGAGCTATTACTGCAAGTGACTCCAGTAGGCCTAGACTTCATTAGAAGCCTCCCCGATGATATGTTGATAGTCATCATTTCCCTCCTCCCAATCAAATATGGGGCGCGGACAACCGTCATGTCCCGGCGGTGGCGCCCCCTATGGAACTCCAACCCTCTCGACCTCATCGACACCCACGGGCTCTGTCATGGCTATCGCAAAAGCTTGGATGCATTCTCCAAGATCCTCGGTAGACACCTTGGCCCAACCAGAGGCCTTAGAATGGGCAAGTTCCATTCCAACAGCAAGGACCAAGCCAAGCTTGACGATTGGTTCCGATCCCCCGCCCTAGATCAATGATGACGCTTGAAGCTACGTTGGTATTTCCCCAAAGAGGAAGGGATGATGCAGCACAGCGTTGGTAGGTATTTCCCTTAGATATGAAACCAAGGTTATCGAACTAGTAGGAAAAACAAGCAACACAATGTAAACAGCCCCTGCACACAAATAACAACCACTCGCAACCCGACGTGTTAAAGGGGTTGTCAATCCCTTTCGGGTAACGGCGCTAGAAACGGTGCGTGGACGGGAGATAGTTGTAAATATTGATAGATCGAACGACAAATAAAATAAATTGCAGCAAAGTATTCTTGGTTTTTTTGTTTAATAGATCTGAAAATAAAAGAAAATAAAAAGTAGATCACAAAGGAAAAAATATGAGAAAGAAGACCCGGGGGCCGTAGGTTTCACTAGTGGCTTCTCTCGAGAAAAAGAGAAAACGGTGGGTAAACAAATTACTGTTGGACAATTGATAGAACCTCAAATAATTATGACGATATCCAGGCAATGATCATTACATAGGCATCACGTCCAAGATTAGTAGACCGACTCCTGCCTGCATCTACTACTATTACTCCACACATCGATCGCTATCCAGCATGCATCTATTGTATTAAGTTCATGGAAAAACGGGGTAATGCAATAAGAACGATGACATGATGTAGACGAGATCTGTTTATCTATGGAGGTAGATATAGATCCCATCTTTTTATCCTTAGTAGCAACGATGCATACGTGTCGGTTCCCTTTCTGTCACTGGGATCAAGCATCGTAAGATCGAACCCACTACCGGGTACCTCTTCCCATTGCAAGATAAATAGATCAAGTTGGCCAAACAAAACCAAAATATCGGAGAATAAATACGCGGCTATAAGAGATCATGCATAAAAGAGATCAAAGAAACTCAAATACTTCCATGGATATAAAAACATAGATCTGATCATAAACTCAAAGTTCATCGATCCCAACAAACACACCGCAAAACAGTTACATCATATGGATCTCCAAGAGACCATTGTATTGAGAATCAAGAGAGGGAGATGAATCCATCTAGCTACTAACTACGGAACCGAAGGTCTACAAAGAACTACTCACGCATCATCGGAGAGGCACCAATGGAAGTGGTGAACCCCTTCGTGATGGTGTCTAGATTGGATCTGGTGGTTCTGTACTGCGGCGGCTGGATGAATATTTCATCGACTCCCTATGGTTTTGGGAATATTTGGGTATTTATAGAGCAAAGAGGCGGTCCGGGGGCACCCGAGGTGGACACAACCCACCACGGCGCGCCAGGGCCTCCTGGCGCGCCCTGGTGGGTTGTCCCCTCCTCGGGACCCCCCCAGGTGTAACCAGGGCCCAATATCTTCCATTTGTTCCATAAAAAATCTCTGTAAAGTTTCGTGGCATTTGGACTCCGTTTGGTATTGATTTTCTGTGATGTAAAAAACATGGAAAAAACAACAACTGCCACTTGGCACTATGTCAATATGTTAGTACCAAAAAATGATATAAAATGACTATAAAATGATTATAAAACATCCAAGATTGATAATAAAACAGCATGGAACAATCAAAAATTATAGATACGTTGCAGTCGTATCAATCAGCTCAAGGAGCTCACTTTTGATGATGGGCATATGCGGTCGCTGCCAGCGTCCGCACTCCTCCTCGCGCCCACGCTGCGCGCCGCCAAGTTCGGGAACTGCCATCTGCCAATGATGTGCCAGCTCTTATTCTACCATGACTAAAGCACCTCGAGCTCTTTGTCGTCTACCTCTCAAACGGTGACATGGAGCGCCTGCTCCGTGGCTATACTTCACTCGAGTACCTTCATCTTCAGGCGATCAGTGGGTTGAGTACCTTTCACATCACCTCCATGACTCTCCGGACTATTTATGTGTGTTGCTGGTGCAGCAGGAAGACATCACAAGATGTGTACCACGATATGGTCATTGAGGACACACCTGCACTTGAGAGATTACTTGTAGTTGAACAATAAGGTCCAACAAGAATAAATGTCATTTCTGCGCCGAAATTAACAGTGGTGGGCTACTCGTCTCACAAATACTCCGAACTTGTATTGGATCCACACCCATTCAGGTACAACAGCCGCCTTCTACCTCTCCTTCTACAAATTAACATTATTTCTAATTTTGAAGATGTTTGTTTGTCTGTCATTCAGAAAATGATTCCGACAAGTTTGACCATGAAACTGTGCACAGTGAAGGTCTTGGCACTAGAATCTATCGGCCCCAACCTGGAGCAAGTTGTCAGTTTCTTGAGATGCTTTCCGTGCCTGGAGAAGCTATATATCGAGGTGATGTTCCTTTCCTGTTAAATGTTGACCATAAGGGAGTTCAATTTGTGACACCTTTTTCCAAGTTTACAATGACAATGTACTACAATTTCTGAAGGATTCTTTTGGAGGATTTCAGTACATACATGTTCCACCCCCCCATATTGGTTGCTTGATCCATATGGTTACAATTAATAAGCATTTCTCCTTTGGATTCATCTGTACTAGTTTTTTTGGGAACTTTTCATCCACTCCAACCTCTTGTGAAGAAGGCTACATTTTTCTAGAATGTAATCAAATGCCCATGTTAATCATGTCAGATCGAAGATGGCATGTTAGTGCATTTTACAAATCTTGAAAACCAAATAGGCCTGTAGTAATGTTCAAAACTGCATGTAGGCACTAACACGTTTTCTTCTTTTGCAGATAAGATTGGTCCCAGTGGTGGATAATGTGATACAATATAACAATCACGTCGAATGCCTAGATCTGCATCTCTCAGAAATTACTTTGAACTCCTACCGAGGGACCTTACCAGAGATTATATTCGCCGGGTTCTTTGTTCTCAGAGCAAGGGTGCTGAAGGAAATGAGGTTTGCCCTACATTTATTTCGCAAAAATGAATGGTTCGTTGACCAGCGCCGGCGCCTGCGGCAGAATGGAATAGGCTCCAAAAATGCTGAATTTCATTTTGGAACTTCAGATGACAAAGTAATTAGAAGTCATCATCTCAACCCCATACATGACTTCTCAGTGGCTGACCCCTTTGCAAAAAGGGCCATTTGCATTTCTGTCCCTAAGTCGAACCACCTACTCAGATATGCCCCTAATTTCGAAGTCTGCTCAAATTTGCCCCTCTGCCGTTAAGTGACCTTACAAAAATGCACTTCTGTTCCGTTACCGTCCAGTCAAATGGTTTTGACCGTCTATGGGGCGTTTGTTGGACATTTTGCCCCTAAAAAAATAAAACAGAAATTAAAGAGAAGAAAGAGAGTGCTTCCTTTTGGCCCAAGTGCAATGTGCACTTTCGGCCCATGTGGATACCGCCAGGCCCACCCATCTCCCCCAGTCGTCGTCTACGTCAGCTCATCGACTGCACACGCCGGCGCGCGTCACCATCGCCCGTTGTTTGACAACCGCCGCTGTAGTAGCTCGAGTAGGGCTACTTAGCGACGCCGGAAGGCCCTTGGACAACCCTAGGTAACTTTCCCTCTCTTCCCCCGCTCGCTCTCCTCCCCTCAGCCGCATCCCAGGACGGCCGTCGTCATGACCTTCGCCATTGCCGCGGCCATTGTCCTCACAAATGTGTGAAAGCTATCCAGGAGACACGCGTGCCTCGACTTCGTCTACTCCTAGGAGCAGCTCGAGCAGGACCCCGCAAACATGACCGAATCGACCGTCTTCCTCGTTTGCGGCCGCCGGAGCGCCATCGTCGATTCGCCGCCCCTATGCTGCTAAACCACAAATCAATGTCTCAATCGTGTTCATGGTGCCCCTAAGATGTCGCCTAGCCCCCTAAACCACCGGATCCAAGGCCGCCTTCTCGAGTCCATCGAGCACCGCCGTTGACCGTCACCTAGCTCATCACTGCGGTCGATTCCAACCACCCCTTCACACTCTGTTGGTACCACTGGATGCGCCCCAGCGCACTCGTCCGAAGTATACTCTTCGCCAACAAGTTGGTCGCCGGAGTTGCGATTTCGTCCACCATCACCATGGCTTTGGTCACTGGAGCGCGCCGCCAGTCCAGGGCACAGTCGCGGGAGAGGGAGGGAGAGGAAGGGAGGGAGGGAGAGGGAGAATGGAATGGAGGGAGGGTTGCGGCGCGTGGGTACCTGGTGCCGAAGGCGCACAATCCGGCCTGTCGGCGCTCGCCGGAGGTGAGACACAGAGGTCGTGAGGTAGGGGAGATAGGTGGGAGGGATTTATTTATTTATTTATTTTGTTTGGGGCCCACATGTAAGTGTGTGAGAGAGAGGGTGAGAGGGAGAGTTTTTCCTTTTTTTTGATTGGGTCCCACATGTAAGTGGCACATGGAGGCAAGAGCAAAATGTCCAACAAACGCCCCGTAGACGGTCAAACCCCTTTGATCGGACAGAAACGGAATGGAAGGGCATTTTTGTAAGGTCACTTAATGGCAGAGGGGCAAATTTGAGCAGACTTCGAAATTAGGGGTAAATGTGAGTAGTGGGTTCGAGTTAGGGACACAATTGTAAAAGACCCTTGCAAAAATTGTGAGGTTTCGAAACCAGACTTAGAAGTGGTAATATTAGTTTGAACCTCTCTAATATCCATGTTCAGCGGATCAGCGCGAGCATTTGTAGCTGATGAGCTGAATTTTTCATTTCTAATATCAGTTTGAACCTGGTAATCTTTGAATTTGAGCCATATAACTCTGGAATTTGAACCTTGTAATATTTTGAGCTTTTGTGGTACAATCATTGAAATGGCATCGTATGAGACTCATATATTGGTAGCACTATTTTGACCTTAATATGCAATAGTCTTAGATTTTATTAACCATTCTCGAGTTTGTTTACCTTGTCGATCTCACAGCACACGATCTATATAGCTAACTCGACTGCGATGTTCGACATTATTGCACACAGTTGGTTTCTTCCATCGTGTGCCCTGTAGAGCGTAGAATTAGTTATCGCACTCGAGCGTCCATCATCACCCTTCTGTGTAACTTTGACCTTATCACCCACGGGTAAACTTATGACCGAAGTCATTCCACACACTTTGTTTTTAGAAAGCTTTTTGCTAATAAACACCCACAATTTGTCCCTCTTCTAGCCGACGCGTGGCCAAACTAGCCGAGGGGAACCTTGCGCGGTAAACTGTGCGGTAGCATGGGAACAGGCTCACCGGCGATACATTTGGCGCCTCTTTGAGCCCACGCATGTGGTGCGGTGTTGTCAAGCATGCACTAGAATCCTCTGCTATGAACGCTGTGACAAGACCTGACGATTACAGGCCATCCGGCCCCCATTTATTACAACGGCCAACCTTTCGATCGCGCCCCACCATTGCAAGAAGCACACCCACCACAAGAAATTCTTAGAGGATATCCTGCACGGCTCTAATGGCGCTCCGAGCGGCTGCCGACGACAAGCAGCAGTTCACCATGCGTGCTGTGGTGGACACCCACAGAAGGTCCCTGGACCTCTCGGTGGTGTACACCAGCGACCCGGTCTGGGTGGAGTACTCCATCCACATCATGGAGTTGTTGCTTGTTGAGGAGAAGTACAAGGTGGTCTGGTTCGACCTCAAGTACACCCGCGCTCGTGCCGGGTCTCGTCCCAAGGTCGCCGTTGCCCAGATGTGCGTGCGCCACCACGTCCTCATCTACCACTACTGCCTGACCACAAGGCCTTGCGAGCATTTCTCTAGGTTTGTCAAGAGCCCCCACTACATGTTCACTACGGTGGACATCACCAATGATGTCAAGGCGCTCGAGAATTCGGGCATCGCCTGCCAGAATCTTGTCGACATCCAGGGCCAATACAAGATCTGGGGCAGCAAGGAGCATGAGAAGGACTCACTAGTTCACCTCGCCGAGGCCATCATCGACCCCTACTATAGAGACATGAAGGATTCGTGCAACAAGGACAAGCGTGCCTGACACTCGGCCTGGATGGAGAAACTCGAGAAAGCTCACATCGTGTACGTGGACAAGGAGGCGTACACGAGCTACGACATGTATAGGCGGATCATTGACATGAGGAAGTGCCTCCTTCCCCAAAACGGCAAGGGATCCAGCCAGAAGCAGAGCAATGGAAAGCGTTGTCGCAACAATAAGTAGATGATCAGATCCTCATCTCTCCTACTTTAGTATGCATGTAATTGCTTACTTTGGTGTGTGGAAATGTTATGTGTGTAGTCACTTGTGTAATTATATGCTTAATTTGGTTATGCAATGCTGTATTTTTAAGTATATATGTTGATGCTTGTAGACAGAGCGTAGATGTTGTGCGGAAAAAGAAAATCACATCGCACACGGACTAAACAATGGAACCCGTCGATGATGTTTTCATCAATCACTCACAATTGTATACCAGCAATCGTTTGCTCACAACACACACGGCTTGTTAGAAGTAATCGTCTGTGTTGTTGTCGGTCTTCGCACATGTTTCCGATTACAGACCTGTTTGTCGCGTATCACACACATCTTGTTAAGTTGAACCGTTTCTGTTCTCATGTCTCAACGCAAACAGTTCATCCGAGTGAAGTGCATGATGTATATCACACACACCTTGATCTAGCTGATCGTTTCTTTTGTTTTGCCTAATCAAAAACAGTTCATCTGAGTGAACCGTATGATGTATATCGCACACACCTTCATCTGGCTACCCGTTTCATTTGTTCCTCCTCATCACAAATAGTTCATTGAGCTGAACCGTGTGCCCTGCATCGCACACGCAACTAAAATCTGAACCATGTTTGATGCATCCTCCATCGCAAACGTTTTGCACCTTTTTTGACGTTTTTTACACCCCCGTTTGCGATTATGGCATCGCACACAGTTTCATCGAATGGTCTCTGATCGTAGTGTCGCGTTAGCAGCATCCTGCAGTAGTGTTGGTAAGGTGCTCATACCATGCACGTGGGGCTTGTTTAAGGCCATAGAGTGCCTTATCGAGTTGGTACAGATGATTGGGGAACTCATGATCCTCAAACCCCGGGGGTTGTTTGACATATACCAACTCATTAATAGGACCATTGAGAAAAGCACTCTTCACATCCATTTGTTGTAACTTGAAGTTTTGATGAGAAGCATAAGCAATCAACAAACGAATAGATTCAAGGAGAGCAACGGGAGCAAAGGTTTCACCATAGTCGATACCCTCGACTTGGGAGTAGCCTTGTGCTACCAAACGAGCCTTGTTGTGAACAAGAATTCCATGAGCATCTTGCTTGTTCTTGAATAATTCCATGACATTATGGTTCCTCTTTGGCCTTGGCACAAATCTCCACATGTTGCTGTGCTCGAAGTTGTTGAGTTCTTCATGCATGGCATTGAGCCAATCTGGATCCTCGAGCGCCTCATAGATGATAACCCACAAGTATAGGGGATCACAACAGTTTTCGAGGGTAGAGTATTCAACCCAAATTTATAGATTCGACACAAGGGGAGCCAAAGAATATTTGAAGGTACTAGCATCTGAGTTGTCAATTCAACCACACCTGGAGATTAATTATATGCAGCAAGGTGATTAGTAGCAAAGTAGTTTGATAGTTTTGATAGTAGTGACAGCAGCAATAGTAACAGTAACAGTGATAGAAGTAATTTTGTAGCAAGTGTAACAGTGATGATAGCAGTAGTAACTTAGCAGAACCAATATGGAAAAGTTCGTAGGCAGTGGATCGGTGAATTGTTGGATGATATTCATCATGTGACAGTTATAACCTAGGGCGATACGGCACTAGCTCCAGTTCATCAATATAATGTAGGCATGTATTCTGTAAATAGTCATACGTGCTTTATTAAAAGAACTTGCATGACATCTTTTATCCTACCATCCCGTGGCAGCGGGGTCCATATTGGAAACTAAGGGATATTAAGGCCTCCTTTTAATAGAGAACCGGAACAAAGCATTAACACATAGTGGATACATGAACTCCTCAAACTACGGTCATCACCGAGAGTGGGCCCGGTTGTTGTCACTCCAGGGTTTTCGAATCATAACACATAGTAGGTGACTATTGACGAGGCTATGTACCTAGGGTAGGGTCATGGATCTGTCCAAGATACCCTCCCCAAGGACATCTCTAAAAGAACCAGAAGCAGTCGAAGAGAAATCATCATCCACTCGACCATGAGGCTATGTTCCACTCGACAGCCTTGAAGACACTCGACCATGCGAACAACCATTTAACCGCCTCTGAGCTCCGAGACGTAGGGCTGTTACTTCCTACGAGAAGGGCCTGAACTCGTAAAACTCGCGTTTACAACTCCTCCATAGCTAGGATCTTGCCTCTACATTCCTACCCCCTATTCTACTGTCAGGCTTAGAACCACGACAGTTGGCGCCCACCGTGGGGCAGGTGTCTTAGCGGCTTGTTGGAGAAGTTGCAATTTTTCCGATCCCCTTCATCATGGTTCCAGGCCGAGGTTTGGCTGAGGGCCGTGAGATCCATCTCGGCGCGCTCGTGTTTGTTGCTCGACGACTCCGCTTGGCTTCAGGAGGCTCCACTCGACGTCGGCGCACTCCCCGCCCGCGGGGCGACACACTTTTGCCCGTGCGTCCACGGCGTCCTCCTATGGCAGCCGTCGATCCAGTATCAGTCGGCTCCAGCAGCTTTCCCTCTCTCTGCGGCCCGCTGGAGCAAACCTTTCGGTCGGTCGAGGCTTCAGCGGTGGGTTAGGCATGCGGTGGCCCGCCAATCGGCCACCCCTCAAGTCGCGGCAATCGAGCTCGACGAAACTCTCTACGGCTTGTTCGATCTGTCGACTGGCTCCATTGAGACTGCATCCGAGCGCGACAGCAGCAACCCAGCGGCAGAAGTTTTGATGGTCAATGGACCACGCGGTCCTCCTGGCTTCACCCATGAAGACGGAGGTGATGGGGACGGCGATCCGTCGCGTGTTCATGAAGAGTACCGCCCCGAACCCCTCTCTTCGTAGCAGAGGGAGGAACTTCGTCGCCGGAACATGGATGCACTGCATATTCCTATAGTTGGAGAAACCCCTGAGGCCCAGGCCTTGGAGCAGGTGCGCTTGGCCAACTTGGCTGAGCGCACTCGACTGGAGAACCCCCAGCGCGCACTCGACGATCGCGCTCGGCAGCATGCTCCCGAATCCAGTCGACGTCAACTTTTTCCACCTCCGACTCAGGTATACCGAACCCCGATCCAGAATCTAGCAGCTGCTGCCCGGATAGCGGAGTCGATCCAACCTTCCCAGTCAGAAGCTGGCCGAGGTCTGGTGCAGATCCGAGCTTTGCTCCGGGCGGCGGGAGAACAGAATACAGCCGTATCTCAATCGCAGAATAGGATCCATAGCAGATTCGTGGTTGCAGACATAGTTCAGTCGGCCCACATCCCAAGATCGCCCCCGAGGCGTGAAGGACGTGGAGATCGACGAGATCAGTACAGAAACCGTGAGCAGTATGATCACCAAGTCGATCGCGATGATTGTCGTCGAGTGCCCACGCCTCGCCCAAGGAGTGGGTCGTACGTGCCTCGACAACATGAAGACAGTCGCCCTCATAGTGTTGGGCGAGGGATTCTAGTCGACCCCAGGGAGCCAGGCTTTGATGCGAGATCTATTATCGTTCAGGGCTTGGTCGACAGAAACAGAGCTCACCGAGAGGGCCATGACAGGGATCCGCAAACCAGCAGCAGGGTGCATGTCTCAGGTCCAGAGTGCTTCAGCAGAGCCATCAGGGCTGCAGTGATTCCCCCCAACTTCAGGTTGGCGACTGGAGTCAGTAAGTTCACTGGTGAGTCAAAGCCTGACACTTGGCTTGAGGACTACCGAGTGGCTGTCCAGATTGGTGGCGGCAATGATGAAGTGGCCATGAAACACCTTCCTCTGATGTTGGAGGGCTCGACTAGAGAATGGCTGAATCAGTTGGCACCTAGCAGTATTTATACTTGGGAAGATCTCGCCCGCGTGTTTGTCAGAACATTCGAGGGCACTTGCAAACGGCCATCAGGTTTGACGGAATTACAGTGTTGTGTTTAGAAACCGAATGAAACTTTGAGGGATTATATCCAGAGATGGATCACCCTGCACCACACGGTGGAGGATGTGTCTGATCATCAGGCAATTTGTGCCTTTAAGGAAGGTGTCAGGTACCGGGAGTTGAATCTGAAATTCGGTGGGACAGGAAATATGACTCTGACTCGGATGATGGAGATTTCCACCAAATATGCGAATGGTGAAGAAGAAGAACGACTCCGGAGTGGAAAGCACAAAGTGGTCGCGCATGAAGCCGGAGGAGGAAACTCCAGTCGGAAACAGAAGCGCAAGGCCGAGCCAGCTGCTCCTGGTGAAGCCTTAGCTATGGTTCAAGGAAAGTTCAAGGGGAAACCCAAAGGGCCGTGGAACCCCAAGAAAGTAAAAGATCAAGATGGAAATGATGTGCTGGATCTGCCGTGCCACATCCACACCAAAAAAGATGAAGAGGGTAATTTCATTTATCCGAAGCACACCACTTGGCAGTGTCGACTCCTAATCCAGCAATTCCGAGAGAAACAACCCAAGGAAAAGGAGAAGAAAGCAGACAAGGCTGAGGATGAGGAAGAAGATGATGATCGTTATCCCCACGTGAATTCCACTCTAATGATTTTTGCTAACATTGAGAGCAAAAGTCGATTGAAAGTCATCAACAGAGAAGTGAACATGGTCGCTCCGGTGACACCCAGTTATTTGAAATGGTCCCAGACTGCCATTACATTCGACCTGTCTGATCACCCAACGCACATAGCTACCCCTGGGAGGCAAGCACTGGTGGTCGACCCAGTGGTCGAAGGCACCCGACTGACGAAGGTCCTGATTGATGGTGGCAGTGGCCTGAACATACTTTATGCAGAGACGTTGAAGGGGATGGGCATTCCGATGTCCAGGCTCAGTGAAAGCAATATGAGTTTTCATGGGGTCATTCTAGGCAAGAAGGCTGCATCACTTGGCCAGATTGTTCTCGACGTGGTTTTCGGTGATTCCAAGAATTACCGCAAAGAAAAGTTGACATTTGAAGTTGTGGATTTCCAGAGTGCCTATCATGTCATTCTGGGTAGGCCAGTTTATGCACGTTTTATGGCTCGACCATGTTACGTGTGCCTCAAATTGAAGATACCTGGTCCCAAAGGTGTCATCACTATCACTGGTAATCGTAAGAAAGCAGAAGAGTGCTTCCAGAAGGGTTCAAAGATCGCTGATGCACAGATGGCCGTGGCAGAATTGCAAGAATACCAGAAAAATGTAGATCCGAGTGATTTGTTGCGAGCCAAGAAGCCAGCCACAGATTCAGCATTCCAGTCGTCTGGTGAAACGAAGTCGATTCACATTCACCCGACAGACCCCAATGCTGCTTTGACTCACATTTCAACCACACTCGGCTCCAAATAGGAAGAAGCGCTCATCCAGTTCCTTCGTGAGAACTGGGACATCTTTGCATGGAAACCTTCGGACATGTCAGATGTTCCCATGGGACTGGCTGAGCATCGTTTGTGAGTCGACCCAAAAGAGAAACCAGTCAAAGAACATCTTCAACGGTCCGCCGTGCAGAAGAGGAAGGCAATCGGTGAAGAGGTGGCTCGGCTTTTGGCAGTTGAGTTTATCCGTGAAATTTACCACTCCGAGTGGTTAGCTAATGTTGTCATGGTCCCGAAGAAGGACGACTCACTTCGCATGTGCATCGACTTCAAACAAATCAATCGGTCCTGCCCGAAAGATCACTTTCCTCTCCCTTGCATCGATTAGATAGTTGACTCGACTGCGGGGTGCGAGCGTTTGTCCTTTTTGGACGCCTACTCCGGGTACCACCAGATCCTTCTGTACTGACCCGATGAGATAAAAACAACTTTCATCACCCCATTCAGATGCTTCTGTTATGTCACTATGCCATTCAGCTTGAAGAACGCTGGAGCCACATTCATGTGGATGATTCAGAAGTGCCTGCTCACTCAGATCAGTCAGAATGTGGAAGCATACATGGATGACATTGTGGCCAAGTCACGTAAAGGTTTCGACCTACTGACTGACCTAGCTGAAACCTTTGCCAACCTGAGAAGGTATGATATCAAGCTCAATCCATCAAAGTGCATGTTTGGAGTTCTGGGCAGAAAATTACTCGGTTTTCTCGTTTCCGAACGAGGGATCAACGCTAACCCAGAGAAAGTGGGTGCTATACTCCGAATGAAATGCCCTGTGCATGTGCATGATGTACAAAAGCTTACTGGTTGCTTGGCCGCCCTAAGTCGGTTCATTTCTTGCCTCGGTGAAAAGGCATTGCCTCTTTACCGACTGATGAAGAAATCAGATAAGTTCGAGTGGACTCCTGAAGCTGATGCAGCATTTGCAGAGCTAAAAGCCCTGCTTTCCACCCAACCGGTGCTTGCTGCCCCAATCAGCAAAGAGCCTTTACTGCTTTATATAGCAGCCGCTGGACAAGTCGTCAGTATAGTACTTACGGTCGAGAAGGAAGAAGAGGGAAAAGCCTATAAAGTTCAGTGCCTAGTTTATTGTATTTCTGAAGTTCTGACACTGTCAAAGCAGAGATATCCGCACTATCACAAGCTCGTTTATGGGATTTACATGACCACGAAGAAGGTTGCACACTATTTCTCTGATCAATCTGTTACAGTCATCAGCGGCATTCCATTGTCAGAGATTTTGCACAATAGAGATGCAACTGGTCGAGTGGCAAAATGGGCGATTGAACTCCTTCCCTTAGATATCAAGTTCGAGGCAAAGAAGGCCATTAAGTCCCAAGCAATAGCAGATTTCCTCGCCGAGTGGATTGAACAACAACTGCCGACTCAAGTTCATTCGGAGCACTGGACCATGTTCTTTGATGGATCCAAAATGCTGAATGGTCCCGGTGCTGGGGTGGTTCTGGTATCCCCCCGAGGAGACAAGCTCAGATACGTCCTCCAGATTCACTTTGATTGTTCCAATAATGAGGCTGAATATGAAGCACTCCTGTATGGGTTGTGTATGGCCATCTCACTCGGCGTCCGTCGCCTCATGGTCTACGACGACTCAGATTTGGTAGTCAATCAAGTGATGAAGGAGTGGGACGTCAGTAGCCCAGCCATGACTGGTTACTGCAACGCGGTGTGGAAAAGAAGTTTGAGGGGTTAGAGCTCCATCACATACCCCGACTGAAAAATCAAGCAGCCGATGACTTGGCAAAGATAGGTTCCAAGAGAGAAGCCATTCCCAGCAATGTGTTTTTGGAGCATATTCACACGCCGACAGTTCAGGAAGATCCTTTTACTGAAGAGCCCCGCAGCCTAAGAGCGCCACAGACCCAACTAAAATCGAGGTCCCAGCCGTGGTCGACCTGATCATGGAGGTTCTGGACATTACTCCCGACTAGACAGTGTCGTACATTTCGTACATCCTTAGGAAAGAACTCCCAGAGGACGAGGAAGAGGCTCGACAGATCGTCCGTCGATCTAAGGCCTTTACTGTGATAAGAGGACAACTGTTCATGGAAAGCATGACTGGAGTCAGTCAGAAATGCATAACGCCAGAAGAAGGTCGAATGATCCTCAATGACATCCACTTGGGGACCTGTGGTCACCATGCGTCCTCTCGGGCCATCGTGGCTAAAGCATACCGAGCTGGATTCTATTGGCCACGAGCAAATGAAATGGCGAAAGATATAGTCGACAGATGTGAAGGCTGCCAGTTTTACTCCGACATGTCTCACAAGCCAGCGTCAGCCCTGAAGACCATCCCCCTTATTTGGCCCTTTGCTGTTTGGGGACTGGATAAGGTTGGACCACTGAGAACTGGTAGGAGCAGCTTCACTCATGTGCTCGTTGCAGTCGACAAGTTTACCAAATGGATCGAAGCTAAACCTATCAAGAACCTTGAGGCCAGCACTGTTGTCAGTTTTATCAGAGAATTGACATTCATATATGGAGTTCCACACAACATCATCACGGATAACGGGTCGAACTTCAATTCTGATGAGTTTAGAGCTTTCCGCGCTTCTCAAGGCACACGAGTCGACTATGCTTATGTCGCTCACTCGCAGTCAAACGAACAAGAAGAAAGAGCCAATGGCTTAATTCTCAAAGGACTGAAACCCCGACTGATGCGTGATCTCAATTACGCAGCAGGCGCTTGGGTCGATGAACTTCCGTCAGTTCTGTGGGGTTTAAGGACAACTCCTAATCGGTCGACCAGACGAACTCTTTTCTTCTTGGTCTATGGAGCCGAAGTTGTTCTGCCAAGTGACCTGCTCCACAACGCACCCGAGTCGAGCTCTTCTTCGAAGAGGAAGTAGAGCAGGCCCGGCAAGATTCAGTCGATCTCTTAGAGGAGGAAAGAGAGATGGCCTTGATCCGGTCGACCATTTAATAGCAATACTTGTGTCGATTCCACGCCAGAAATGTGAGGGGTCGAGCCTTTCAAGAAGGAGACCTGGTTCTTCGAGTGGATCAACAGAAACCGCACAAGCTCGCCCCGGCTTGGGAAGGCCTGTCGGTGTCAAAACCGGCAGATTTCGGGTAGGGGGTCCCGAACTGTGCGTCTAGGCCGGATGGTAACAGGAGACAAGGGACACGAAGTTTTACCCAGGTTCGGGCCCTCTCGATGGAGGTAAAACCCTACGTCCTGCTTGATTAATATTGATGATATGGGTAGTACAAGAGTAGATCTACCATGAGATCAAAGGGGCTAAACCCTAGAAGCTAGCCTATGGTATGATTGTTGATGTGTACGTTGTCCTACGGACTAAAACCCTCCGGTTTATATAGACACCGGAGAGGGTTAGGGTTACACAAAGTCGGTTACAATGGTAGGAGATCTTCATATCCATATCACCAAGCTTGCCTTCCACGCCAAGGAAAGTCCCTTCCGGACACGGGACGGAGTCTTCAATCTTGTATCTTCATAGTCCAGGAGTCCGGCTGAAGGTATAGTCCGGCTGTCCGGACACCCCCTAATCCAGGACTCCCTCAGTAGCCCCTGAACTAGGCTTCAATGACGATGAGTCCGGCGCAGATTGTCTTCGGCATTGCAAGGCGGGTTCTCCTCCAAATTCCGTGTACCTATTGAATAAAGTTCGGTTTCTTGTAGATGTTTGCGCTCCTTGGCTTCTATGCCCAATAATGGCCGCTTCCCACGTGTCAAACGAATATGAAAAATCTGAGTGTTTTTACATTCACACCCCTAGCCGCGTAAATGAGCTGCCCTATTTAAGGGGACGAGGATTTAGATCCAATCTACACCTTCTCCCCTCCGTGAGTGTTCATCAGAGCGCATCCGACAAAGGTCCATTCCACCATGGCCAGCCGTCGCAACTCCTCCCCTCGCCCTTCCAGCCCTAAGCCTGGATATTGGGAGAGATGTTCCATCCCACATAGCGAGCTAGTGACGCTCCATACCAAGGGATTTCTCCCCCCGGCCTATATGGTCCCAGTTCGAGCCGCTCTTGCCGTCTACAACGGCGGAGAGCTAGCAGAGAATTCCCCTAATCCCTCCAAAGGAGAGTGGGTGTGCCTCGTCCCTTACTTAATAAGGGGGCTCGGATTTCCAATCCATCCATTTCTCCGGGGGCTGGTGGAGTTCTACGGCCTCCAGCTACATCATCTCACACCTGCCTCAGTATTGCATATCGCAGGCTTTGTAGCCCTCTATGAGCTGTTCTTGGGTGTTAAAGCTCATTTCGGACTGTGGAAGGAGCTATTTTGCCTCGTGCCCCATTCCAAGAAGGGGTCAATGTATCAAGTGGGCGGAGCCGAAGTGTGGCGCATCGCCGGGACCGGATATCTGTCTAGAACCCCAAAGAAGGCGTCCGAAGACTCGCCTTCGGAATGGTTTTATATAGAAGACGTCCCGCTACCGGATCCTGTCTGGATCGGCCTCCCTGAATTCAACAGTGCTCCCTTAAAGAAGCGCCTTAGCTGGCGCCCACGGAGCCCTCAGAGGGGAGGTGACAGGGACATCATTTACCTGATGGGCCGAATAAGATTGTTAGCCCATTCTGGACTAACCATGATCGGGGTTATGGCCGAATGCATTATGCGGGGGGTGCAGCCGCTTCAGTATAGAAGCCACCCCATGTGGGACTTCAACAGGGAGGACGACGCCACCCGCTACGGCCGTAAGGGGCCGGATTCAGCTGGCGCTCTACTAAAGATTTTGTCCACTTTGTATAAGGGAGAAGAGGAGGAATTTCTCCGCGTCAACCCTCAGGGTGGATTCTCCATGCACAATCCCCCAAGCTGGGTAAGCGGCCGTATTTATTTGCCCATCCATTTTGTATTCCCATTGTTAAATATTTGGTCTGACGACTTCAACGCAGGAACTGCGCCGGGCTGTTAAGGAAATAAGCAGCCCTCCTCCACAACCCGAGGACCCAGGATGGTCCCTCGACCCGGCCCCTCAAGAGGATCCGGACATATCTGTGGAGCTGATTGATGGAGTGTCCCATCAATTGAGCAAGGACATCGCCTTGGTGGCCATTACGGCCGATTACCCAGGGCTAATCCTGACGCCCCAGGTACCTGAGATCGAAGTCCTAGTACCCCAAATAGGTGTCTGCCCACTCGTGTTCAGTTTCCTGATTGCAACCGAACTTTGCAGGGGAGGTATTTAAGGCAGAAGGTCGAACCTGCGGCGACAAGCCAACAAGGGGCCGTAGGGCCCTGCGGGCAGAAGAGAAGTGCAGTCCGGACCGAGGCGTCAGCACAAAGGTATGGCGCGCCCCCTTATCCCAGGTGTTATACCTACGAGGTAAATTGACACTCGCGCTCTTTTCAGGACAAAGAGACCTTGCCGGACTATATCCGGAGAGGCTGCCAATCGCGCCTCCACCAGCCAGGCTCCAAAGCCTGGTCAGGAGGCGGAGGCGAACGCAAGGCATGCGGCAGACGCTCCTCCGACGGAGGATGTGGACGGGTTGTCTGGCACCAACTCTGAGGTGGAGAGTGCCATGAACCACAGGCGTCGCCGGACAATTCTTCGCGACACTTGTTTCTCCCAAGGGGCGTTAGATGCCTTCAACTCGGGAGATGCGTATCTCCGTGCCGCTCAAAATGGTCTAGCCAGAGCCACGGAGCAGTATGTAAAAGACATACGGGTAAGAAAATTCTGGTAATTATATGTATATACCAGTAGCCCCCGAGACTTGAAACGGATAGAATAACTGATTTAAGGATCATTTGTGATGTAGGTTCTTACGGAAAAGAATTCCCTACTGTCCAAGGAGCTGGAAGAGTGCAAAGCCCAACTTGAGGCCGCACTAGCCACGGCAGGGGAGCCCAAGGAGACCCCCGCTGGTAATATACACTTTGAAAGATAAGTATTTTGCGAAGCACGGCTTTGGTGCGAATCTGACAAATGAAATTGCAGATGGCGCCGGATTGAATCCGGAAAGGCTACACCTCCTACGTCAGCTAAAGGCTGGTGAGAAGGTGCTGACAAAGGTGACGCGGGAGAAGAACAATCTCCAAGATGCCAATACCAAGCTAGGCGTCGAGCTGAAAGATGTTCGTGCCCAGCTGTCAGACTCCGTGAAGGAGAATCAGCGGCTTCGGCACGGCATATTTAGTAAGTGCTTGAACAAACCTTTGAAAGAAAGTTCGGCGGGGAAGTCGATTAACAGATCAATGTCTGTAGGTGTGCTAACAGGTCGTCCTGCAGAGGAGATGCCCGGTTCTACGGGTGACCTTCTTCCCGAGCTCTCGCAATTGCTCGATCGAGTTCGGCAGGCGATGCAAGGCGTCGCCCAGGCCCTGTGGCCATCCGTCTCCATGCCCGAAGGTCTTGGAGAGCTTGCGGAGAAGCTAAAGGGAGCACGGCGGCGCTTCGATTGTGGAAGATATCAGCCTGCCGTCAAGGCGCTAGGGAGGCCTGGGCCATGGTGAAGACGCGGTACGCAAAGGCTGACCCCAACCACATGGCCGAGGTCGGACCTGTAGGGCCCGATGGGAAGGAGATCCCTGTAAGCTTAGTATACGGCCAAGTAGAGTTGGCCGCAAAGTATTCCCAGCAGGACTGTAAATTAGACAGCCTGTTAGATGGTATTGAAGACGAATACAACTAGTCAAAACGACTATGTAATTTAATTAACATTTATAATGCCTTCTAGTCGGATTGTAGATCATTTGTCATGGCCGACCTTTTCGCTTCAGCCTTGGGACCTGACAGTCCGTAGTGTGTCCGAATTCCCATGCGGTTATATAGGAACCGGGGAATGCATGGAGACCAGGCGTAGGGGTCATTAGGGCTTGAACAGACAAGTGCCCGACTAGTTATGTTATATTACATGGTTAGTAAGAAACATCTTCCAGGGAGAATAGTTTCGTTAGGGGTTCCTTTCCCTGGGAGGCATGCCCTAAGGTGCATGTCCATGCTGCGAAAAGAAACACAGGAAAACATCTGGGGCGTATAGATAAAAATAAAAAAAGATCATCTTTAGTTCACCGACCGAATATTCCCTTAAGAACGCTAGCTTTCGGCTTCACCCAGTCCGAGGTACACGTCCGGTTGACCCGGCAGTAACAATTGCAGAGGTGCTCCCTTTACCACCTAGCCAAATAATCGGGAACGTAGGGGTAAGCACAGGAGCCAGGCAACCCAGCTTGGCCAAAACTTAAGTCATATCGATGCATATAATGGTGAATAAAAGGTACATGCGGAAGTGTGACACATGTGTTGGGCATGAAGCCCGTATGAATAAGCTTCTGTTTGAAGAAGCCCCCAGGTTTAATGAGCGCGGATAGTGCGTCACTTTATGAGCCTTTAGAGGCTATAAAAGAGAGAGAGAGAGAGAGAGAGAGAGAGAGAGAGAAAGAGAAATGTAAGATACAAAATATATAAAAAATGGACAGAGGAAGGAGACGAACACAGAGTCCGGTGCTAGGCATAGAATCTTCAGAGACGTGCTGCGTTCCATGGGTTTGGCTCGAGTCGGTTATCCGATGCATCCCGCAGGCGGTACGCTCCACCAGTCAGGACTTGGTCAATTATGAAGGGACCCTCCCACTTGGGCTTGAGTTTGTCCTTTTTCTTGTCCGGTAGTCGTGGAACTAATTCACCAATGTTGTAATTTTTGGCCCGTACTTCTTTGCTTTGGTATCTTCGAGCCTGCTGTTGATAGAATGCGGAACGGGCTTTTGCCACGTCATGCTCCTCCTCCAATGCGTCCAAGCTGTCCTGCCGATCGAGTTCGGCTTCTCTTTCTTCGTACATGCGCACTCGAGGTGAGTCATGAATTATGTCGCAAGGCAAAACTGCCTCTGCGCCGTACACCATAAAGAATGGTGTGTATCCGGTGGTGCGATTCGGCGTGGTCCGCAGCCCCCAAAGTACGGAGTCGAGCTCCTCTACCCAGTGCGTGTTAGATTCCTTGAGGGATCGCACTAATCTGGGTTTGATGCCGCTCATGATAAGACCATTTGCACGTTCGACCTGGCCGTTAGTTTGTGGGTGATAGACGGAAGCATAATCGAGCTTGATGCCCATGTTTTTACACCAGAGTTTTACCTCGTCGGCCATGAAGTTCGTGCCATTATCAGTGATGATGCTGTGGGGGACGCTGTAACGGTGTACAACCCCGGATATAAAGTCTATCACCGGTCCGGATTCGGCCGTCTTAACAGGCTTGGCTTCTATCCATTTGGTGAACTTATCCACCATGACCAGTAAGTATTTTTGCTTGTGGGTTCCGCCTTTAAGGGGTCCAACCATGTCAAGCCCCCAGACCGCGAAGGGCCAAGTAATGGGGATAGTTATAGGGCGGTGGGTGGCATATGGCTTTGGTTTGCAAAGAGCTGTCAACCGGTGCATCGTTGGACTAAGTCCTGAGCGTCTGCCCGGGCCGTCGGCCAATAAAAGCCTGTACGGAAGGCCTTGCTTACAAGGGACCGGGCTGCAGCGTGATGACCGCCGAGTCCGGCATGAATTTCAGCCAGGAGATTCTGCCCCTCCTATTCGGAGATGCACCTTTGAAGGACCCCAGTAGTGCTTTTCTTATAAAGCTCTCCCTCGTGGACTCCGTAGGCTTTAGATCACCGCATTATGCAGTGTGCCTCATTTTTGTCCTCAGGGAGTTCCTGCCTAGTAAGGTAGGCGAGGAATGGTTCTGTCCACGGGGCGATGACGGCCATTATTACGTGGGCTGAAGGTGTTATTTCATTGGCAGAGCCTCCGATTGTGTCAAAATGTTCGGTGTCGGGCAGTGCGGTTGGGTCCGATCTATTATTGTTCGGCTCCCCTTCCCATACTACGGATGGCTTGAACAGCCTTTCCAAGAAGATGTTGGGGGGACTACATCGCGCTTTGCACCGATGCGTGCCAGGACATCTGCCGCCTGATTATTTTCTCGGGCTATATGGTGAAATTCAAGCCCCTCGAACCGAGCTGACATTTTTACGACGGCGTTGTGGTAAGCTACCATTTTTGGATCCTTGGCATCAAAGTCTCCATTTATTTTGGATATTGCGAGGTTCGAGTCCCCGCGCACCTCTAGGCGCTGGATGCCCATGGATACTGCCATCCGGAGACCATGTGTCAGGACCCCGACTCGATGCCACATAGGTCTAGCATGTAACACCTCATATCACTTTGCGGCCTCACGCACGGTATTCCCACGGGTGTCGCCTTACCTTTGCTCGGGACCGTTTGCGCCTTTTGGCACACGTATATGATAGTGTCGCTAGCACCCATATGATAAGGAGCCCGGGCTGACATGGCTAGTCGTAAACCCAAAGTGGCACAAACTTACAGGGACAGGCATCCATGACCCAGCATCGAACGTGTCGGTCATCAGCGAGTGAATCCAGGCTGTAGCACTGGGCTAGCAGGACTCCGGTGAACCAGGCTATAGCGGGCTAACAGGACTCCGGTATTCACCGCGTGACATTTCCCCGAAGGGACAGACACAGGAACGAAGAAGGACACATGCCGGCCAGCCTAAGTGTTCCGGAGCAGTAGCAAGCTACCATGGCTCGGTGGAAACACTAGGAGACATTTCCCGGTAAGAGAGGCTACTAAAGATAAACAACTAGATAGTCAGATCCCACACATACCAAGCATTTCAATAACATACACACAATATGCTCGATATGTGCAATACAACATGGCATCACAAAATGACTCTACGACTCAAGTATTTATTCAATAGGCTCCGAGGAGCGAGATATTACAAACATGAGTCTCATGACCCAACATTCAAAGCATACAAAGCAAAGCACAAGCGGAAGCTATCATGTCTGAGTACAGACATCTATAAATGAAAAAGGCTTAGAAGCCTGACTATCTATCAGATCCTGCCGAGGGCACAAGATCGTAGCTGAGGTAACAAGCTAAACGTCGGAGTCCAAGCGGAACTACTAGTGAGACTGAAGTCTCTCTGCAAAAACATAAAATAGGCAAACGTGAGTACAAATGTACCCAGCAAGACTTACATCAGAACTAACTACATATGCATCATTATCAACAAAGGGGTGGTGGGGTTTAACTGCAGCAAGCCAGCTTTGACCCGGTGGCTATCCTGAACTACGACTGCAAGTAACTCTTTTGAGGTGGCGCACACGAGTCCACATATTCACCATATCAATACACCACTATGGATCCGCTCCCGTCTCCCTACGAGAACGCCATCCATAGCACTCACGCTTATCTTGCGTATTTTAGAGTATCCACTTTCACTTGTCTATGAACTGATATAAGCAACCCAGAAGTCCTTTTCCGTGGACACTGCTATTCGAATAGATGATGTTAACCCTGCAGGGGTGTACTTCTTCATACATGTTTCCACCACTTAGCGTCTGCACACGACATGTGCTCGGCAGACTTCAAGCGAAAGCCGACGTGGGTGTAGACCACGACCTACCTAAACACCTAAGTCTCTAGTCCAGGTTTATCGCCTATTCGGGTTCCATCCATGAGGAGATCCGGCCGGAGTTTCGCTCACAGCCCCAAACGATGTGAACAGGGTTCCCGAGATACCAAACGGGCATCCGGTACACCGTGCCACGTACCTACCGCATCACAGCCCACCCCTACGGTCAGCGCTGTCCACGGCCTCCAGTAAGCTACAAACACCAGAAACTACTTGCAACTCCTGGACAGAGGACTAGGGTGAATAAGAAGTCGAGCGGGGTCATATTTCAGGGCCCAATGTATGGTAGTAGCTGAATCATGGATCACAAACACAGAACTCAGTTCCTGAGGACGGCTGCAATGAGACAACCCACCATGTACTCCTACATGGCCTCTCACCGCTACCTTTACCAAATCGTGTTCACACACTTAGCTCACACACAGTAGGACATGTTCACACGCCTCTGATTCATCCCCGATGAATCAGACCTGACTCAACTCTAGGCAGTAGCAGGCATGACAAACAAGCGTGAATGAGTAGGCACAACAGGGCTCAAACAACTCCTACTCATGCTAGTGGGTTTCATCTATTTACTGTGGCAATGACAGGTCATGCAAAGGATAAAGGGGTTCAGCTACCGTAACAAGTAACAGTTGAATCGTTGTTGTCCTAATGCATTAAAAGAGAGCAGGAGCGAGAGAGTAGGATTGTATCGGAATGAACAAGGGGGTTTTGCTTGCCTGGCACTTCTGAAGATAACATTGAGTCTTCATCAGTGTCAACGATCACATCCTCGGAACATCGTCTACCGAGAGGGGACAAATACCGGCAAGAAAGAAGAACTACAATCAATGCAATGCACAATATGATGCATGCTCATGACATGGCAATATGAATGTGTTTTGAGCTAATACAACTAGCAACAGATTAAATGAAGTTGGTTTGAATACAAGATTCAAATTCAAACTCCATATGTGATTATTTAAATGCCCTTTATATGATTTGTGCTAAACAGCAGCTATAAGTTGTTCTAACATGCATGAAAATGGTACAGATGGATTCCTTGAATTTTTCTGATAATTTTTCATATATAAATTATTTCATTTGGAGTTACGGTTGAATTTCTATGATTTTTAGAAGTTTATACTATTTTCTGGAATTTCCTAAATAAAAATAAATCCAGAAAATACTTATTGCGTCAGCATTGCGTCACTATGACGTCAGCAGGTCAACAGACGCTGCTGCTGGTCAAACCTGACCAGTGGGGCCCACTGGTCAGTGACTCAGGTCTGGATTGAGTGAATGACAGGTGGGACCGGTCAACGATGACTGGGCCAGAGTCAAAGCTGACACGTGGGGTCCATGGCACTAACACTAATTTAACAGAATAATTATATTAACCTAATTAAGCGCAGGGGCCCACATGGCAGTGGCTCTGGGGGTGTTTAGCGGGGTTATTAGCACTAATTAACCGGCGCCACGTCAGCAGGTGACGCCGGCGACCACAACAGCGGCGGGAACTCGCCGGAGTTGGTCGGGGCGGCGCTACAGGCTGCGGTTGGGCACCCTGAGGGCACCAGGAGGGAGCCCGTGCTCCCGCGCGTCTAGGGGCGCACGCAGCTGGGCACAGGGAGGCCGGGGTCGACGGCGGTGACCAGAACGGCGGCGGCCGGAGCTACGGGTTCGGGCGAGTTAGTGCTACGGTGTGCAAACGAGCGAGGTGAGAGGCTAGCGGAGCGCTACGCGGTGCGGGGAGCGAGTTAGGCACGCCAGGGTGACCAAATGGTCACGGGAGCTACGCCGGCGACGAGCTCAGGCGGCGGCGTGCTACGGCCAGCTATGAAATGGCGGCTACGGCGAGCGGCAAGCCACGGGGTTAGGGGCAAAACGTGCAGGAGCTCACGGTGGTTCGGATGAGGTAGATGACGAGCTCGGGGAAGCGGAGACGGCGGCGAATCGATGGTGAAGATCCTCGGCGGCCGGCGATGGGAACGGCGATGGTGGCGGCGTTGCAGGGCGTCCGGCGGGGCATGGGTTGGTGGAGAGGGAGAGGGGGTCGAGGCGGAGCCTTTGAGCGCATCGGCGAGGCTAGGGGTGGCTGGTGGCCACGGGTACGGCGACGATGACGGCGAGCTCCGCTCGGTGGTGCGCGCGAGAGGGGAGCAGAGGAGGGGATGGGGTCCAGGGGGAGAGGATGAGGGCGAGGGAGAGCGAGAGGGGGTCGGGGAGGCGTGTGGCGTCACCGGGGCGTCGAGGAGGAAGCAGGAGGTGGCCAGGGGAAGCAGGAGGTGGCCGAGGCCTCTCGGGCGCGCGCCACGCCTCGCCTCTGCCTACTGGCAGAGGAAGATGACAGGGGGGAGTGGAGATGGGCTGGGCCGTGCTGGGCCAGGTAAGTGGGCGCCAGGTAACTTCCTTCTCTCTCTCTCTCTTTTATTTCTTTTCTATTTCTGTTATTTTGTTTTTGATTTGATTTAAAATACCAAATCATTTAATAAAATCCTGGAAACAATTATGGGTGCTTTCTGAATTATTTCAGTGACCCTTAACAATTTCCAACATTTATTTGAACATTTAAATTATTTATAGTGTTTAAATGCCCAAAGTCAAATACAATATGATTTAATTCAAAAATCCAAAAATGACCTAAGAATATATTCATCATTTTTGGCAGAGGTTTCCACCTTAACCAGAAATCATGAACTTTTCTTAGGAACTTTTTGGGTTTATTGAAAAGATTTTAATTCACCCTAGTTGAGTTGATTTAATGCTAGGGTTTGAACATCCCCATTCCAATTTTAGGCAAAATTTAAACATGATGCAACACATGACTAGCTAGCTCAGAGCAAACCAGAAGTTAGGGATGTGACACCATGAAAAAGGGCCTCATATTCGGCTGCATTGTTGGAGTCCGTGTACATAATCTGTACTACGTATTGAACTGTATCTCCTATGGGGGACGTCAAAAGGATGCCAGCCCCCAGTCCGGCCAACATCTTGGAGCCGTCGAAATGCATGATCCAATTTGAATATGTGCCGTATTCTTTAGGGAGTTCGGCCTCCGTACATTCTGCGACAAAGTCGGCCAAGACTCGCGATTTGATGGCTCGTCGAGGCTTATAAGTTATGTCAAACGGGAGGAGCTCAATGTCCCATTTTGTAATCTGGCCCGTTGTGTCACGGTTGTTTATAATATCGTTAAGTGGTACTTCCGAGGCTACTGTTATTGAACACTCTTGAAAGTAGTGTCGTAGCTTCCGGGATGCCATGAATACTGCGTACGCAATATTTTGATAATGCGGGTACCGTGATTTGCAGGGAGTGAGGACAGTGGACACGTAGTAGACCGACTTTTGAAGGGGGAATTTGTGTCCGTCCGCTTCTCGTTCGACGACGAGTACTGCGCTTACAACCTGATGTGTTGCTGCAATGTATAATAGCATTGGTCCGCCAATGTTTGGCGCGGCCAGGACTGGGTTTGTTGCCAGTATGGCTTTTATTTCATTGAGTCCAGCCATGGCTGCATCCGTCCATTTGAAGTGTTCGGTGCGCCGAAGGAGGCGGTAAAGGGGTAGGGCCTTTTCTCCCAAGCGGGAGATAAAGCGGCTTAGAGCCGCCACACATCCGGTTAACTTTTGTATTTGTTTGAGGTCCTTTGGGATATCCAGTTGCGACAGAGCTCGGATCTTGGATGGATTTGCTTCAATTCCTCTACCGAATACTATGAAGCCCAAGAGCTTTCCGGCTGGAACGCCGAAAATGCATTTTTCCGGGTTGAGCTTGATGTCGTATGTTCGGAGGTTATCAAATGTGAGCCTCAAGTCGTCTACTACAGATTCAACATGTCTTGTTTTGACGACCACATCATCTACATATGCCTCCACTGTTGTGCCGATTGGCTTGCCAGACATGTCTGAATCATGCGCTGATATGTTGCGCCGGCGTTTTTGAGCCCGAAGGGCATTGTGTCGAAGCAGAATGGCCCGTATGGTGTGATAAATGCCGTTGCGGCTTGGTCTGGTTCTGCCATCTTAATTTGATGGTAGCCAGAATATGCATCGTGGAAACACAACGAATGGTGTCCTGCGGTAGCGTCGATAATTTGATTGATGCGGGGGAGGGGGAAGGGATCCTTTGGACAAGCCTTGTTAAGGTCTTTAAAATCGACACACAGGCGCCAGGATTTGTCCTTCTTCGGTACCATCACCAGGTTGGCTAGCCAGTCCAGATGTTTTATATCTCTGATGAATCCGGCCTCCAATAGCTTTGCTAGCTCCTCTCCAATGGCGTGTCTCTTAGGTTCGGAAAAACGCCGAAGAGCCTGTTTGACAGGTTTGAATCCTGCTTGGATATTTAGGCTGTGCTCGGCCAGCCTGCGTGGGATTCCTGGCATGTCTGAAGGGTGCCAGGCGAAAATGTCCCAGTTCTCTCGTAGGAACTCTCGCAATTCGGCGTCGACATCAGGGTTTAACTGTGCCCCGATGGAAGCTGTTTTATTGGGGTCCGTTGGATGGACTTGGAATTTGACTATTTCGTCCGCCGGTTTAAAGGAGGTGGACTTGGATCTTTTGTCGAGTACCACATCGTCCCTATTCACCGTAGACCATAGCTCAGTTAGCTCCTCAGCCGCTAGGGCTTCGGATAGTGCCTCGAGGGCCAGTGCGGCTGTCTTGTTTTCAGCGCGGAGTGCTATGTCCGGATCACTAGCGAGAGTGATGATCCCGTTAGGCCCAGGCATCTTGAGCTTCATGTACCCATAATGGGGTATTGCTTGGAAGACCGTAAACGCTTCCCTCCGTAGCAGAGCGTGATAACCGCTGCTGAACGGAGCCACCTGGAACGTGACCTCTTCGGACCTGTAATTATCCGGCGTGCCGAACACCACATCTAGTGTGATTTTTCCTGTACAGCACGCTTCCCGACTGGGGATTATTCCTCTAAAGGTTGTGCTGCTTCGCTCAATGCGGTTCTAGTCTATTTCCATTTTTTGAAGGGTCTCCTCATAAATGAGGTTCAATCCGCTGCCGCTGTCCATGAGTACCTTGGTAAGACGAAAGCCATCCACTATTGGACTGAGGACCAATGCGGCTGGTGTTCGGGCTGTTCAGGATTTAGGTTCATCACTGGCGTTAAAGGTAATAGCCGTGTCACTCCATGGGTTTATTGTTGCTACTTGGTAGGCTTCGTCAAGGCTGCGGAGTCTCCTCTTTCGCATATTATTTGATGTGAAAGTCTCGAAGACTGTTAATACCGTATTAGTGTCTCTGGGGTGGCTTTCTGTGGCCTCCGGAATTAGGAGGTTTTCGCCAACTTTGGCCAGTTGCCGGAGTATCCAACATGCTCTAAGGTTGTGAGTTGGTGTGGCGTCTTCTGTACTGTGAATTTTATAGGGTCCATTAAGCCATCCTTCCAGCACGGTTCCATGCCCTGTAGAGGGTTTTTGCTTTTTAGTGCTTGACCCGGGTGACTGGTGATGATGCACCCTTTTATTTCGGACTCGGTTTGTATTCAGGGCCGGATTGTCCCAAAATTTTATTTCGGTTTTCCAGGGGCTTTCCATCACACAGTATTTTAGTACAATGGACGCCAAGTCAGCGAAGCGTGTAATATCACGGCGACTTATGGCGTTGAGTATTCCCTTGTCCGTGCAATTATTGCAGAAGGTTGAGATTGCGTCTTCCTCGCGGCAGTCCCTTAGCATGTTCTTAACCAGGAGGAATCTGGCCCAGTAATGATGTACTGTTTCATCGGGTTCTTGCCTGATTTTGGATAGATCTCTTATATTGGGGTGGGTGGGTGGAATTAAATCCGAAGCCTCACCCCATCTAAGGCTCAGAGGCTGAGGAATTTCCGAACTCGAAAATTTGGATTCTGGATGTTGTCCAATGAATCCAGCCCGTCGCCTGACTCTAAATTCAGGTCTTGAGTGATATCCTCCCCTCCGCGGGTATCCGGCTTGGAGGGATCGGGAATCCGGACGTAGCGAGTCTTTAAGATAGATGAAGGGTCGCCGCACTGTCCCTCTACCACGGCAACATGATGGGTGACTTGGGGAGAGTTAATCTATCTCAGATCGGGTTTAGACCCAATCTGGTCGTAATCCATGGCAACTCCCAGGGCGGCAAAGCGATCCAAGAGCTCGTTTATGGAGGAGAGCTCCATTGGATCTAACTGCTCGGTGAGTTCCGAGCTGACATAAAGATTGTTTTCGATGGCTCGAGAGGTCATCGTCGGCGCAGAAGCCGAACAGGCGGTCATAAGAAAACCACCTAGCCGGAGGGTTTGGCCGACAGCCAAAGCTCCCTTAGCAACGGTGCCGTCTTTAAAGACGGGGCGAGGCATCCTTCCTGATGGCGACGACACAGAGGAACTCTCAATGAAAGCACCAATGTCGGTGTCAAAACCGGCGGATCTCGGGTAGGGGGTCCCGAACTGTGCGTCTAGGCCGGATGGTAACAGGAGACAAGGGACACGAAGTTTTACCCAGGTTCGAGCCCTCTCGATGGAGGTAAAACTCTACGTCCTGCTTGATTAATATTGATGATATGGGTAGTACAAGAGTAGATCTACCACTAGATCGAAGAGGCTAAACCTTAGAAGCTAGCCTATGGTATGATTGTTGATGTGTACATTGTCCTATGGACTAGAACCCTTCGGTTTATATAGACACCGGAGAGGGTTAGGGTTACACAAAGTCGGTTACAATGGTAGGAGATCTTCATATCCGTATCACCCAGCTTGCCTTCCACGCCAAGGAAAGTCCCATCCGGACACGGGACAGAGTCTTCAATCTTGTATCTTCATAGTCCAGGAGTCCGGCTGAAGGTATAGTCCAGCTGTCTGGACACCCCCTAATCCAGGACTCCCTCAAGGCCCCTTCATCATCACCAAAGTCCTCCACAATGGAGCATACCATCTTTACAGTGTTGAGCATCAGAAAGACGAGCCACGGGCTTGGAACGCGGAGCTGCTCCGCCCCTTTTATACTTAAGCACTCATTCGAATAAAATGTAATAAGAAGTACCTTTGTAATTTGTTCGTCAAAGACAAGAGCTTTTCAGTCTTCTCGCATGATTGTTGTTTCTTTTATTTACCTCTGAAATCCCCCAGTGGGTGGGCTTAGCCGTGAATCTGTTTCGCCTAAGTTCGAAAGAAAATCCTACTGAGTGGTGAGCAATCCTCCCACTCGGGGGCTTAGCTGCAATCTAGTACTTGCCTAAGTTCTCTCACTCGGCTTAGCTACAGTCTAGTACTCACCTAAGCCCTCCCACTCGGAGGCTTAGCTGCAGTCCAGTACTCGCCTAAGTTTAAAAATCCTACCGAGTGGGGAGCAACCCTCCCACTCGGGGGCTTAGCTGCAGTCTAGTACTCGCCTAAGCTCTCCACTCGGAGGCTTAGCTGCAGTCCAGTAGTCGCCTAAGTTTAAAAAATCCTACCGAGTGGAGAGCAACCCTCCCACTCGGGGGCTTAGCTGCAGTGTAGTACTCGCCTAAGCTCTCCCACTCAGAGGCTTAGCTGCAGTCCAGTACTCGCCTAAGTTTGTAAAATCCTACCGAGTGGGGAGCAACCCTCCCACTCGGAGGTTCGGAGCTACGCCACAAGTACAACGTGCGCTCCATCCCTATCCACAAGGATGATGAGGTGCAGGTCGACTGCGACCTTCTCCTTCGGAGCTACGCCACAGGTACAACGTGCGCTCCATCCCTATCCGCAAGGACGGCGAGGTGCAGGTCGACTGCAACATTCTCCTTCGGAGCTACACCACAAGTACAACGTGCGCCCCATCCCTATCCGCAAGGACGACGAGGTGCAGGTCGACTGCAACCTTCTCCTTTGGAGCTACGCCACAAGTACAACATGCGCTCCATCCCTATCCGCAAGGACGACGGAGCACAGGTTGAATGGGGCCGCCACCTTAGAGCTGCATCTGCAGCACAAAGACTATTCCGAGCAGAGAACAAAGTCCACTTGAAGGCAAAACACAAGAATATTCGGAAATAAACCAAATTCGGATAAATCCTAAGGTTCCAAGCAGCAAGCTAAAAGTATTCGAGCATCAAGCCTGAAGGAGTTTAACGGTTACAGGAACCACTCGGCATCCCGAGGAAAATTTAAAGCAGATTCAAGTCTCATAAGTTTGTTCACTCGACAGGAGGAGGGCTGGCAGGCTCGACAAATTCGTCCAGGTCTATCCCATCCGCGATCCGAGTGGAAGCAATGATGAAAGTCTCCATGAAGGACTGAAAGTCATGCTTTTTGGTGTTAGCGACCTTGATCGCCGCCAGCTTGTCTTCACGAGCGTCCTTGCAGTGGACTCACACCAAGGACAGTGCCACATCAGCACCACACCGGGTGGATGACTTCTTCCATTCCTGCACTCGGTCAGGGATCTCGTTGAGTCGAGCCATCAAGGATTCCAGGTCATTTTGAAGCATAGCCCTTGGCCAGAGCAATGAGTCGACTCGTGAGACTGCCTCCTTTAGGCGTGCGAGGTAGCTTGTGACGCTGGCGACACGAGACTCCAGTCGGAGCACGTTCATTGCAGTTTTGTCACAAACTAGAGAAGCGATAGGATCCAGACCCATCTCGACCTTTCTAGTTTCCTTATCAAAGTCTTGGCAGAATTCTGTAGCCAAAAATTAGTGAGTCGACCGGATAGGATCCGTTCGCAAGCATCAACACAGTCCGTTTAAAAGAAATACCTTCTAGCATAAGATAAAGCTTCTTGGCGAGAGTTCTCAAATAAGCCTCTGTGTCATTCCTCTTGTGGACCACAGACTCCAGCTTTTCGTTTAGGGTAATTTTGTCCTTCTTCAGACGAGTCACCTCTCGGTTAGACTCGTTGAGACAGGACTTCAGCTTGGTCACCTCCCCTTCCAGTGCTTCGAGTGAAGCCAGCTTCTGGTCTGCGAGGGCAGTTTTATCTTGGGCTTCCTTCTGTGCAGCGGCGAGGTCCGAGTCCTTCTTCTCCAGAGCCAACTTCATTTTCTCTGCAAAAGAAGCAATCGGATCAGACAAGAGCTTGAAGAAATGTTTTAAAAAAGACAGTCGACAGGCAGTTACCTTCCATACCAGCAGCTTCGTCTTGAGCTTTCTTCAGATTCTGTTGGGCCAACTCCAAGTCGAGGTTGAGTTGCCTCTGCTTCTCCTCAAGTTCAGCAAACTTGGAAATGAGAGTACAAGACTTTTGCAGAAGGCAAAAGACGTGTCAATCGACAAGATCAAAGGTTGTTCACTTCCGAGTGGATAAAACTTAAAGAAGTTCGCTTAGACCCCAGACGACTGCACACAGTCGACTACGGTCTCGGGGGCTACACCCAGTGGGTGCACTTGGCGTGCCCCTGCTGATTAAAACCCAGCTCGACCGGTCCACCCGGGTCAAGTAAAAAAACTGTTCAGGCCCCAGTCGACTGCCAGCATTCGACTGCGGTCTCGGGGACTACACCCAGTGGGTGCACTTAGCGTGCCCCCACCAGTTCAGATCCTACTCGACCGGTCCACCCGAGTCGAGTGGAAGAAAAGAAAGGAAGGTAGAACTCAGACCCTAGTCGACTTCCAGCAGTCGACTGCGGTCTCGGGGACTACACCTAGTGGGTGCACTTAGCATGCCCCCATCGGTTCAGATCCTACTCGCCCAGACCGAGTGGAAGAACGCAAGTACCAAAGACAACAAAACACCCAGTGGGTGCACTGATTCGACGTAAACAACAGGAGATTGTATAGAAGAACATTTTTCGGGTAGCATATCCTGATAGAACAAGGACAGTCGAAAAGTCTACTTACCTAGACATTGGCCCGGAGAGCAGCGCTGGCGTCGGAGGCAGCCTGGCTATTCTCATGCACCGTCTTCATCCGCTCCATCATCACGTCAGCCTGTCAGATGGCTTCCGCAGCCGTTTCCGACTGGTTGTCCGGAATGGAGTAGCTGGTGAAGAAGAGAGCAGAAGACCCAGGTGCAGCAGCTTGGACCTCCGAGGCGTGAGATGGGACGACTAAAGGAATCACCGGAACAGTCGACGGTGCGGGGCGCTCACTCGACAAGGGTACAGCGAAGGTTACAGAGGCCCCGCCCGCGTCTTCGGATTGATAGACTGTTGGTGTTGTCGTTGGTCCCTGCTGAGACGCCTTACTAACCGTCGCCTTTTTATTCTTCCTAGGCCTAGGAGCCACATCTTCATCGTAGTGTATCCCCGAGTCCAGCCGACGCCAACTTTTTCCGCCTCCGACTCAGGTATACCGAACTCCAATCCAGAATCTTGAAGCTGCGGCCCGAATAGCGGAGTCAATCCAACCTTCCCAGTCAGAAGCTGGTCGAGGTTTGGTGCAGATCTGGGCTTTGCTCTGTGCGGCGGGAGAGCAAAATACAACAGTATCTCAGTCGCGGAATAGGACCCATAGCAAATCCGTGGTTGTAGACACAGTCCAGTCGGCTCACAGCCCGAGATCACCCCCGAGGCATGAAGGACTTGCGGACTGGCGAGATCAGTACAGAAACCGCGAGCAGTATGATCACCAACTCGATCACGATGATCGTCATCGAGTGCCCACGCCTCCCCCAAGGGGTGGGTCATACGTGCCTCGGCAGCATGATGACATATGTCCTCACAATGGTGGGTGAAGGATTCCGTCAACCCCAGGGAGCCGGGCTTTGATGCAAGATCTATTCTCGTTCAGGGTCTGGTCGACAGAACAGAGCTCACAGAGAAGGTCACGACAGAGATTTCCCAACCAGCAGCAGGGTACATGTCTCAGGTCCAGAGTGCTTCGGCAGAGCCATCAGGGCTGCGGTGATTCCTCCCAACTTTAGGTTGGCGACTGGAGTCAGTAAGTTCACTGGTGAGTCCAAGCCTGACACTTGGCTTGAGGATTATCGAGTGGCTGTACAAATTGGTGGTGGCAACGATGAAGTGGCCATGAAGCACCTTCCTTTGATATTAGAGGGCTCGGCCAGAGCGTGGCTGAATGAGTTAGCGCCTGGTAGTATTTATACTTGGGAAGATCTTGCCCGAGTATTTGTTAGAACATTTGAAGGTACTTGCAAACAGCCAGCAGGGCTGACAGAATTGTAGTGTTGCGTTCAGAAACCAAATGAAACTTTGAGAGATTATATCCAGAGATGGATCATGTTGCACCACACAGTGGAGAATGTGTCAGATCACCAGGCAATTTATGCCTTCAAAGAAGGTGTCAAGTATCGGGAGTTGAATCTGAAATTCGGTCGGACAGGAGATATGACTCTGACTCGGATGATGGAGATTGCCACCAAGTACGCTAATGGTGAAGAAGAAGACCGACTCCAGAGTGGCAAGCACAAAACAGTCCCCCACGAAACCGGAGGAGGGAACTCCAGTCGGAAGCAGAAGCGCAAAGCCAAGCCAGCCGCTCCTGGTGAAGCCTTAGCCGTGACTCAAGGAAAGTTCAAAGGGAAACACAAAGGGCTGTGGAACCCCAAGAAAGTAAAAGATCAAGATGGAAATGATGTGCTAGATTTACCATGCCACATTCACACCAAAAAAGATGAAGAGGGTAATTTCATTTACCCGAAGCATACCACTCGACTATGTCGACTCCTAATCCAGCAATTCCGAGAGAAACAACCCAAGGAAAAGGAGAAGGAAGCGGACAAAGTTGAGGATGACGAGGAGGATGACAATGGTTACCCCCACGTCAATTCCACTCTGATGATTTTCGCTGATGTTGAGAGTAAGAGTCGACTAAAAGTAATCAACAGAGAAGTGAACATGGTCGCTCCGGTGACACCCAGTTATTTGAAGTGGTCTCAGACTGCCATTACATTTGACCAGTCCGATCACCTAGCGCACATAGCCACCCTGGGAGGCAAGCGCTGGTGGTCGACCCAGTAGTCGAAGGCACTCGATTGACTAAGGTTCTGATGGATGGTGGCAGTGGTCTGAATATACTATATGCAGAGACGTTGAAAGGAATGGGCATTCCGATGTCCAGACTCAGCGAAAGTAATATGAGTTTCCATGGAGTTATTCCTAGCAAGAAGGTTGTGTCACTCGGCCAGATCGACCTTGATGTAGTTTTCGATGATTCCAAGAATTACCGCAAAGAAAAGTTGACATTTGAAGTTGTGGATTTCCAGAGTGCTTATCATGCTATTCTAGTAGGCCAGCTTATGCACGTTTTATAGCTCGACCATGTTATGTGTACCTCAAATTGAAGATGCCTAGTCCTAAAGGGGTGATCACTATCACTGGCAGTCGAAACAAGACAGAAGAGTGCTTCCAGAAGGGCTCAAAGATCGACGATGCACAGATGGCAGTAGTGGAGTTGCAGGAGTATCAAAAAAATGCAGATCTGAGTGATTTGTTGCGAGCTAAGAAGCCTGCCACAGATTCAGCATTCCATTCGTCTGGTGAAACGAAGCCGATTCATATTCATCCAACGGATCCCAATGCTGCTCCGACTCACATTTCAACAACACTCGACTCCAAATAGGAAGAAGCGCTCATCCAGTTCCTCGGTGAGAACTGGGACATCTTTGCATGGAAACCTTCCGACATGCCAGGTGTTCCCAGGGGACTGAGTGAGCATCGTTTGTGAGTCGACCCAAAGGTGAAACCGGGCAAAGAACATCTTCGACGGTCCGCCATATAGAAGAGAAAGGCAATCGGTGAAGAAGTGGCTCGGTTTCTGGCAGCTGAGTTTATCTGAGAGATTTACCACTCCGAATGGTTAGCTAATGTTGTCATGGTCCCAGAGAAGGACGACTCACTTCGCATGTGCATCGACTTCAAACATATCAATCGGGCCTACCTGAAAGATCACTTTCCTCTCCCTCGCATCGACCAAATAGTCGACTCGACTGCGGGGTGTGAGCGTTTGTCCCTTTTGGATGCTTATTCTAGGTATCATTAGATCCGTCTGTATGGACCCGATGAGATAAAAACAGCTTTCATCACCCCATTTGGGTGCTTCTGTTATGTCACTATGCCATTCGATTTGAAGAACGCTGGAGCCATATTCATGCGGATGATTCAGAAGTGCTTGCTCACTCAGATCAATCGGAATGTGGAAGCATACATGGATGACATTTTGGTCAAGTCACGTAAAGGTTCCGACCTACTAGCTGACCTTGCTGAAACCTTTGCCAACCTCAGAAGGTATGATATCAAGCTTAATCCATCAAAGTGCACGTTTGGAGATCCAGGCGGAAAATTACTCGGTTTTCTCGTTTCCGAACGAGGGATTCACGCTAACCCAGAGAAAGTGGGTGCCATACTCCGGATGAAACACCATGTGCGTGTGCATGATGTCCAGAAGCTTACTGGTTGTTTGGCCACCCTAAGTCGATTCATTTCTCGCCTCGATGAAAAGGCGCTGCCTCTTTACCGACTGATGAAGAAGTCAGATAAGTTCGAGTGGACTCCTGAAGCTGATGCAGCATTTGCAGAGCTTAAAGCCCTGCTTTCCACCCAGCCGGTGCTTGCTGCTCCAATCTGCAAAGAGCCTTTACTGCTTTACATTGCAGCCACTGGACAAGTCATCAGTACAGTACTTACGGTCGAGCGGGAAGAAGAAGGAAAAGCCTACAAAGTTCAGCGCCTAGTATACTATGTCTCTGAAGTTTTGACTCCGTCAAAGCAAAGATATCCACATTATCAGAAGCTTGTTTATGGGATTTATATGACCACGAAGAAGGTTGCACATTACTTCTCTGATCACTCCATTATAGTCGTCAGCGACGCTCCATTATTAGAGATTCTGAACAACAGAGATGCAACTGGTCGAGTGGCAAAGTGGGCGATTGTACTCCTTCCCTTAGATATCAAGTTCGAGGAAAAGAAAGCTATCAAGTCCCAAGCAATAGCGGATTTCCTCGCCGAGTGGATTGAACAACAACTACCGACTCAAGTTCACTCGGAGCACTAGACCATGCTCTTTGATGGTTCCAAGATGCTGAATGGTTCCGGTGCTGGGGTGGTACTGGTATCCCCCCGAGGAGACAAGCTCAGATATGTCCTCCAGATTCACTTTGATTCCTCCAATAACGAAGTAGAATATGAAGCACTCTTGTATGGGTTGCGTATGGCCATCTCACTCAGCGTCCGTCACCTCATGGTCTATGGCGACTCAGATTTGGTAGTCAATCAAGTGATGAAGGAGTGGGACGTCAGAAGCCCAGCCATGACTGGTTACTGTAACGCGGTGAGGAAGTTGGAAAAGAAGTTTGAGGGTTAGAGCTCCATCATATACCCCGACTAAAAAATCAAGTAGCAGATGATTTAGCAAAGATAGGCTCCAAGAGAGAAGCTATTCCCAGTAATGTGTCCCTGGAGCATATTCATGCACCTTCAGTTCAACAAGATCCCCTCGCTGAAGAGCCCCCGCAGCCTAAGAGTGCCACAGATCCGACTGAAGTCGAGGTCCCAACCGTGGTCGACTTGATCATGGAGGTGTTGGTCATCACTCCCGACTAGACAGTGCCATACATTGCATATATCCTTAGGAAAGAGCTTCCAGAGGATGAAGAAGAGGCTCGACAGATCGTCCATCGATCCAAGGCCGTTACTGTAATAAGAGGACAACTGTTTAAAGAAAGTGCAACTGGGGTCAGCCAGAAATGCATAACGCCAGAAGAAGGTCGAGTGATCCTCCACGACATCCATTCGGGGACCTGTGGTCACCATGCATCCTCTCGGACCATTGTGTCTAAAGCATACCGAGCTGGATTTTACTGGCCATGAGCAAATGAAATGGTGAAAGATATAGTCGACAGATGTGAAGGCTGCCAGTTCAACTCCAATATGTCGCACAAACCTGCATCAGCCCTGAAGACCATTCCACTCGTCAGGCCCTTTGCTGTTTGGGGATTGGACATGGTTGGTCCACTGAGGACTGGTAGGAGTGGCTTCACTCATGTGCTTGTAGCAGTCGACAAGTTTACCAAATCGATCGAAGCCAAGCCTATTAAGAATCTTGAAGCTAGTACCGCTGTCAGCTTCATCAGAGAGTTGACATTCAGATATGGGGTTCTGCACAACATCATCACTGACAACTGATCGGACTTCAATTCTGATGAGTTCAGAACCTTCTGCGCCTCACAAGGCACACGAGTCGACTATGCTTCAGTCGCCCATCCCCAGTCAAATGGACAAGCAAAAAGAGCAAATGGCCTGATTCTCAAAGGACTGAAACCCCGACTGATGCGAGATCTCAAGCACGCAGTGGGCGCCTGGGTTGATGAACTTCCATCAGTTCTTTGGGGTTTGAGGACAACTCCCAATCAGTCGACTGGCCGAACTCCATTCTTCTTGGTCTATGGAGCTGAAGTTGTTATACCGAGTGACTTGCTTCATAATGCACCACGAGTTGAGCTCTTCTCTGAAGATGAAGCAGAACAAGCTCGGCAAGATGCAGTCGACCTCCTAGAGGAGGAAAGAGAGATAGCCTTGATCCGGTCGACCATTTATCAGCAAGACTTGTGTCGATTCCATGCTAGACACGTGAAGGGTCGAGCCATTCAAGAGGGTGACTTGGTTCTTCGAGTGGATCAGCAGAAACCACACAAGCTCGCCCTGGCTTGGGAAGGTCCCTTCATTGTCACCAGAGTGCTCCACAATGGAGCATACCACCTTTATAATGTCGAGCATAAGAAGGACGAGCCACGGGCTTGGAATGCGGAGCTGCTCTGCCCCTTTTATACTTAAGTACTCGTTCGAATAAAATGTAATAAGAAATACCTTTGTAATTTGCTTATCAAAGACAAGAGCTTTACAGTCCTCTTGAACGATTGTTGTTGCTTTTATTTGCGTCTGAAATCCCCCAGTGGGTGACTTAGCTGCGAATCCGTTTCACCTAAGTTCAAAAGAAAATCCTACCGAGTGGTGAGCAAGCCTCTCACTCGGGGGCTTAGCTGTGAATCCGTTTCGCCTAAGTTTAAAAAATCCTATCGAGTGGTGAGCAAGCCTCCCACTCGGGGGCTTAGCTGCAGTCCAGTACTCGCCCAAGTTTGTGAAATCCTACTGAGTGGTGAGCAAACCTCTCACTCGGGGGCTTAGCTGCAGTCTAGTACTCGCCTAAGTTTA
>NC_041390.1:191464873-191487756 GCF_002162155.2 Triticum dicoccoides
TCCTACCGGGTGGTGAGCAAGCCTCTCACTCGGGGGCTTAGCTGTAGTCCAGTACTCGCCTAAGCTTAAAAAATCCTAGCGAGTGGTGAGCAAGCCTCTCACTCGGGGGCTTAGCTGCAGTCCAGTACTCGCCTAAGTTTAAAAAAATCCTACCGAGTGGTGAGCAAGCCTCCCACTCGGGGGCTTAGCTGCTGTCCAGTACTCGCCTAAGTTTGTAAAATCCTACCGAGTGGTGAGCAACCCTCCCACTCGGAGGCTTACCTGCAGTCCAGTACTCGCCTAAGATTAAAAAATCCTACCGAGTGGTGAGCAACCCTCCCACTCGGAGGCTTAGCTGTAGTACAGTACCCGCCTGAGGTTTAAAGTTCGTCCCTATGTGCAAGGACGACGAGGTGCAGGTCGACTACAACCTTCTCCTTTGGAGCAGCGCCACAAATACAACATGCGCTCCATCCCTATCCGCAAGGACGACGAGGTGCAGGTCGACTGCAACCTTCTCCTTAGGAGCTGCGCCACAAGTACAACGTGCGCTCCATCCCTATCTGCAAGGGCGACGAGGTGCAGGTCGACCGCGGCCTTCTTCTCCGAGCTATGCCACAAGTACAACGTACGCTCCATCCCTATCTGCAAGGGCGACGAGGTGCAGGTCGACCGCGGCCTTCTTCCCCGAGCTACGCCAAAAATACATCGTGCGCTCCATCTCTGTCCGCAGGGACAACGAGGCGCAGGTCGATTGAAGTCTCCACTTCAGGGCTACATCTCAAAGAGAAAATTCCACACGAAGGCAAAAACAAGCATATTCGGAAATAAATCAAGTTCAGATAGATCCTAAAAGTTCCAAACGACGGATCAAAAGTATTCGAGCATCAAGCCCGAAGGAGTTTTACACAATCACTCGGCATTCCGAGGCAAATAAAGGTGGAGCATAATGTTTTTGGTCACGCGTCAGGAGAAGGACTGGCCGGGTCGCAGAAACTGTCAAGGTCTATACCGTCTGCAATCTGAGTGGCGGCCTCAAGGAAAGTGTCCATGAAGGACTGGAAAGTGTGTCTCTTGGTCTTAGCAACCTTGAGTTCCGCTAGCTTGTCTTCTTTGACGTCTTTGAAGTGCACTCGGACCAGGGACAGCGCGACATCAGCGCCACAGTGAGCGGATGACTTCTTCCATTCTTGCACTCGGTCAAGGATTTGATTCAGTCGAGCCATCAGGGACTCGAGATCTTGGGACAGTTCCGCCTGAGGCCAGAGTTCAGCATCAACCCGAGTCATCGCCACTTTCAGGCGGGAAAGATAAGTAACCGCGCTGTCCATGCGAGATTCCAACCGCAGCACATTCATCGCAACATCATCCTCGACTGGACAGTTTATGGGGTCAAGACCCGTCTCGACCCGCCCAGTTTCCGCTTCAAAGTCTTGACAAAACTCTGCACAGTCGAGTGAATGGTGAGTCGACGATATAATTAGACTTGACAGTCGACAAAAACAAGTCCGTCAACCATCAGGACCTTCAAGGTTTAAGACCAGCTTTGCAGCAAGCTGGCCCAGATAAGACTCCAACTCGCCCTTCTTAACTTTGAGGCTCCCAAGCTCGTCAGTCAGCTTGTCCTTGTCCTTCTTCAGTCGCTCGACCTCCCGATTGGCATCGGAAACAGCAGTCTTCAGTTTGGAATTCTCTTCTTCTAGCTTGTCGACCGAAGCAAGCTTCTTGTCGGCAAGCGCAGTTTTATCTCATGCTTCCTTCTGTGCAGCAGCAAGATCCAGATCCTTCTTATCCAAAGCCTGCTTCATTTTCTCTAAAGAAATAACAGTCTTCAGACGGGCTTGGAGTTGACGGTTTTCACTACATACATCTGCTCGAGTGGAGTCACTCGGTTCAAAAAAACGGAAAGGAAAAGTGCCAACAACAGTAAGATAAACAGTTCATGATTGGTTACCTCCCATGGCAGCTACTTCATCGCGAGCAGTCTTGAGATTCTTTTTGGCCAGTTCCAGATCAAGGTTGAGGCTGATTTGTTGTTGGTTCAGCGTAGAGAGTTGAGCACCGAGATCACAGGATTTCTGCAGCCAACACACAAGACTCGTCAGTCGACTGAAATGAAAGACACCACTGCGACAGCTACTCCAAGACTACCATTGAATCAAACTTTCAAAAAAAAAGAGGTTCAGGTTCTCAGACCACAGTCGACTACCCGCAGTCAACTATGGTCTCGGGGACTACACCCAGTGGGTGCACTTAGCGTTCCCCCATTGGTTTTAATTCCACTCGGCATGGTCCGCCCAGCGCGAGATGTCAAAAAGAAAGTACGGATTCTCAGACCATAGTCGACCGCTCATGGTCAACTCTGGTCTCAGGGACTACACCCAGTGGGTGCACTCAGAGTGCCCCCACTAGTTCGAAGATTCAGCTTGAGTCGATCCAAAGTGACCTATACAATTTCAAAACAACCACACCCCAGTGGGTGATCAGACGAGAAGTATGACCAACTAACCTGGACATTGGTTTGCAGAGCAGCTCCGGCATTGAAGGCCACCTGGCTGGCCTCATGCACCACTTTCATTTGCCCCATCACAAGATTTAACTGAAGAAGAGCTTCCTTGGCAGCAGTCGACGGGTCGTCCAGAGTCCGATACGCAGTAAAAAGCGATGCTGGCAGAGCAGTCGAAGCAGCTGCAGGCTCTGAAGCGTGGAGTTGTATCGGTGCAGCAGGAGTCTGAGCAGCTGATCCTGATGGACAACCAGTCGACAGAGGGACAACGAAGGTGACGTTGGTTCAAGCCGGATCTGTCGATTGCTCGACTGCCGTCCCAGGCGTCACGGTCGACTGAAGAATATGGACCTCAGGCGCTGTCCCGCACAGTTCCTTGTATTTCCTCCTCCTCCCCCTCAGCGGTGCTTCTTCTTCATCATCCGGGAGCACAACAATGTCACGTGGTACTGCAATAAACAGAGAAAGTCGTACGGATAGCTGGCAAACAGTCCAGTCGACCAAACGAATTCGAATCGGGCAGACTTACTGGCTTTGGAGGTAGCTACGTCGTTGGTTTCCTCGTAGACCGGATTCTTGTCGATGTCCATGTTAGTCGCAGCCGAGGCCGAGCTGAAAAGGTTCATCATCCACTCAGTCAGAACAAAAAAGTTAGTCGGAACAAGAAAATACGGGAAAAATATTTACCCAGAAGCTACAGGAACGTCCATCTTGATTCTGGGCAAGGTCTTCTGAGCCTTCGAATGATTGGCCTTGGGCTGCTTGGTGACCTTCTCAGCCAATTCTGGAGTCGGAGACCGAGCACATTTTTGAGATGGAGCATTCGACGCCATAGCTTTACCGCGCCTTCCATGGGATCATGGTGCCGCTTGGATCGATGTTCAGAACGAGGCGGTGAGTCGGCTACTTCCTCGTTGCCTGACTCATCACTCTCAGCTTCATCATCATCGGCTGGTGACTCCCACTTGCCGCTCTCCTCCGCACTGTCCTCGCCCTCTTGGTCTTGCTCCAGAGCTTGCTCACCATTAGGCATTGAATACATCTCTGTGTAGATCTACAAAACAAGGAGCCAACTGCAAGTCACTCGGGTCGACAAACAATCGGAAAACACGTCTAAAAAACTCAGTTGAGATGGCCAAACCTTGTCTGGTTGGTTTCTGTCACTGAAAGGGTTGACTCTCCTGGCGCCCCTGGGGTAGTCCTTGTTCCCGGTGATACCCTTCAGCCACTCGGCCACTGTCTTGGCCTCCACCTCTTCCGGATGAACCCGAGCGGTGTCACCAGCCCCAGAGTACATCCACATGGCGTGGTCACGAGCTTGGAGTGGTTGGATGCGCCGACTAAGGAACACCTCTCGTAGGTCCATGCCAGTGACCCCTTGGTTGATCAACTGAACCACTCTCTCGACGAGCATACCTGTCTCTGCCTTCTCCTCGGCAGTCACTTTCAACGAAGATGGAGTTTGGACTCGATCAAAAGAGAAAGGGGGAAGTCCAGTCGACTAGCCAGGCGTCACGATGTCCTGGCAGTAGAACCAGGTCGACTGCCAGCCCCTGATCGAGTCCGGAAGAGTCATTGAGGGAAAGGAACTTCTTTTCCTCTTCTGAATACCCAGACCCCAACACATCTGGATAACATGGGTTTTCTCGTTGTTCGAGTTTTCTTTCTTCACCGATTGGGAGCGGATGGTAAAGATGTGCTTGAAAAGACCCCAGTGCGGTCGACACCCCAGGAAATTCTCGCACATGGATATGAATGCGGCAAGATACGTGATGGTGTTGGGAGTAAAATGATGGAGTTGGGCCCCAAAGAAATTCAAGAAACCTCGAAAGAAGGGGTGGGGAGGAAGCGAGAAGCCGCGGTCGACGTGGGTGGCGAGCAGGACGCACTCACCCGGTCACGGATGCGGTTCCGTTTCCCCCTCTGGCAGCCGCGCAGACTCGTGGATGATCATCCCTAACTCGGCCATATCATCCAAGTCTTCCTGTCGAAGCGAAGATCGGATCCAATCTCCTTGGATCCAACCCGATGGCAGCCCTGAGGGCAATGAAGACCCCCGATTCGCCTTCCTGCTTTTCGCCGCCCCCGTCGCCTTCTTCACGCGTTCCAACGCCGCCGTTCTCTCCTTTCCCATGGCGGCAGAGCGGTGGCATCGAGAGTGGAGAAGCCGGGTGGGGTAAAGGAGCAAGAGTAAGAAGAAAGAGAATGGGCACGCACAGTGCGGATGCCTCGGTCTTGCCGCTTTTAAAGGCCCACTTCCGAGTGGCTGACGCGTGGGTCCGGGCGATCCTGTCAAATCCCTCAAACAGTCACGCGCAGGATACGTGGCGAAAAAGGTGGCGTGGAAATCGAAACACTCTGTCTATCCACTCCGCTCACCACGGCGCGTTCCGTCCGGCGCGCTCCTACCGAAATTTCGAATCCCATGAAATCCGGGATCCTCGGCAACGGATCACGCCAAAGATCTCACATCAAAGGTAACACTCGACAGGCGATGTTATAAAAACCAATCGGTAATTGCTGAATCGATCGAGGCGACTGAAACGAAGCCGAAAGTTTCAACACTGGCCTCCATTCGGAGATGAATTCTTGAGAAAGGCAAGATTCAAGGCAAGATCAACTTCAACCTTCTTTCCACTCGGACCTCAATCCATTCGGGGGCTAATGATGAGGACATAGACCTGGGGTAGGGTAATAGGCCTAACCTATACGTCCTACCCAAGGTCCTTGTCTTAGAAGCAAAGAAGTTCAAGAGTAAACGAGGTGGACCCAATAAAGGTGTCGAGTGCAATCCACTCGACCTACTATTCACTCGGAGATTACTCCTTCTTTGCGTGACTCGACTATTCAACCAATCGACCATGTAAAAGACCACTCGACATACAAGAAGACCTAAAGCCGTTCTACACAGCAACGGTCGGGCATTCACTCATATATTTAATGATCATTTGTAGCACTTTATTATAGACGTTACCTGTAACGCTCTCTCTTTATGAACATTGAACCCTGTGTAACGGAGGGGAGCTGAGGTCTTGGCACACTCTATATAAGCCACCCCCTCCTCTGGGACAAGGGTCCGCACCCCCTGTAACACACACGCATATAATACAGTCGACCGCCTCCGGGCTCCGAGACGTAGGGCTGTTACTTCCTCTGAGAAGGGCCTGAACTCGTAAAACTCGCGTGCACAACTCCTCCATAGCTAGGATCTTGCCTCTACATGTCAGACTTAGAACCACGACATCGGTCACGATGTTCACTACACAGCGAACGTTCCACCTGAGCTTGGAACCAATACAAAATTGCATCGCCTGCATGGAAAGACCAGCGAACGGTCGCGTTTGAGATCCCGGCCACATCTGCACAATCTAATGCTTTCGCCTTGTGTTTGTGGTATCCGGATTTACATCATAATAGTTTAGTACTAGTCCGTGAAGGACACAAACAACCACCAAATTTAACTTTAGTTTAAAACGATCAACACCTTTTTTGCGGGCTAACGATCAACACAAAAAATAGTGTAGGTTGCGAGTTAGAGGTCAACGATTTTTGCCTCATATCCTAGATGGGATGGCGGGTTTGATTTGTTGGGCCGGGTCGCATGGATAGGTTGGCAGGGCACTGTTTTTTCTATTGGTGGAACGCTACACGTACCAACGGGGCAGAGGCCAAGTAGCCCGGGACAGACGATCGGTAGAATAGCCTAGCTCAATATGAAAAATGCCATGGACATACGAAATGGGAGGACCAATAAGATTATACCTCCATTTATATGAATATAAAAAATTGTATAGATGCCCGTGGGTTACAACAGTTGAAACAATTGACATAAATTTAGCGGGGACTGTATGCGCAAATATAACGTTCCATGTGTTATAAATTTAGTGCACATTTAGTAAGGATTATAAGTGTAAGGAAAACATGTCACACTCTCTGTTGCAACGAAAGAAAAAATTGCATGAATTTAGTGAGTGTCAAGCACGAAAAATATGCCACATCGTTTTATTCATAAGATATGAATGGGGCACTACACGCCTACCATTGATATCCGCACCTCCTTCAAAAAAATCTATAATTTCCATCTGTTTAGTTCCTCTTGTTTTCCTTTCTCTTTTCTTCTTTATTTCTCATGCAATTAGTGTCTATTTTATTTATCTTTGTTTCCTTATATCATGCATGTGAGGAATCCAAATTGTCGGCCTGTTAATTACTCATGCGATTAATATGGGGCTCACAATAATTACCGTCTATTTCCTTTCTCCTTCCTTTTTTATTTATCATGGAAAAATATATATTTCCTTTCTTGCCGACTCCACATAATTATCGTCTATTTCCTTCCTCTCTCTTTTCTCTCTCCTTCCTTCTTTATTTCTCATGTAATTAGCAATTGATGTCTATTTCCTTTCTTGCTGGCCTAATTATGAATAATAGCTATTGCTCTCCCCTTCATTTGTTTCGTTAAGGACAATTCTTATTCATGCCATATTATTTCCTTAATTTCCGAAGCAGCAGCCTGCTCCCCAATGTCTGTACCATCGGCCGCAGCAATTGGCCGGCCCAGCACGCCCGGGCCCATTGTTTCGGGCCGAGTACGCGTCGTCTTCTATTCTTGAAAGGCCAGATGCTACCAGAATACGCCAACATTAGCACCTTCACAAGTCTAGCCTGATCGGTATGATGCGTTTGCACTCACCCAGCAGACAAAGGATCGAATCCCTGCGTTGGCAATTGTTTTCTTTGTTTTTTTATATTCAAACACACGCACACACACACACATAGGATCCGAGTGGGCCAGATCTAAAAAAAGATGCCCCAAAAGAACTATTAACTACACGTACAAAATGGCTTATAAATAGTACCACCTCAGATAGCGAAAATAATATAGATGAAAAAACTGAAAGCGTTAATTCACGGGAAGAAAGCGTATTGTGACGGTGAACCCGACAAAGTCAATCTGTGCTTTATTATTAGGGAGAGAGTCAGAGGCCGAGAAATTTTGGAGAAGTCCTTAATGAACCTCCTATAAAAACCGGCATGACCAAGGAAACTTCTTATCCCTTTGATGTCCTTGGGACATGGCATCTTTTCAATAGCATCAACCTTGGCTTTATCAACTTCAATACCTCTTTCAGAAACTTTTTGCCCCAAGACAATACATTCATTAACCATAAAGTGACACTTTTTCCAATTCAAGACAAGATTAGTTTCTTCACATCTCTGCAAAACTCGATCAAGGTTTCTCAAGCAATCATCAAAAGAAGATCCATAGACAGAGAAATCGTCCACGAAAACCTCACAAATCTTTTCACAAAAGTTAGAGAATATAGCCATCATGCATCTTTGAAAGGTAGCAGGTGCATTACATAAACCAAAAGGCATATGTCTATAAGCCAAAGTACCAAAAGGGTAAGTAAAAGTAGTCTTTGATTGATCTTTGGCCGACACAGGTATTTGAGAGAAACCAGAATAACCATCTAGAAAGTAAAAATGTGCATGTTTGGATAATCTTTCTAGCATTTGATTGATAAAAGGTAAGGGGTAATGATCCTTTTTAGTGGCCTTATTTAATTTGCGGAAATCAATTACCATCCTATAACCTGTAATAATTCTTTGAGGAATCAATTCATCTTTATCATTGGGTACAACAGTAATACCTCCTTTTTTAGGGACACAATGGACAGGACTTACCCACTGACTATCAGCAACGGGATAGATTATACCTGCCTCAAGGAGTTTTAGTATTTCCTTTCTTACCACTTCTTTCATTTTAGGATTCAGCCGTCATTGATGATCACGAACTGGTTTAGCATCTTCTTCCAAATTTATTTTATGTTGGCATAGAGTGGGACTAATGCCCTTAAGATCATCAAGAGTATACCCAATAGCAGCATGGTGCTTCTTCAGAGTTTTCAATAATCTCTCTTCTTCATGTTCTGAAAGGTTAGCACTAATAATAACAGGATATATCTTTTTCTCATCAAGATAAGCATATTTAAGAGTATCAGGAAACGGTTTAAGCTCAAACACGGGATCACCCTTGGGTGAAGGAGGATCCCCTAGGATTTCAGCTGGCAAATTGTGTTTCAGAATAGGTTCCTGTTTAAAGAATACTTCATCTATTTCCCTTCTTTCATTCATAAACATATCATTTTCATGGTCTAGCAAATATTGTTCTAAAGGATCACTAGGAGGTACGGCATTAGAAGCAAGACCAATAATTTCATCCTTACAAGGTAATTCTTCTTCACGGTGTTGTCTACTAAATTTAGAGAAATTAAATTCATGAGACATATCATCTAAACCGATAGTAACAACATCCTTTTTGCAATCTATCTTAGCATTAACAGTGTTTAAGAAGGGTCTACCAAATATAATGGGACAAAAGCTATCTTGTGGGGAACCAAGAACAAGAAAATCAGCAGGATATTTAGTTTTCCCACACAAGACTTCAACATCTCTAACAATTCCCATAGGTGAAATAGTATCTCTATTGGCAAGTTTAATTGTGACATCAATATCTTCTATCTCAGCGGGTGCAATATCATGCATAATTTCTTTGTATAAGGTGTAAGGTATTGCACTAGCACTAGCACCCATATCACATAAGCCATGATAACAATGATCTCCTATTTTAACAGAAATAACAGTCATGCCTACCACAGGTCTGTTTTTATCTTTAGCACAAGGTTTAGCAATTCTAGCAGTCTCATCAAGGAAATGAATAACATGCCCATCAATATTATCAGACAAGAGATCTTTAACAATAGAAATATTAGGTTCAACTTTAACTTGCTCAGGAGGTGTATAAGTTTTAATATTGCTTTTACGAACCACAGTTGAAGCTTTATCAGGATCCTTTATCCTAATAGGAAAAGGTGGTTTCTCAACATACGAAGTAGGAACAATAGGATCATTATAAGTGATAATCTTTTCTTCAACTTTAATAGGTGCATCTACTTTTAATTCTATGGGAGGATGATATTTAAACCACTTCTCCTTGGGGAGATCAACATAAGTAGCAAAAGATTCATAGAAAGAAGCTACTATTTCAGAGTCAAGTCCATATTTAGTGCTAAACTTACGGAAAACATCGGTATCCATAAAAGATTTAACACAATCAAACCTAGGTGTCATACCTGACTCCTTACCTTTGTCGAGGTCCCAATCTTCAGAGTTGCGTTTAATTCTTTCCAATAAATCCCATTTGAATTCAATAGTCTTCATCATAAAAGAGCCAACACAAGAAGTATCGAGCATGGTGCGATTGTTGTCAGAAAACCGAGCACATAAATTTTGAATAATCATTTCTCTTGAGAGCTCATGATTGGGGCATGAATATAACATTGATTTAAGCCTCCCCCAAGCTTGAGCAATGCTTTCTCCTTCGCGAGGCCAAAAATTATATATATGATTGCGATCACAATGAACAAGATGCATAGGATAAAACTTCTGATGACATTCCAATTTCAATCGTTTGTAGTTCCATGACCCCATATCATCACATAGCCTATACCATGTCGATGCATCTCCCTTCAAAGATAAAGGGAATATCTTCTTCTTAACAACATCTCCGGGTACACCTGCAAGCTTAAATAATCCACAAACTTCATCCACATATATTAGATGCTCATCAGGATGCTTTGTTCCATCTCCTACAAAAGGAATAGCTAGCAGTTTTTCTATCATACCCGAAGGAATTTCAAAGCAGACATTTTCATTTTGATTTTCAGTAGGTTGAGTAGGTTGAGGAGCAACTCTTTGCTCTACTGGTCGGGGTGAAGATACCCCGAACAAGCACCTCAGAGGATTACTTTCCATAGTAACAAGTGACAGTAAATTTTAGCACACTATATAAATTTTTCCTTACCAAATTCCACCTACCAAAGGCGCTTCACTCCCCGGCAGCGGCGCCAGAAAAGAGTCCTGATGACCCACAAGTATAGGGGATCTATCATAGTCCTTTCGATAAGTAAGAGTGTCGAACCCAACGAGGAGCAGAAGGAAATGATAAGCACTTTCCAGCAAGGTATTCTCTGCAAGTACTGAAATAAATGGTAACAGATAGTTTTGTGATAGGATAATTTGTAACAAGCAACAAGTAACAGAAGTAAATAAAGTGCAGCAAGGTGGCCCAATCCTTTTTGTAGCAAAGGACAAGCCTGGACAAACTCTTATATAGAGAAAAGCGCTCCCGATGACACATGGGAATATCGTCAAGCTAGTTTTCATCACGCTCATATGATTCGCGTTCGGTACTTTGATAATTTGGTATGTGTGTGGATCGGTGCTTGGGTAGTGTCCTTACTTGGACAAGCATCCCACTTATGATTAACCTCTATTGCAAGCATCCGCAACTACAACAAAAGTATTAAGGTAAACCTAACCATAGCATGAAACATATGGATCCAAATCAGCCCCTTACGAAGCAATGCATAAACTAGGGTTTAAGCTTCTGTCACTCTAGCAACCCATCATCTACTTATTACTTCCCAATGCCTTCCTCTAGGCCCAAATAATGGTGAAGTGTGATGTAGTCGACGTTCACATAACACCACTAGAGGAGAGACAACATACATCTCATCAAAATATCGAACGAATACCAAATTCGCATGACTACTAATAGCAAGACTTCTCCCATGTCCTCAGGAACAAACGTAACTACTCACAAAGCATATTCATGTTCATAATCAGAGGGGTATTAATATGCATATAGGATCTGAACATATGATCTTCCACCAAATAAACCAGCTAGCATCAACTACAAGGAGTAATTAACACTACTAGCACCAATCCCGGACTTGAAGACAAGAATTGGATACAAGAGATGAACTAGGGTTTTGAGAGGAGATGGTGTTGATGAAGATGTTTATGGAGATTGCCCTCTCCCGATGAGAGGAGAGATGGTGATGACGATGGCGATGATTTCCCCCTCCCGGAGGGAAGTTTCCCCGGCAGAACAGCTCTGCCGGAGCCCTAGATTGGTTCCGCCAAGGTTCCGCCTCATGGCAGCGGAGTTTCATCCGAGAAGATGGCTTATGATTTTTTTCCCATTGAAAGACTTCATATAGCAGAAGATGGCCACCGGAGGGCCACTAGCGGGGCCCACGAGGTAGGGGGCACGCCCAGGGGGTAGGGCGCGCCCCCCCCTCGTGCGCAGGGTGTGGCCCCCTGGTGAACTTCTTCCGCTGAGTATTTTTTATAAATTCTGAAAACGTCTTCCGTGAAGTTTCATGGCTTTTGGAACTGTGCAGAATAGGTCTCTAATATTTGCTCCTTTTCAAGCCCAGAATCCCACCTGCCGGCATTCTCCCTCTTTATGTAAACCTTGTAAAATAAGAGAGAATAGGCATTAGTATTGTGACATAATGTGTAATAACAGCCCATAATGCAATAAATATCGATATAAAAGCATGATGCAAAATGGACGTGTCACATATCTACTTTTCCAAACACTTTTGCCCTTGTTTGGGACTCTAACTTTGCATGACTTGAATGGAACTAACCCGGACTGACACTGTTTTCAGCAGAACTGCCATGGTGTTATTTTTGTGTAGAAATAAAAGTTCTCGGAATGACCTGAAAATCCACAGAGACACGTTTTGGAATTAATGAAAAATACTGGCGAAAGAATCAGCATCAGGGGGCTCACACCCTGTCCATGAGGGTGCAGGGCGCCCCGCCCCCTGCCTCGTGGGCCCCCGGGGACTCCACCAACCTCAACCCCAACTCCATATATTCACTTTTGGGAGAAAAAAAAATCAGAGAAAAGGATTCATCGCGTTTTATGATACGAAGCCGCCGCTAACCCCTAATCTTCCATGGGAGGGCTGATCCGGAGTGCGTTCGGGGCTCCGAAGAGGGGAATCCGTTGACATCGTCATCATCAACCACCTCCATCACCAATTTCATGATGCTCATCACCGTGCGTGAGTAATCTCATTGTAGGCTTGCTGGACGGTGATGGGTTGGATGAGATTTACCATGTAATCGAGTTGGTTTTGTTAGGGTTTGATCCCTAGTATCCATTATGTTCTAAGATTGATGTTGCTATGACTTTGCTATGCTTAATGCTTGTCACTAGGGCCCGAGTGCCATGATTTTAGATCTGAACCTATTATGTTTTCATGAATATATGTGAGTTCTTGATCCTATCTTGCAAGTCAATAGTCACCTACTATGTGTTATGATCCGGCAACCCTGAAGTGACAATACTCGGGACCACTCCTGGTGATGACCGTAGTTTGAGGAGTTCATGTATTCACTAAGTGTTAATGCTTTGGTCCGGTACTCTATTAAAATGAGGCCTTAATATCCCTTAGTTTCCAATAGGACCCCGCTGCCACGAGAGGGTAGGACAAAAGATGTCATGCGAGTTCTTTTCCATAAATATGTATGACTATATCCGGAATACATGCATACATTACATTGATGAACTGGAGCTAGTTCTGTGTCACCCTATGTTATAACTGTTGCATGAGGAATCGCATCCGACATAATTATCCATCATTGATCCATTGCCTACGAGCTTTTCACATATTTATCTTTGCTCAGTTACTTTTCCGTTCCCATTGTTACGATTGCTACAAAAACTACTAGTGTTACTTTTGCCGCCATTACCGTTACTTCCATACTACTTTGCTACTAAATACTTTGCTGCAGATATTAAGTCTTTCAGGTGTGGTTGAATTGAAAACTCAACTGCTAATACTTGAGAAAATTCTTTGGCTCCCCTTGTGTCGAAATAATAAATTTGGGTTGAATGCTCTACCCTTAAAAATTGTTGCAATCCCCTATACTTGTGGGTTATCACCTAACAAAACTAACTCGATTACATGACGAATCTCATCCAACTCCTCACCGACCAACGAGCCTACGAAGGAATTACTCACTCCCGGTGGGGAGCATCATGGAATTGGCGATGGAGAAGGGTTGGTGAGGGAGTCCTAGATTAGGGGGTATCCGGACGGCCGGACCATATCCTTTGGCCGGACTGTCGGACTATGAACATACAAGATTGAAGACTTTGTCCTGTGTCCGGATGGGACTCTCCTTGGCGTGGAAGGCAAGCTTGGCAGTACAGATATGTAGATCTCCTTCCTTGTAACCAACTCTGTGTAACCCTAGCCCCCTCCGGTGTCTATATAAACCGGAGGGTTTAGTCCGTAGGACCGACAACAACAATCATACCATAGGCTAGCTTCTAGGGTTTAGCCTCTTCGATCTCGTGGTAGATCAACTCTTGTACTACTCATATTATCAAGAACAATCAAGCAGGACGTAGGGTATTACCTCCATCAAGAGGGCCCGAACCTGGGTAAACATCGTGTCCCCTGCCTCCTGTTACCATCCACCTAGACGCATAGTTCGGGACCCCCTACCCGAGATCCGCCGGTTTTGACACCGACATTGGTGCTTTCATTGGGAGTTCCTCTGTGTCGTCATCGTTAGGCTGGATGGCTCCTTCAATCATCGCGATGCAGTCCGGGGTGAGACTCTCCTCGGACAGAACTTTGTATCCGGCGGCTCCGCACTGCGGGCCAACTCGCTTGGCCATCTGGAGCAGATCGAGAGTTATGCCCCTGGCCACCAGGTCAGGTTTGGAAGCTTAAACTAGGCAGCCGACATCCGCGGAGACTTGATCTTCGATGGATTCGAGCCCCTGTCGAGTGCGCTGCACGGTCACGATGAGCATGATTTAGCTCTATCATCGGACAGTGTTCAGGAGACCGCACCGGCAATCGCTCCGACCCTCAATTCAGAGCCGATTGCGCCATCCATGGACAGGTGGATAGACCCCGCCATGGAGCCGCATTCTCAGCGGCGATCGAGCCGAGTATCGACCTTACCCTTCACGGGAGCCGTGATGCCGAACTGCCGGATTCTTCCCCGGCCACGGACTCCAAACCGCCTGCACCCGTGCCTATCAAATCCAACTCGGCGTCAATCATGGAGTTCACCTCCGCGGATATCCTTCAGCACTCGCCCTTTGGCGACATACTGAACTCATTAAGGTCTCTCTCCTTGTCAGGAGAGTCCTGGCCGAACTATGGCCGGCCAGATCGGGATGTGGACAACGAAGAAACTCGCCGCCCACCCACCACCCACTTAGTAGCCACTGTCGACGATTTGACCAACATGCTCGCCTTCGACTCCGAAGACATCGACGGTATGGACGACGATGCAGGAGACGAACAGGAGCCACTGCCCACAAGGCACTGCACGCCCACTTCATCATATGATGTATACATGGTGGACACACCCAAAGAAAACGATGACGAGGAACGGAAGGACGCAGTGAAGGATCGTTCCCTTGATAAGCAGTCAAAGCGACGGCGTAAGCGCCGCTCCAAATCCCGCCTCGGCAGAAACAACGATCATATAGACCCAACGATAGAGCAGGGTGAGCCAGCGGACGACAACCACGGCATTGAACCACCGTCCGACCACGGCAACATGGAGAATCAAACCGAACAACTTGACTCGAGTGAAGATAACAGTCCGGATGACATCACACCGGACAGGCACCCGGAGCAACAGAATACCCATCAAAAGCTTGTTGCCACTGCGAGGAGTCTTTAAAAGCATAAGCAAAGGCTCAGGGTTGCACAAGACACACTCAGAATTAGATGGAGTGAAGTACTCAACACTGCAGCAAAGTACGGTGGTAGTCGCCACACAAAGAGCTACCCGAAGCGAAAGCTGCTACCTGAATTCAATGAGGAGGCCTTAGATCCCCCGCAATCAAAAAACAAAACAGCCATTCGGTCGGATAGACGACCTCGTGGCCAACATAGAGCGGCAAATGACGCCGCACACAAGCCAGTACGCGATCCACGTGAGGGCTCGCATCAAAAGGACGGCGCAACCACATCCATCTACGGGCCAAGCAAGCGCGCTCCAGCACGCAATGGAACACAATAAAAATCTGAACACCACAGTACACCCAAATACAGGGGTGCCGCACACCCCCTATGTTTCACCGATGAGGTGCTGGAGCATGAATTTCCAGAGGGATTCAAACCCGTAAACATAGAGGCGTACGACGGAACGACAGACCCTAGGGTCTGGATTGAGGACTACATCCTCCATATCCACATGGCTCGAGGAGACGATCTCCACGCCATCAAGTACTTACCCCTCAAGCTCAAAGGGCCAGCTCGACACTGGCTTAAAAGCCTCCCTGAAAACTCCATTGGCAGCTGGGAAGAACTCGAAGACGCTTTTCGGGGAAATTTTAAAGGGATCTATGTCCGACCACCGGATGCAGACGATTTAAGTCATATAACTCAACAGCCCGGAGAGTCAGCCCGAAAGCTTTGGAATAGGTTTCTCACTAAAAAGAACCAAATAGTCGACTGTCCAGACGACGAAGCCTTAGCAGCTTTCAAGCACAGCGTTCGAGATGAATGGCTTGCCAGACACCTCGGCCAAGAAAAGCCGAGAACAATGGCAGCATTAACAAGCCTCATGACCCGCTTTTGCATGGGTGAGGACAGCTGGTTAGCCCGATGCAACACTAGCGACCCAAGTACATCGGAAGTCAGGGACGGAAACGGGAAGCCACAACGCAGCAAAAACAAGCGTCGGAATAAAGAAGAAATCCCGAAGAGCACGGCGGTAAACACCGGATTCAGAAGCTCTCGGCCAGGTCAGCAAAAGATGCCCTCCAAAGGCAACAGAGATGAACTGTCCAGCCTAAACAAGATTCTGGACAAACTTTGTCAGATCCACAGCACCCCTGATAAACCTGCAAATCATACCCAGAGAATGTTGGGTCTTCAAGCAGTCCGGCAAACTCAACGCCAAACACAAGGTGCAGGATACACCAAGCGAAGACGAGGACGAGCCTCGCAAGCAAAGCACTGGGGAACAGAATAAATTCCCACTAGAAGTCAAAACAGTAAACGTGTTACACGTGATGAAGGGGAGAAACAAAGCAGCACTCCTAGAGACACATGCTCCAGGGCCTATCACCGTGGAGTTCTGCCACTGGTCGTCCAAACCGATCACCTTTGACCATCGGGATTACTCGGCAAGTATCCGGCATGCAGGATGGGCTGCCTTGGTGTTAGACCCGATAATTGACGGATACCACTTCACACGAGTCCTGATGGAAGGCGGCAGTAGTTTAAACCTGATATATCAGAACACAGTCCGCAAAATGGGGATAGACCCAACAAAAATCAGCCATAGCAATACTACCTTTAAAGGAGTAACGCCAGGCCCAGAAGCCCATTGCACGGGCTCCCTGCTACTAGAGGTTATATTCGGCTTTCCCGATAACTTCCGCAGCGAAAAGTTAACCTTCCACATCACTCCGTTCCAAAGTGGCTATCAAGCACTACTCGGACGTAAAGCTTTCGCTCGCTTTAACGCAATACCGCATTACGCTTCCCTCATGCTTAAGATGCCCGGTCCATGTGGCATCATTACAGTAAATGGAAATATTGAGCGCTCCTTGCGCGCGGAAGACCGTGCGGCTGCCTTGGCAGCCGCATACTAAACGGCCTCACCAACTAGAGCATCTGACAGGTCGTTAAGACCACGGACGCGGTTAGACGAGTCCGGTGTAGCTATATATAATTGATACAGGTTTGATGGCTATACCCCTATAACAATACAAGGGGCTCAACGCGTGTAAACAAGTGAAAATTAGGACCAACTTTACTTATCTGGAACTATACATGGTTTATTTAGTATAACCTACCTCTTGCACGACAACTTTTCAACTAAGTTCCTCTCTTTTACAGATGACCATCGTGCTACACCCGTCCAGCATACGGCACAACGGCGACACAGGCGCAGACGTGCAGCAGGGACCCGTTCCAAGGATTCTTTTTAGATTAAGACCCTGCGTAAACCTTTTTTACTGTCTCTTGTTGATACACATCCCTCGGATTATCAGTACAACTGAGAAGGATGTTGATGTATTGGCATGTGGCCACGTCAGAATATTGCACGTACCTGGACACCAGGGGATTATTACAAAGGGCACTGTTTAGCCCGGTTTACATCATAAAGACCGACTACCTTAGGGAGTGTTCGGCATCGCAAGTTTGGCCTTACATGCATCAGCTCCGAATCATGTCTTTGGTCAAATGTTGGGTTTGCCCGGCTCCTGTGTTTTGATGCCTTACGTTCCGCTCTATCGGCTAGGGTGGCACCAGGAGAACTACTGCGATTGTGCCCTGGTTCATCCGGACGAGCACCTCAGTAGAGAAAGCCGAAAATTGACTGTCATGATATAGCGTGAGACTGGTCAACCACTCTATGACCTAGCAGAATCTTCGGGATTCCTCCACCTTAACGAAGGGCCGTTTCCCGTCCAGGCATGTACGCGCCCCGAATTCGGATGAGCACGGAGCCACCAAGGGCTATATATTAGCCCCACTGTCAAACTCCTCTGGCTAAGTGAAAGTGTTAAAACATTATAGTCTGATTTCCTAGTTCGCTGCGCTAGCACCTCCTTAATGGACCAAGACGTTGGATCAAGTGTGAACATGCGTCTTCTGTGAGCACCCCCGCATTATATCCGTGGGGGCTGAAGCCGACGACTACCATCTTTCAGGTTATATACATATATACATAAACGGCCGCACAGGAGGCATCATAGTACTTTGGGGCAAAAGTATAAAAATAGCCTTGAGAAACTCAATAAAACATTGTTTTTCAATGGGAATACATGTCATTAGAACATAATATTCTTCGAGCACTGCGCTTCTATCAAACGAGCGCCCTCAAGAACTTCTCGAAAGTAGTGCTCGGCAGGTACTTGGCTCTCGTCTGAATCTTGGGCTGCAATGGCGGTGGCCTCCATCTCCGCCCAGTATGTCTTCACATGGGCAAGGGCCATCTGCGCACCCTTTACGCATGCCGACCTCTTCATCGCGTTGACATGCGGTACCGCACCAAGGAACTGCTGCACCAAACTAAAATAATTGTTCGGCTTTGGCCTTTCCAGCCACAGATGATCCACAACAGACCTCATGGTGAGTCTGGACAATCTATTCAGCTCAGCCCATTCGGCCAACCGATCAGTCAATGGAAGCGGACGCTCTGGAACGTTAAATTGTGACCAGAACAGCTTTTCCACTTCGCGATCTTTTTGATCTCGGAAGTATTCGGCCACATCGGCAGCACTCGCCGCTAAGTCCAGATATGCGTCCGCAGAACTCCACAGCCGGTCCAAAGGGGCGTACCGAGGATCTCCAAACTTCATCCGCAGCATAAAGGGCTTCCCAGCCACGATATCCCCGGCTTGACGCAGCTCCTCCTTCATCGCTCTCATTGTAGAGCGGGTGTCTTTGGTCGCCATCGTGGCCTTCTCCATGTCTGTCCTCTTCGCTCGATCTTCCTTTTCAAGAAGCTCGTAACGGTCAGCGGCATTCTTCAATTCCACAGCCATCCTGGCTATCTCCTCCTTGCTTTGGCAGTGAGAAGCCTGTTCGGCTTTCAGCTCCTTAACTGCCTTTAGGGCAGCCGCATCGCTTTTCCTGGCCTGTTCTTTGGCTCAGGCAAGTTCCGCCCAAAGGTTCTCCACAGTCGCAGCTCCATCTGCATTCACACACATGTTATAGATACTGGCATCATGCTCCTCTTCCATGTGTCGCCGGAGGAATCACATACCCTGTGCCTCGTCAAGCCCCTTGTTGACAAGTATGATGTCGGCATCTGCCATGTCAAGTTGCCGCTTTAGCTCAGCAAACTCATCAGTCTGGCTGGCCACCAGACCCTCCGCCACCTACATATTAAGGCAACACGATTATTCCTGGGACTATGATCCTCTGTGCACCGTCGTCTTCGACAGCACCCAGAGTCTCAGGGGCTACTATCTACACAGGGCACATCTAAAAATGCGCGGTACTGTCAAAAATGTACATCATTTCGCATACCTCAAAACCCGTCAGTAGACTCATAAAGGCTTCATGCAACCCGCTTTCGGTGGACGAAATCCTTTCAATCACCGTACCCATCAATGTGCGGTGCTCTTCTGAGATAGCCGCTCGCTCTAGCAGATCCCTCAGCATGTCCGACCGCACACCAGACAATGCCGGACTCTTTCGATTGTTCTTTTCAAGAGCCGGATACTGAGGACTTCTGGTGGCCATAGGATTGCCTTCTGGCCTTGCCGGATCAGGAGAAACCCTCCGCGACGACACCTCGGGGTCGCCCGCCTCATGAGGCGGTATGGCAGGGGGAGGCGTTTCGCTCTCCATCATCTCTGGAAGAAGATCCCCTGAAGACGAGCTCTGCTGAGAAGCGCTAAGATCCGAACTACAAGATAAATGCTTCGGTTATTTTCCTCAGAAGTAAAGAGAGGTATTTTCATTATTAAGTATCCTTTTACTTACAGCTCGGTGGAGGGCTGATCCCCTTGAGGGCATAGTGCGGCCGGGGTAGCCCCGGGGCAGGACCCTCCGGCGAAGATTTCTTCCCCCGTTTGGAGACCATTGTCTCCAGGTCCTCGGAGGCGGTCCTCTTCCTTCCCTGGGGAGAGGAAGTTTCAGTCCCTCCTCCTCGGTTAACCTCCTTCGCGGAGGCTCTAGCCTCCTTGTCCCCCTTTATCTTCTCTTGGGGGCGCTTGATAAGGCGCGATCTCCAGCATCCTGGTTAGCATGGGATTTGGTGATGTCTCAGGGAGGGGGGCCGGACACCTGATCAACTTTGCCTTCGCTATCCAATCTTGGTCAAAGAGTGGCTTTTTTAGGGCGACGTTGCGATAAATAAACGGACATTGTGTTCGGATGCGGGGCTACTTACTTGGGTATCCGGGCGATTGCAGCTCAGACCTGCATCCTCAGTGATGTCCGGACACATTATTTTTGGTCCAAAGAACAATTTGTACATCTCCTTGGGCGTCATGTCGAGGAAGTGTTGGATAGCTCACGGTCCCTCCGGGTTGAACTCCCACATACGGAGGGGATGGTGTTTGCAAGGTTGGACTCGATGAACTAGCATAAATTGCACTACCATAACCAGACTGAAATCTCTCTCAAAGAGATCTCAGATACGGCTTTGCAGTATTTGCACGTCCTTGGCTAGACCCCAGCTCAACCCCCTGCTGATCCATGACATCAGTTGTGGTGGGGGGCCTGAGCGAAAGGTGGGGGCAGCTACCCACTTGGCACTTCGGGGAGCTGTGATGTAGAACCACTCCCACTGCCACAATCTGGACACCTCTAGGAAGCTACCCTCAGGCCATGAAGCATCAGCAATTTTGCTTATTAAAGTGCCTCCGCATGTTGCGTGCTGCCCCTCGATCATCTTCGGCTTCACATCGAAGGTCTTGAGCCACAGGCCGAAGTGAGGGCTAATGCGGAGGAAGGCCTCACATATGACAATAAATGACGAAATGTGAAGAAGGGAATCCGGGGCCAGATCGTGAAAATCTAGCCCATAATAGAACATAAGACCCCTAACAAAGGGATCCAGAGCGAGGCCTAGTCCTCGGAGGAAGTGGGAGACGAACACGACGCTCTCGTTGGGTTCGGGGGTAGGGACGACTTGCCCTCGGGCAGGCAGCCGATGCGAAATTTCGGCGGTCAGATATCTAGCCTCTCTCAACTTCTTGATGTCCTCCTCCGTGTCGGAGGAAGGCATCCACCAACCTTGAAGGTTGGATCCGGACATAGTTGAAGGTTCGAAGTGCCTAAACCTGAGCTTTGGGTGTTGGAACTCAAGGCGGGAGGCGGATTCGATTAAGATCGAGAGGAAAAAGCCTTGTCCCCTTTATAAAGAGGGTGAATATCAAGCTTCCTCCTCGTGGCCGTTTGGGACTTACCTAAGATCTAGGAGTCCTACCCATAGGCATGGTTGGGTTACCCACATCCGTATTGATGAGAATCCCGTGATAAAGGGGACACGATCTCTGCTTCGACAAGACGTGCCAGGGAAACCGCCTCGCGAAACACGCTGAGATGGGTTATGAAAAACGATTCGAATAAGGACCTGGCTGTGGTGTGATGTCACACTACGAGGAACGTCGGTAGATTAGATTTGTGGAAATATTATTCTCTCTATGGTGGTATGTGGAACTCGTTTTGCAGAGCTGGACACGATCCTCGTGTTCAAAATCTTCTATGAAGTATTCGGAGGAGGAACCCGCCTTGCAATGCCAAAGACAATCTGCGCGCCGGACTCGTCGTCATTGAAGCCTGGTTCAGGGGCTACTGAGAGAGTCCTGGATTAGGGGGTATCCGGACGGCCGGGCCATATCCTTTGGCCGGACTGTCGGACTATGAAGATACAAGATTGAAGACTTCGTCCCATGTCCGGATGGGACTCTCCTTGGCGTGGAAGGCAAGCTTGGCAGTACGGATATGTAGATCTCCTTCCTTGTAACCGACTCTATGTAACCCTAGCCCCCTCCGATGTCTATATAAACCGGAGGGTTTAGTCCGTAGGACCGACAACAACAATCATACCATAGGCTAGCTTCTAGGGTTTAGCCTCTTCGATCTCATGGTAGATCAACTCTTGTACTACTTATATTATCAAGAACAATCAAGCAGGACATAGGGTATTACCTCCATCAAGAGGGCCCGAACCTGGGTAAACATCGTGTCCCCCGCCTCCTGTTACCATCCGCCTAGACGCATAGTTCGGGACCCCCTACCCGAGATCCGTTGGTTTTGACACCAACCATTGGTGATGACGAAGAACGAAGATCCCCCTCTCTGGAGCCCCAAACGGACTCCGGATTTGCCCTCCCGAGGAAGAACAGGGCTTGGCGGCGGCTCCGCCTTGTGGATCACGATAATCCTTTCTCCCTTATTTTTTCTCCAAAAATAGGAATTTATAGTGTCAGGATTGAGGTCTGCGGGGCTACCAGGTGGGTACAACCCACCTGGGCGCGCCAAGAGAGAGGGCGCGACCTGGTGGGTTGTGCCCACCAGGGGCCCCTCTCTGGTAGGTCTTGGCTCCAGAAATTATTATATATTATATAAAAATACCTCGAAAAGTTTCGTTCCATTCCGAGAACTTTTATTTCCGCACAAAAACAACACCATGGTAGTTATGCTGAAAACAGCGTCAGTCTGGGGTTAGTTTCATTCAAATCATGCAAATTAGTGTCCAAAACAAGAGGAAAAACGTGAGAAAAAGTAGATACGTTGGAGACGTGTCATAGAACTTTTGGGGTTCATCACAAGAGACAAACGCGTGATGTTCACAATAGTTTCACTACAAAAAAAGACACATCCGTGACATTTTGGGCCGAACGAAAAAAAATTCTGTCAAACATATGACACTTCTATGATGATAATTGTGACAAAACCCGGTATCATCATAGATGTGGTGGACTCCTACTTCTATGACAAAAAACCATGATAGAAAATGGGCTTTTTGTCCTGGGCGGGCCGGAGACGCAGTTGCATGACATTCTTTGGGCCGTCCATGA
>NC_041390.1:191488974-191490592 GCF_002162155.2 Triticum dicoccoides
CCGTAGGAGGTCCGTCTCCTCCGTTTTGCGGTATGCCAGACCCCTCCCGATGAACAGGATCCCGTTTTGAACGTGGCCGGTCGAACACAAGGCCGTTTCCTCTGTTCTGTGGTACGCGAGGCCTCGTTTCCATTGCCTGTTCCGTCCAAGCCCTCCCGATGAACACGACGCATTCCGTTGCCTCCCCATGAACATGAGGCATTCCGTTGCCTCCCCATGAACACAACGCATTCCGCTGCCTCCCCATGAACACGACGATGATGTTGTTTCTCCGTTCCGACCCAGCCATGTACATGAGTCCTGGTCGTACGTATGCGCGAGTAGGCGTTCGAGACCCCGCCCGTATGTACACATATGTGGCCGTATTTTCTTTCTTGCACCCTGGCCGCTATACGTATGTGTACATGCTACATGTGCGCCTCTACTACGACACGTGCGCGCCTCAACATCAACCAGTATATATGTACATACACGTTCGCGACCAGAATGACAACGCTACGTACGCTTCGACCAGGTGGGTCCCGACTGTCAGGCACTTCCTTGCGTGCGAAAGATGTAGCTGGTGGGTCCCAGCAGTCAGGGGGGCAAAATACGGTGGCTTGTCCGGTGGGTCCCCGCTGTCACATGGAGAAATAATTATTTTGCACGTAATAAGGAGGCACTTCCTTACTGCGGCCGTGGACCCAGCTGTCAGCCTCTCCACGTACAGTCCACGTCCGATGGAAGCCGTTCCTTGACCACGCCGCGCCGAGAGCACCAGGGCGGTGGACAACAGCGAGGCCTAGGAAGGGGACGACGCGGAGCCGGGGAAGACACGGCAGTGGATGCCCACGCATAGAGGAGTACGAGGGTTCACTGGTTCGTTGCGGTGTGAGGCTGCCGTCAACACAGAATAATAGGGGGTGTGGGTGAGTAGAGGGATGGCCTGGCCAGCGGTGGGAGTAGTAGGGGGCGGTGAGGCCTCCGCCGCATCGCAGCCGGCCACGGGAGGCAGGAGCATGAGGCACGACCAGCGCTGGTTTGGGCGGCTGGAGCAAGAAGACCAGAGGTTGAAGAAGCACTATAGCCGTTGGATGGACATTGTATGGTCATTGGAGCTAGAATCGTGCATATTGACTAAGTTGACAAAGCCCTCCGTCCCCGTCAACTTAGTAGGCCCACAAGTCAGCCTCCCACCAGGGTGGGTCCTAGTTAGCCTCGTGTGTGTTGCAGCCCAACACCCCTCCAAAGTGTCCCAAAGCCCACCTAAACCTCCTCCATCCTCTCGATCGTTCGATCACGATCGTGTGGCCCAAAACTGCACCTCATTTGGACTCTCCTAGCTCCCTCTACCTATAAATATGTGTCTCCCTCCGAATTTCCGCGCAGATCAAACCCTAGCCTTCCTCTACCTCGCGCCCAGACGAAATCTCCACCGCGCCCGGACATATCCGCCCTCGCCCTCAGCCAAGCAGGCGTCGCCAAGTGTCGCCGCCATCCTCCTCCACCGCACGGGCCCACGAGCCCATCTCCGGCCCGCTCCGGGCCGCGCCGGGCCTGAGCGCCTGAACCACCCCGCCGCCTTCTCCTCGTGCCTCCGTCGCCGGCGCACCACCGCATCCCTGCCGCCTGCGCCTTC
>NC_041390.1:191490602-191529037 GCF_002162155.2 Triticum dicoccoides
AACTCTGGGTTGGCCTACCAGAAGTTTGGACAATCCGGTGTGCCCTGAGAATGAGATATGTGCAGCTCCTATCGGGATTTGTCGGCACATTCGGGCGGCTTTGCTGGTCTTGTTTTACTATTGTCGAAATGTCTTGTAACCGGGATTCCGAGTCTGATTGGGTCTTCCTGGGAGAAGGAATATCCTTCGTTGACCGTGAGAGCTTGTGATGGGCTAAGTTGGGACACCCCTGCAGGGTTATGAACTTTCGAAAGTTGTGCCCGTGGTTATGGGCAGATGGGAATTTGTTAATGATCGGTTGTAGAGAACTTGACACTTGACTTAATTAAAATGAATCAACCGCGTGTGTAGCCGTGATGGTCTCTTTCCGGTGGAGTCCGGGAAGTGAACACGGTGTTGGAGTTATTCTTGGTCGTAAGTAGTCTAGGATCACTTCTTGATCAATGATTCTCGACTGTGCTTTGCCTTCTCTTCTCGCTCTCATTTGCGTATGTTAGCCACCATATATGCTAGTGCTTAATGTAGCTCCACCTCATACCTTTACTATAAGCTTAAATAGTCTTGATCGCGAGGGTGTGAGATTGTTGAGTCCCCGTGACTCATAGATACTTCCAAAACCAGTTTCAGGTGCCGATGAAACCATGCAGGTGACGCAACCGGGCTCAAGGAGGAGCTCGATGAATATCTTGTCCTTTGTGTTGTTTCGTTCTAGTTGATCAGTAGTGGAGCCCAGTTGGGGTCGATCAGGGATCTGTGTAGCCTTTGGGGTAGTCTTCTTTTATTTTGGTTCCGTAGTCGGACCCTGAGTGTTCTGGATGAATGTAATGTTTTATTCATGTATTGTGTGAAGTGGCGATTGTAAGCCAACTATATATCTCTTTCCATTATGTATTACATGGGTTGTTGTGAAGATTACCTCACTTGCGACATTGCTTTCAATGCGGTTATGCCTCTAAGTCGTGCTTCGACTCGTGGGAGATATAGCCGCATCGAGGGTGTTACAAGTTGGTAATCAGAGCCTTCCCCGACTTAGGAGCCCCCTGCTTGATCGAATGGCGTCGTTGAGTCTAGAAAAATGTTTTGAGTCATTTAGGATTATATATATCGAAGAGTTAGGAATTCTTTTTACTCCTCGGTTCCTTCGTCGCTCTGGTGAGGCAACCTGACGTAGAGTTTTGACTCTGCTCTTCTCAAATTTCACTAAAAAAATTATGATCACGCGGGTATCTTGGAATCGTTCCGATGGTTTTGTGACGAGAACATTGTTCTTGGTGCCTCCTGACATTTAGGGGTTGTGGCAGTGTCCCGGGGAATTGTGCTCCGAGGTGTTGTCGTCACAATTTTATCGTTGCAGTTCTGGAATACCTGAGGTTTTTTTTCGCCGACATCGAAAATCTCTTTTATGCAGCTGTTGGTGAGATAACCTCGACGCCACCCAGTACTGGGGCGGGAGTACGGGAGTATTGCCATAACTCGTATAACAGATGCTTTTCGAAGGTTGAGGTAAATGATTTCCGAAGGTTTCTTGGTTATGTGTTGAAGGATGGATAGAGCTGGATGTAGGATTTGCTAGTTTGGGTGAGATATTATGCTTCCCCTGTATCCCCAACACCTGATTGCATAACCGGAATGTTTCGGGAGTTTATAAGTGGGAATTCAAATAGCTCTTAGGATATCTTTCCGACAGATGTATGATACAAAATTGGGGTTCGACATCTAGTGGTCCGCCTATCCACGGTTGGTTTTATAGTGGTCTCATTGTGTCTTAAAGAGTCCTTGGCTATGCCGACTCGGGGACGCTTCGTATGTCATGTGCACTGCCTTGTACATGATGGTGCTGTATGGTCGAGCCCGTGTAGGCCCCACCATGAAAACTTCGGACGAAATCTCTATCATATGTTTGTTCCGGCTTTTCTGCAAGCCAATCCTTTGTTTTGTTTTGAGCTGTCAAAGTCAAGTGTGAATTATAATCCTTCCTAATAATCAAGATTGACATGTCAATCCTTTTCAACCGGTGTGTCTCTCTTCAAGGGGATTTGATCTTTTCAACACCCACAAGATCTATTCTAAGCTCTCTCAACGGTGTTTGTTTCATCCTTCCCAAGTTGCCTTTGTTTTCCCACCCTCCCACCCTTTTCCCTTCAAGGACTCAGATTTCTTAATTCGTTATCCATTCTATGGATGTGAAGTCTCTCCATTCTTTTCAATCAACGTTCTTACCCGGTGGTTCTCTTGAAGATGTTCTACAAGTTCAATATTCTTCATTCTTTTCCTTCTCCGGTGGACTCAACTCAAGCTTCCGTGTTGATCATATCCTTTTCCTCGGTTCAAATGTTTTCCCATACCAGTGCACCTCTTAATCATCCACTCCTCACCATTCAATTGTTCCGGAGTGCTCAAGATATCTCGAAGATTCATGTTTTCACTCTGCTTTCGTTCAAGATCTTTTGAGGTTGTTATCTCATTCAAACCATTTAATTCAACCGGTGCATTCTCCTTTTCAAGTAATCATTTCAACGGTGTATCTTTTGAGTGGGCCCTCACCCACAGGTCTTTTCCCAGGATCTTACCTAACTCTTCTAATTTTCCCAGAGTTATTCTCAATTCATTTCAAAGTTTGACGTAAGAATGAGTTATCATCAGTCATATGTATTTCTCCAAGATCTGTCAAATTCTTTCATTGTTGGTTCAACTTTTCCAATTTTAATTCTGGAGTGCCTCAACAATTCTTGGTGGTGTTTCTTGTCGTCATTCTCGAATTCTGAAGACCGAAGAAGAGTTTTTCCTCCATATCTTATCTGTTCTCTCAGAGATTCGTGGTTCTAGTTCGAGGACATCCTCTCATAATTGTTTTGATTGTGAGAATTATTCTTACCCATCCGGAGCAATTCAAGAGTCTTCTCAGCTTATTATCCGGAGTCCATCAATTCAGGTTTATTCATTCTCAGCTTTCAGCTATCACTCCCCAAATCTTACCTATGCATCATTCAAATTTCTCTAATCAGCTCGGGATCTCTTCGTTCACGTGTATCTAAATTCTCTCAAACATCTTCGTTCATTTGCTAATTCTTCCCAGTGCTTTGATATCTTCCTTTGATCGTTTTCAATTCTTACCGTGGTTCGTTCAAGATTCTCTTCCATGGTGATCATATCAACTCATTTGTTGTTTCAATCCTACCGGTGTTTCGTTGAAGACCTTATCAAGTTATCGATATCTCTCTTAATCCTTTTCCAACGAAAATAAGTAGTATGCCAAATCTGTTGCTTGTCATCAATTTAAATTGATGAAGGATAAGCATAATGTAATTCTTATTCTTGTTTCATCGAGTAAACTCAATTCCCTATTCCGGAGGCTCATCAAATTCCTGATTTCAATTGTTTTCATCTTCTCTTTTTCACGGAGTTCCAATCTTTTTCAATTATTTCACCACGGAGATTCATCTAAAATCAGTACAAGGATTCACCTTGTGTTTCCAAATTCTCTTTCCATCTGTTTGATCATTCTTTTGTTAACGGAGTTCTTCATGAAGGTTCTACATGATGGTTCATCAAGGATTTATTTCCTTCTCGAAGTGTTCATCAACATTCTTTTCTAAGGAGCTCAAGTATTCTTCTTTGTGCAATCCGGAGTGCAATTCTTTCTACCATATTATTGGAGGTGGTATTATGTCATTCTTAATAATTTGAGTTCATGTTTCATGATCCACATGTTGTTAATAATGAGGTATGTTTAATCCATCAATCTCTTCTTTGGAGTTATCTTAGGTTATATTTCACCTAAAGCCTTCCCTAAGGATTGTTGCTATCTATGGTGCTTATAAAGGACCCAAGTTCTTCTTTATCCTCCCGGTGAAATACTTTCTCGTCTCCTTGTTCATACCAATCCAATTCTTTTTTCCGTGAGTGGCAGGTTGTCACCTCATAATTTGAGATGTATTCCATAAGACCATATCAAGCTTATCCTTTCGTTGTTGGATTTCCGACAACTCCGATCGACCCTTCTCCTAAGGATGCCTTCCCAAGCTCTTTTGTGGCAGAAGTTGGCATTTTCTTGTCAATTCTCCTATTTCAATTATTTATCTTCTATTCTTTCGTTCCGGAGGCATTGCGATGTTGTTTTTTTCACCCATAATTTCGTTTTGTCAAAGATCATGTTCTTTTCATGCCTATGCATTTTAACCGGAGTGTTGAGCCCTTTTGCTCAAGTTCTTTTCGCCTTATCAAGCCTTGCATCTCTTTCAACCGAAGTGCTGTCTGGAATCTTTCTTACCCCTTGCTCCATTCATTCAATAGTTCTGGAGGCAGTGTGTTGTCATTTCATCAAGTATCTTCTCATCTTACCAAGTTCTTATTCAATTCTTTTTCTTTTCAATCGGAGTGCTGCCCGAAGTTGCTCTTCCTTGTTCCTCTTTTCTGACGGAGATTGTTAACTTCATTTATCTCCATTGTATTCTTCTCTCGAAATGGCTTAACCTCGCAAGGTTCTTTCGTTTCACTCATTTGTCAAAGAAGCAACTTAGTTTTACATCTTCTTTTTCTCTTCTGTTTTCCCTCCGGTGCCATTCTAGATCTCGGGACGAGATCCTCTCATAGTGGTGGAGTGTTGTAACGCCCCGAGACCGATGTGCCAGGTGTCCTCCAGTTATTCGATGTTGTTGCCTTGTCTTTTGCTTGCATGTCATGCATTGCATATCATGTCATCATGTGCATTTCATTTGCATACATGTTCGTCTCATGCATCCGAGCTTTTTCCCCGTTGTCCGTTTTGCAATCTGGCGCTCCTATGTCATCCGGTGTCCCTTTCTACCTTTTTCGTGTGCGTGTGTTAAACGTTCTCGGATTGGACCGAGACTTGTCATGCGGCCTTGGTTTACTACCGATAGACCGCCTGTCAAGTTTCGTACCATTTGGACTTCGTTCGATACTCCAACGGTTAACCGAGGGACCATAAAGGCCTCATGTGTGTTGCAGCCCAACACCCCTCCAAAGTGGCCCAAATCCCACCTAAACCCCCTCCATCCTCTCGGTCGTTCGATCATGATCGCGTGGCCGAAAACCGCACCTCATTTGGACTCTCCTAGCTCCCTCTACCTATAAATATGTGTCTCCCTCCGAATTTCCGCGCAGATCAAACCCTAGCCTTCCTCTATCTTGCGCCCGGAAGAAATCTCCACCGCGCCCGGACATGTCCGCCCTCACCCTCAGCTAATCAGGCATCGCCAAGTGTCGCCTCCGTCCTCCTCCATCGCGCGGGCCCGCGAGCCCATCTCCGGCCCGCTCGGGCCGCGCCGGTCCTTAGCGCCCGAGCCACCCCGCCGCCTTCTCCTCGCGCCTCCGTCGCCGGCGCGCCACCGCGTCCCTGCCGCCTGCGCCTTCGCAGCCCTCGCCGGTCACCGGCGTAGCCGCCCGCTGCCGCCGCAGAGCGCCCCGCGCCCGCGCCCGCCCTTGAGCCGGCCACCACATCTCCGCCGCCACCACCACGCCGGCTACCCGCACCGCCCCGACCTGGCCCGGCCTCCTCCTCTCCATCCCACAACTCCGGCCAAGCTCCAGTGCCGATTCCGGCAAGACCCGACGTTGCCTCGAAGTCCATGCAGATCTGGATCTGAGATCCCGAGGGTTGACTTCCTCTCCTAACCCTAATATTTTGGGCATTTTTATTGCATCATAACTTTCTCATTGTAGCTCCGATTCGTGCGTGTAGCATATCAAAATGTTCGTCTTGATGAGTACATCATTTCATACCATTGCATCATTGTCATTTGAAATCATCTTGATGCCCAAAACGCTGTTGGAAGAGGGCTATGTGATGATAGTTTCAGGTATGTTTCAGCAAATGCACTTTTGTCATTTTTGCCATGATTAATGTGTGCATGCTATGATCCTGAGCTCTACATGTGTTTTGAAGAATGCCATGCTATCTTTACAGGGGTGTATGCCATGTATTTTTTTGATCTTTGTGGTTACTAGCACAAGCATGCAAAGTAGCTTACTCAATGATGCTGATTTCAGGAACTTAGAATTTCACTAAGTCCTTGTCCTGTTATTGTTTTTATGTCATATGTTCATGTTGATTCCTAGTGATCCGTGCCTCTTTTGAGCATGATCAGTAAGGATGTTTTGTAGATAATGTTGTGCTCTATCCATCCATGTATTTGTTTGCAAGTATGGAGCAACCTAGCTTGAGTCAATCGAGCTCTACTTTTGCTATAAAATGTTCCTGGCGGATTGTTAACATGTTTAGCAATTTTGCCGAGCTTGTTGTTGTTGATCCGTTCATGCTATGTTGTTGTTCTTGCCATGTCTAGCTTCTATGCCATGTTTATTTTCTAGGTGTATGCTTAGGTTGTCAGGCAATGCCTCGTAGTGAGTGCATCAAGCTCGTAAACATGCCTACTCGTTATCTGTTTTGCATGCTCCAGTTTTTCACTAAGTCTGAATATGTTTATGTTTTTGCTATGTTCACATGGTTGCAATTGTATTTTGTGATCCCTTTTGGCTCATGGTCACTAAGGGACTTTTGTTATATACTTTGAGTAGCTTCATGCCATGTCTTGCTTTGCCATGATATATCCCTGTAGCATCTTGTTTCATTGCTCTAAATATTGCTTCCTGATGATAAATTCCTGACATGCTATTAATTTCACTAAGTCTGAAACCTGTTATCTTTTGCACTTTTTCCATGCTTGTTTGAACCTATTATTGAGTGAATTAGCCGTAGCTCAGTGTTCATCTTTTGTCAAGCATCATGAGTGGATCTCTGCCATGTATTTTGTTGTCATGTTTGAGTGCAGTAGATTACCTATCTTGATGCATTTAGGAGGCTACTTGTTGTTTATTGCAGACCGGTGTCATATTTGTTTTGCTTGCCATTTCCAAACCGTGCATCCAATTCCGGTGATCTTTATATCGATTTCGACCGAAATCAAATCCTCTTTATAGTGGTACTCTTGGATTTCCAAGTTGAGGCCAGGTCCAATCATTCCTTTGCAAATCATGCATATGCATCACATACCGCATCCCGCATATAATGTCATGTTCATGTGTTGGTTGTTTACTATGTTGTGTGCTTCTTTCCGGTGTTGCTTCTTCGGGTTGGTTCCGATAATGTTGCGTTTGTGAGGACCCGTTCGACTATGTCCGTTTGTCTTCTTCATGGACTCATTCTTCTTCCTTGCGGGATTTCAGGCAAGATGACCATACCCTCGAAATCACTTCTATCTTTGCTGCTAGATGCTCGCTCTTTTGCTATGCCTATGCCGCGATACCTACCACATGCTTTATCATGCCTCCCATATTGCCATGTCAAGCCTCTAACCCACCTTGTCCTAGCAAACCGTTGTTTGGCTATGTTACCGCTTTGCTCAGCCCCTCTTATAGCGTTGCTAGTTGCAGGTGAAGATGGAGTTTGTTCCTTGTTGGAACATGGATACTTTGTTGGGATATCACAATATCTCTTATTTTAATTAATGCATCTATATACTAGGGTGGAAGGCTCAGCCTTATGCCTGGTGTTTTGTTTCACTCTTGCCGCCCTAGTTTCCGTCATACCGGTGTTATGTTCCTTGATTTTGCGTTCCTTACACGGTTGGGTTATAATGGGAACCCCTTGACAGTCCACCTTGAATCTTACTCCTCCAGCAAGGCCCAACATTGGTTTTATCATTTGCCACCTAGCCTTTTCTTTCCCTTGGGTTTTGCAGACTCAAGGGTCATCTTTATTTAAACCCCCGGGCCAGTGCTCCTCTGAGTGTTGGTCCAACTTGTCAGCCGCCGGTGGCCACCAGGGGCAACTCTGGGCTAGCCTACCGGAAGTTTGGGCAATCCGGTGTGCCCTGAGAACAAGATATGTGCGGCTCCTATCGGGATTTGTCGACACATCCGGGCGGCTTTGCTGGTCTTGTTTTACCATTGTCGAAATGTCTTGTAACTGGGATTCCGAGTCTGATCGGGTCTTCCTGGGAGAAGGAATATCCTTCGTTGACCGTGAGAGCTTGTGATGGGCTAAGTTGGGACACCCCTGCAGGGTTATGAACTTTCGAAAGCCGTCCCCGCGGTTATGGGCAGATGGGAATTTGTTAATGTCCGGTTGTAGAGAACTTGACACTTGACTTAATTAAAATGCATTAACCGCGTGTGTAGCCATGATGGTATCTTTCCGGTGGAGTCTGGGAAGTGAACATGGTGTTGGAGTTATGCTTGATCGTAAGTAGTCTAGGATCACTTCTTGAACATAGATTCTCGACCGTGCTTTGCCTTCTCTTCTCGCTCTCATTTGCGTGTGTTAGCCACCATATATGCTAGTGCTTGCTGCAGCTCCACCTCATACCTTTACTATAAGCTTAAATAGTCTTGATCACGAGGGTGTGAGATTGCTAAGTCCCTGTGACTCACAGATACTTCCAAAACCAGTTTGCAGGTGTCGATGAAACCATGCAAATGACGCAACCGAGCTCAAGGAGGAGCTCGATGAAGATCTTGTCCTTTGTGTTGTTTCGTTCTAGTTGATCAGTAGTGAAGCCCAGTTGGGGTCGATCGGGGATCTGTGTAGCCTTTGGGTAGTCTTCTTTTATTTTGGTTCCGTAGTCGGACCTTGAGTGTATCTGGATGAATGTAATGTTTTATTCATGTATTGTGTGAAGTGGCGATTGTAAGCCAACTATGTATCTCTTTCCATTATGTATTACATGGGTTGTTGTGAAGATTACCTCTCTTGCGACATTGCTTTCAATGCGGTTATGCCTCTAAGTCGTGCTTCGACACGTGGGAGATATAGCCGCATCGAGGGCGTTACAAAATTTCCTTGCGTGCGGCCGTGGACCCAGCTGTCGGCCTCTCCACATACAGTCCACATCAGATGCATGTCGGTCGTTGACCACGTTGACCAGGCCGCGTCGAGAGCACCGGGGCGGTGGACGACGGCGAGGCCTAGGAAGGGAACGACACAGAGGCAGGGAAGACTCGGCAGTTGTTTCCCACGTGGAGGGGAGTACGACTGTATGAGGGTTTACTGGTTCGTCTGTCGTCGCCGGAGAATAACAGCAGGTGTGGGTGAGTAGAGGGATGGCTAGGCCAGCGATGGGAGTACGGTGGGGCGCTGAGGCCTGCGCGGCAGCACAGCCGGCCGCGGGGAGGAGGGAGCAGGCAGTCCCGCTGGCGCTTGTATGAGCGGCTGGAGCAGGAAGAGCAGAGATTGAAGAAGGACGACGGCCGTTCGATGGAGATCCAACAGTCACTGCTTGTGCGTCAACCTTTTTTTAGGAAAGCCTCAAATCTGTGGAAAACAGCATGCAGCCCATCTGCCATTATTTCTAATAATTTACAGCACATTTGCTAATTCTTAAGGTTTTTTGGGAGCCCATATTCTTTTTGTTAGCATTACAGCCCATATTGTGGCCACGGTTAAAAAATGAACGAAATTTTGCATATTTCGGTGCGGTCCGAACTGTTTTAAATCTCAAAATTTTGACTCACATTCAAACTGATTTTAAAAATAAATGTATACCAATATAAAATCCAACAAATTCTCGATTCATAAAAATTAATGTAATTTAAAATCTTGAAATGAAAAAAAAAGATATTTTAAACTAATTGCCGGTTTGATGTGTTTTAAAAATGTACATCCCATTTCTCATTACTAATGGGCCATTTTCTCGGCCAGTCGAATGAATCTCTCCTCGTCTTGAAAGATTTGCAGCCCAACAGGCCTGACAAAGCGACTTACTTGGCAAATCACAAAAAAACTGGGTTGTGGCCGTGGACCCAGCTGTCAGGCTCTCCACGTACAGTACTCTTCCGATGGAAGTCGGTCGTTGACCACATTGACCTGGCCGCGCCGAGAGCACCAAGGCGGTGGACGACGGCGAGGCCTAGGAAGGGGACGACGCGGAGCCAGGGAAGACGCAGCAGTGGATGCCCACGCGAAGAGGAGTATGAGGGTTCACTGGTTTGGTTGCGGCGTGAGGCTGCCATCGCCGCAGAATAACAGGGGGTGTGGGTGAGTAGAGGGATAGCATGGGCCAGCGGTGGGAGTAGTAGGGGGCAGTGAGGCCTCCGCGGCATCACAGCCGGCCATGAGAGGCGGGAGCACGCGGCACGACCGGCGCAGCTTTGGGCGGCTGGAGCAAGAAGACCAGAGGTTGAAGAAGCACTACGGCCATTGGATGGACATCGTACGGTCACTGGAGCTAGAATCGTTCATATTGACTAAGTTGACAAAGCCCTCCATCCTCGTCAACTTAGTAGGCCAACAAGTCAGCCTCCCACCAGGTTGGGTCCCAGCTAGCAGGGGGAGTATTCATTTTTCTGTGCGTAATAAGGAGGCACTTCCGGTGGGTCCGAGCTGACAGCGGGGGGGGCAATGTTTTCACGAAATACGGTGGTCCGTCCAGTGGGTCCCAACAGTCAGGGGCAAACGTTTATTTTCGCGAAATATGGTGGCCGTCCGGTGGGTCCCAGCAGTCAGGGGGGAAACGTTTTTTCCGCGAAATACTGGTGGCCTGTCCGGTGGGTCCCCGCTGTCAGGTGGAGGAATAATTATTTTGCACGTAATAAGGAGGCACTTCCTTGCGGCAGCCATGGACCCAGCTGTCAGCCTCTCCATGTACAGTACTCTTCCGGTGGAAGTCGGTCGTTGACCACATTGACCACACCGCGCCGAGAGCACCACAGCGGTGGACGACGGCGAGGCCTAGGAAGGGGACGACGCGGAGCCGGGGAAGACGCGGCAGTGGATGCCCACGCGGAGAGGAGTACGAGGGTTCACTGGTTCGGCTGCGGTGTGAGGCTACCGTCGCTGCAGAATAACAGGGGGAGTGGGTGAGTGGAGGGATGGCCTGCCAGCGGTGGGAGTAGTATGGGGACGGTGAGGCCTCCGTGGCAGCACAGCCGGCCACAGGAGGCAGGAGCATGCGGCACGACCAGCGCTACTTTGGGCGGCTGGGGCAAGAAGACCAGAGGTTGAAGAAGCACTACGGACATTGGATGGACATCATTGACCACGCCACACCGAGAGCACCAGGGCGGTGGACAACGGCGAGGCCTACGAAGGGAATGACACGGAGCCGGGGAAGACACGGCAGTGGCTGCCCACGCGGTGGAGAGTACGAGGGTTGACTGGTTCAGCTGTCGTTGCTGGAAAATAACAGGAGGTGTGGGTGAGTAGAGGGATAGACAGGCCAAGGATGCGAGTATGATGGGGCCGTGAGGCCTTCCTGGCAGCACTGCCGGCCACGGGAGGCGGGAGCAGGCGGTTCTGACGGCGCTGGTTTGGGCGGCTGGGGCAGGAAGATCAGAGACTGAAGAAGCACTATTACCGTTAGATTGACATCTAACGGTCTGACGCTGGTAGAGTCGATTGTTGACTAAGTTTCTTTTTTGAGAAACCTTGTGTACGCATGTAGGCCCACAAGTTAGCCTCCAAATCTGTGGCATACAACATAAAGCCCATTTGCTATTTTTTATAATTTGCAGCCCATTTGCTAATTCTTAAGTAATTTATTACAGTCCATTTTCTGCCCAGGACCACGGTCAAAAAGTCCAACCTTATTTTGCATATTTTGGTGGAGTCCGAACTATTGTAATCCCAAAATGATAAACATTTTTAAGAACTTATTGATTTGCCAAAAAATCATTTTGTTTTTATAAGCAAATAAGATGTGGGACAATTTAGTTGGTTTAAGGGAAAACCAGTGGTAAAAAATCAGCGCTGGGTGGGAAAAAACAACAAAAATAAGGATGTAAATATGAAAAGGGAATTTTATGTGTTTTCTATATAATGATACGTGTATATGAACTAGTAAAACTATAGGTAGAGATTAGAAAACGGATGTAGGGCATGCGTTTCAAGAGGAAAATAGAACTGGGCCGTGTGTTTGATTCAGTAAAAAAACTGCCTGCGAATGTTGTAAGACAAAATATAACTAACGCTGGCGGGCCAGAGGCCAGTAGATACCTGCTGGATCATTTGCCCCGTTGTCGTCATGGGCTGGGCCTGTTAAAAACAAAACAACCCTGGGCAATCTACAGCCCAGTTGAAACTTGCTCGACCTGAAAAAACAATATACGTGCTCAATAAACGAGAGAATTCTGCAAGTACAGACTGATAACTGGGATGCAGCACGGATATTATTTTTTTATCGTGATAATAAGTGCATGCACTTATTTTGAAAAAAATTGGAGAACTGGGAATTCGAACAGCGGGTGCTTATGCTACCCATCAAATAAAAATCAGGTGCCTGAAAATTCGTTTCGAAACAAATGATTCAGCTTTATATCCACGTCGACCCTCGGCATGATGGTTGGAAGCAAATTCAAGTTCATACCAAAAGATCGTTAACAACAATACCAACTTGCGGACGACAAGGTAGTACAACTACCAATACCAAACTAACTTATAATCTTTTTACTCCTGGCCCTAGTGTTCGTCTGGTAGAAAATCTTGCAGAGGACTAGCTCCCGCTCCTTCTCTTGCTCCAGGTCCCCGAGGTGGTACTGGTGCATCACCCAGTTGGTCCTCTGCTGGTCGAAGTTCTTGTTGGTGTGCAGCACCAGAACCTTTTTTTTGCTGCCCGTCTGCCGGTCGTTGACCATCACCGGCAAGGTATTGCCGGTCTTGTGCCACATCACGTGCATGCCGCACTCCAATTGTATCTTGCGACGCGTCCACGTGCACCTTTTGAACGCCCTGGAATTGCGCTGGAAGAAATGCTTCCTTAGGCCACTCAGTGTGATACCTGTTGTATTGTGGAATACAGGTTTTAGTGTACCTAGTTGGCATTTTCATAACATCTTTGGCATGTTGCAGTCACTTGTTTCACTTTTTATTAACTGTCAAATTGTAATTGCTTCACCAGGTATGCATCTAAAAAGAAAATAGAGCTATAAACAAAGGAATATGTTTGTGCAAGTAGACGGCCGATCGGTGTCTTACCTGGAAGTTTCTCAGGTTGGGTGTAACATATGTCGTGCTTGCTGTCGATGGTTGGTATGAACAAATCGATGAGAGACTGAAATCTCGCGCTATCGGCACTCACTTTGGCCTCAAGGTGCTCGATCAGCTCTTGATCCATGGGATCGAACTTGACGCCAGCCGGCAGCACGGGCCAATCCTTCTTCGACTTGCATCGGTAATTCCAGTTATATGGTACTCAATGTATGATCAATCGACTGTTTTAAGTGAATGATGAAAGATTTCGACAGATAAGTGGTACTCCAAATTTGAAGTCCAGAATACCCGAACATGCCGCCGGGATTCTTGTGTCACCTCACGCGCAGCGTGTTGTCACGTCAATTCAATGTGTGGACATGATGAATAATTTGACCGACGTATACTAGTACTGCTACTATACTACTTACTAGTCGTATTTAGTGTCACAATTTATACATAGGTTTAACTAACAAGTACGCACTTGAAGCCTAACTGATATATATATATGGCTTCTGCACAGCATCTCCATTATCATTATCAGTACATCCTACACAGGTGAGTTAGGATCCACTTGATCCCAGGAAGGTATCTATCCTTCAAACCAGAGGAGGGCTTCAAACTAACAACAGTACATAATATCCAACAAAAGAGGGTCGTGCTACAGCATCAGAATACATGGCTCGGTCTAGATATCAGCACGAATCAAGTTGTGCATATTTGCTGTTGGCATGAACCACATCACCGCATGTCGGGTTTGCAAAAGCCATCCATCGCATGGAAGCTTGATGCCTTTCACACATTGAAGATTATCTGGCAACAAGCTGTGTCGACGAATCTCTAGATATGGTGATTCATGAAACCCATGGTATGATGTGTAAACACAGCCCCCCCTCGCGAATGGAAGTTGCATAGCACAGTAATCATCGCCGGTGCTATGATTGATGATTGGTTGGATGATCGGATAATTGAGCCCGAGGAACAAGGAGTGGTTGCCGAGGCTGTAAACCCGCCTCCAGTTGAATACGCCTGGCCCAATGGAGCTGGGATCTTTCTCGAACACGAAGCAGCCATAGCCATCAATATCACGAATGCCCCACGCATTGTACTGCATGTGGTTTGATGTAATGGTTTGGTCAATTTGGCACATGCGAATGAGCATCAAATGACCGTCGTCAGCTGAACGAGCGATAAACCACCACCCATCGGCTGGTATGATTCCAGGTCCTGGAATCATGAAGGCCAGCGCATTTGCGTCTGCTGCAACAATTCAAATTGGAGACCAAAAGGACAAAAATAAAAAATCATGTTCAAAGTATGTGTGGAATTAAGATTATTATAACAGTGACACATATCATAGACAGAGAATTGCAATGCCGTGGTCATAATCATACCCCAAGTTAAAAAAATAAGCCAATGGCTTTCATATTCTAGCAATATGTCATGGTTCAAACATCATGTAACAATGAGAGGAAAACAGCTATGACAGCGCCTACTCATATTCTACCATAGCACTTACTACTACTGTTCTCATATCAACTCTAAGCAATAACATGCGTTGTTATAAAAATCTTGTAAACGAGAGAAACATATAGCAATCATGATGTTATGCTCATAATATGTATTCTAACAATCATTAGATGCCAATTGTTCTCATATCAACTCTAACAATAACATGTTTGGTCATAAAAATCTAGGAAATGAGAGGAACATATAGCAATGATGTGGTTATAGACATGCTATGCATTCTAAATTTGTAACAAATGAATAGGCAGTCGTATTCATAAGGTAAAGATGAGATGAGATAGAACAATTACACGACGATAGATTCCACCAATATAGGTAGCCAAGTTGTGCGTCGACCGCATAAACGATGCCATCATGCACTATAGCATCAGACAGAAATGTTTCCTCAACAGGATTGATGATGAGCCATAACCATGTATGGCGACCGGATTCCAGATAGACTAATCCCTTGTTGAACAAGGCAATGAGCTTGTAATCCATGTAGTCTTCTGATGGTGTGGGCACTTCACAGATTACAACTTTGTGCAAACAGAGGTCGAGCCAAAAGCTTGACGCGTCTCGTGCGTAGTAGGCAGGAGTGTCCGGCGGGCCGCGAGGCTCGATGGCGGCGGTATCCAATGATGGAAGGGTGATCTCTCGCTGGGTGTAGATATCCACGAGACACCACGGACTACCGGTGTGGTGGATGAGGACGATCCTGTTGGCCTTCATGCCCGCCCAGTAGTGGCCGCGCATGAAGGACAACTGGACGGGTAGTGGTAGCATGTCGAGGGGCACCACGACAACCTCTGTAGGATTGTCAAGTCGGTGTCTGGGCCACCTGCGAGGATCGGGCATCAGCAAGAAGGGTGTCTTGAAAAGAGCCGGCCGGTTGCAGACGAGTAGACGGTACAAAGACACCGAGCATGCGGCCAGACGGACGGTGCTGAGTAGGTCCATACGACTACAGATCTGCTCCAAGAGAACATCGGGGAGGGAATTCCAATCGCGGCTCTGTGTGTCAGTTGGTTCTGCCATTGGGGTTTTCGGTGCCTACGAGCCAGCAGGGAAGTGGATTCGGGCGGGCGAGCGAAGAAGCTTCTCCTCGTGTGGCCGAGCAGTGAGCGGGGGGATATGGTACGCGCGAGCTACCAAGGAAGATGGCGCGCGCGGGCGAGCAGTGAGCAGGGGTAAATGGTGTGCGGCCGACGATGGGGAAGAGAGGAGGAAGAAGAAGAGACTAAGGGCTAAACACATTTAGAGATTTACACATTGACCAGGGCATAATTAACGCCCAAAAGTAGCAGACTTATGTGTGCATGCGACCATTGAGATAAGAAGATTAAATGAAGGCCGTTGCATGTTGTAATTAAGGATAGACATGTAGCCTATACCTACAGCACAAGTTGGTGCATTAGTCAATCAATATCTATTTAGATTAAGGGCTAAACACATTGGAAGTGTAGATGTACATCATGTAGTACACTCTTTGTTGGAAGACCGAGCGAGGACACGTGCATGCACTCACATACACAGCCAGGGCGGTTTGCGCGCAAGGGTTGGACTTGTGTCACGCCTGCGTAAAGTTATGTTTAACTGATTTCTTTGCTCTGCCAACTGACAGGTGGGACCCAGAAACCAGGTGACAATTTAACCAGTCAACAAAGTGCCACGTCGACTGTGTGGCCGGTCAGTAGGGTGCAATACAGTGCTCTACGATGAGCTAGTGATCGCATAATCGCCGCAAAAATATATATAGTAACCGAGCATACTGTTACATACTGAAAGTGCGTTATATCGACTAGAGGGGGGGGTGAATAGGCGATTTTTATGAAAGTCTTCAAAACGTGGAAGTTATGAAGACAAACGATAGAAATAGACCTATTACCATGCAGCGAAAGGTAGACTACACTAGGCATGCCATAGTCAAGTATTCAATAAAGTGAAAGCACAATGACTTAATAGCAGCAATGTAGTAAGGATCAGGTAGGAAGATATTATGAAGCCATACAGAACATGTAGTCACTCAGTGAAGACAAAAGATAGTGCAAACATACAATGACTTCACGAGGAGCAACAGTAAGTAAAGGGAAGGGAAGATGAAACCAGTGACTCATTGAAGACAATGATTTGTTTGACCAGTTCCAGTTGCTGTGAACACTGTACGTCTGGTTGGGGCGGCTAGGTATTTAAACCTTAGGACACACAGTCCCGGATACCCAGTCCTGAACACGCAGCTCAGGACACCCAGTCCTCACCGTATTCCCCTTGAGCTAAGGTCACACAGACCTCGCCCAATCACTCTGGTAAGTCTTCAAGGTAGACTCCCAAACCTTCACAGACTTCGTTCACCGGCAATCCACAATGTCTCTTGGATGCTCAGAACGCGATGCCTAACCGGCTGGAGGATGCACAGTCCTCAAGTGTAATAAGTCTTCAGATCACACAGACAAGAAGACTTAAGTGATGCCCAATTCTCTTTGGCTCTGGGTGGTTAGGGCTTTATCCTCGCAAGGAATTCTCTCTCAAAGGCTTCGAGGTGGGTTGCTCTCAAACGACAAAAGCCATACTCTTAATCTGAGCAGCCAACCGTTTATGGTTGTGGGGGGTGGGCTATTTATAGCCACTTGGCAACCCGACCTGATTTGTCCGAAATGACCCTGGGTCACTAAGGAACTGACATGTGTTCCAATGGTCAGATTTCAAACTCACACGGCAACTTTACTTGGGCTACAAGCAAAGCTGACTTGTCCGACTCTGGACAAGATTTGCTCTCATAGTCTTCACTCGAAGACATAGGTTTTGGTTAGGCATCACTTCAGTCATTCTGACTGGTTCTCTTGGACCCCACTTAACAGTACGGTGGTTCCTATGACTCAACACAAAAGAAAAAGAACTACGAAAGATCTAAGTCTTCGAGCTCCATAGGCTTCATGTGGTGTCTTCTCTTGTCATAGTCTTCAATGTGAATATCTTCATATACCACCTTTGACTTCAATGTCTTCATACATTTTTAGGGGTCATCTCTGGTAGGAAAACCGAATCAATGAGGGACTTCTACCTGTGTTATCCTGTAATTCTCATAAACACATTAGTCCCTCAACTAGGTTTGTCGTCAATACTCCAAAACCAACTAGGGGTGGCACTAGATGGACGTACAATCTCCCCCTTTTTGGTGATTGATGACAAACTAGTTGAAGTTTTCAACGGGGAATATAATCTGTGAAATTGTAAAGGATAAGGAATTGTCTTCATAAGTTGCAAGGGCTCCCCCTGAAGATGTGCATATAGGTAATTTGCTTTTGGAATGCAAATGCACATGGCAGGTTGTACTTGTTGAGATCCACTTCAACTTATGATGACAATCCACTATGCATGTGAAAGTATATGAAGATAATGACAATGCATAATGGAAAATGGACGTCTGCAGAATGATCTAAGTGCGGAATTTATCGTCGCACATGCAGAATTTATCATCGCAAAACAAAGTGGCAGATAAGTAGCAGACGACCATCGAGTTTAAGTGTTACAACTCAAAGAACCAAATGTAGCAAAATGAGAGTTGTAAGCACGAAGCAAAATTTAAAGCACCCGCCCATATGGACCCGCTTGAAGACTATCAACCTCATATGCTTCTCCCCCTTTTGTCAGTAAGGACCAAAAAGGTTTGAAGACATAGAGTATCTACTCGTTCCCATGCGGAGTAGGTGAAGTAGCAGGGTCGTTGGTGGTGTTTGGCGGTGCTGAAGAGCTTGGGGCAGAGTTGACGCGTGCTTAAGGAGGTGGTGGTGAAGTAGCATCATCTTCATCCTCGATAACTCTGGCAGTCACTGTTTGCGGCAGATGAAGAGAACTCAGAGTCTTCAAGGGATGGAGTTCCTAGCAGCACAGCTCTTCGAGGAGGTGTGGAGTCAAACTTGAATCGCTCAGTGAAGCCATCCTCTTGGAGATCATCTTCAGAACACATCATCGTTAGCCCTTTCCATGTGCGGCGACAGGTTTCATGGGCAACGAAAGCATTCTTGGTGGCAAGATTGCGAATGCGATTAACCTCCACCAAGAGGCTTTTCATCTAACGCTTCAGCCAGTCATGATGCCTATCCTGTTTCTGATGAAGAGCCACAAGAAGCTCTCGGTCGTTGAGAACACGAGTGCGCTTCTTCGGTCTTGGAGCAGTTGTACTATCAGTGACTTCAGTAGACGCAGGGTGTGGTGCACGTGTAGTGCCATCCAAAGGATACACCCGAGTGACTGCTTCAACTCCTTCAATGTTCTGTGAGAAACTCTGATGCTCTGCATTCTGAAGACTTAGAGGTTCCTTTGCAGGCTCAGGATAGATGGCTTCAGTAGAGATATCCACATCAGGCAGAAAAATCCTATGATTGTGAGCAGATGGCTGATATGAGATATCGGAGTGAAGTTTAATTAGCCGCATTACCCATGGGGCGTAGAACTTCAAGCCAAATAGATCAGAGCCTGATGCAGCAAGTTGGCGGATAAATAAGTCATGTGCATTGAAGCATTTTCCATGAAGAATATAGAAGACCAAAGTCTTCATTGCACCCTCAAGCTTGGCATTTGGAGAGTGCCCTTTGATGGGCCAGAGAGTTCGCCTGATGATGTGATAGATGGTTCTTGGCAGATACTCAAGGTCTTCAACGAAGAACTCTGTTGGATAAGCAGCATCTTGGGGCAATGGCTTCATCATGCTGAGCATCTGACTCATATCAGGTTCTGGCCTCTTAAAGATGCTCTCAATAGCTTCACTATGCAGCTGACAGCCATGCTCATAGAGATCGCCAGGAGTGGGCAAACCAGTGAGCTCAATGATGTCAAATGCATTGGCTTCGTGATGAACATATCTGGTCATCCACTCTAGGACCCAAGTCTTCGGATCTCTGTTGTACCTGCGGATGTGAAGTGTGGCATAGAATTGGAGCAGCAGCTCTTCATTCCAATGCTCTTGGTCAGTAACGAACGGCAGCAGTCCAACTTCCTTGAAGCAATCCAAAGCTTCTTCTAGACAAGGCAGACCAGCTATGGCTTCAATGTCAAGGCGCTTGTGTGGGAAGATGCAACCTTGGTTGTAAAGAATGCATGAGTAATAGCTTCGCTGAGGATAGCTCCAGAACCGATCAGATGATATCCTTTCCCTTGAGTAGGGGTTCCTGGAGCTATCGAAGAATGTGTTGTCTACCCTGAAGCCATTAATATTGAAGGAGCCAGGTGCTGATGCAGGACCTGGGAACCTTGGCAATCTTGGGATTGGCTTCTGTACCTGAGGTCTGTGCTCAACATGATAGTCGAATTGGGGACCGGCAGCAGACTCAGGAACAGAAGCGACGGGATCAGTGGCTTCGCTGTCTTCTTCTTCCGTTGGGGAGGGCTCAACATTAGCTTCATTGGTGGTTGTGGCAGCCGCAAGATTTTCATCCTCCACTTGACGAGCTGGAGGGTCGGTCACAAGCACGTTCTCCTTGAGAACTGCTTCTTGGTGGGACAGGGGAGTGGGAACTTGTGCGACTTCTTCTTCCGCGGATGATGCAGCCGGATTGTCTTCAGCAGAGACTTGAGGCCTTGGACCTTTGCGAAGCCTGCACAATGCGGGCGACGCCTGTGGAGTTGGAGTGGGCTGGGCCTCTTAGTCTTCTTCCTCTTGTGGGCGATCTGCCCATGAAGCATCCTGTGCAATTGGCGTCAGTGGACGACCAATGTTGATGAGTTCGCTGTTCTAAGGAAGGACTGCATCATCTTCTACATTGTCATGTTGACCAATGTCTTCAGCAGTGATGGGATCAGCTGCTGGAAAGTCTTCAGCTTCATGAGCCTCTGTGGAAGCAGGCTCATGGATAGTCAGTTAGCGTTCAGCTTCAGGATAGACCATAGAAATGGGTTCAACTATCAAGGACTCTGTGGGAGCAGCCCGATCTTTCTTGGTCTTCCTCTGTGGGAGCAGCTCAACTATCAAGGCTTCAGAATGTTTCCTCTTCCTGGCTTCAGCCTCAGCAGTCCTTGTCTTCTTGAGCTCTGAAGCGGTTGACCGGCTTTTTGGCTTCGAGCCAGTCAGTCTAGTTGGGAAGACAATCGGAACTACTTCCTGCCGTGGTGCGTCAGGTTCAGCCGTAGCAGGCTTCTTCTTCTTCTTTGCGGCCATCCTGGGGTCGATGCCAGGATGCCCAAGGGCCTTGCGCTTCTCAGCCTCATTGTAGGCTTGCACACATCTGTCAGCCAGAGTCTTCATGCGCTCACGCGAACCCTGAGCTTCTGCATGTTTCTTTACAAAGGCTTCCTTGAGCTCGTGCGTCATACTCTTGAAGTTCTTCACTTCCTGCACGCTGAGCTTGGCCATATACTTCTTGAACTGAGGCTTTTCATAGAAATCTTTTGCTTCAGTTCAACAATGCGCTGGGCAATAGCGAGTTCTGAAGCAATGGCGCCTTGGAAGGCAACACTAAGGCCAATTGGTAGTTGCAGACCTTCAAAGCTGATGTTTGGCGTGTCAAACCACTCGTCAATGAAGTTGTGGATGATGGTCACATCAAGGAGAGGCAGATCATTGAAGATTTCTACTTCTTCTTTGCTCTTGATGAGTTGCTCAAGAGCATCATCTGCTAGATCTTCATCACTTGACAGATCAATGTCGTCATTGCGCAGAATGGCAGCAGCAGTTAGCTCTTGTCCGGTGTGAGGCAGAGGCATCTTGACTTTCTGGGGCTTGGAGATGCAAGATAAGTCTTCGGACTGCACACTGTCTTCAGGAGGTGCAGTTGCCGGTGGCTTTGCCCTTGAGATTTTTGGTGAGGGGGCAGGCTTTGAAGCTTTAGGCTTCTTCATCTTCTTTGTCTTCGGCGCTGCAGGAGCTTCTTCTGATTCAGCGTCAGCTGCAGGCTCATTCACTGCAGTCCCTTGAACTAAGATGCGGGTGATGAGGCCTTCAAGGTTGTAGAAAGGACCTATGACATTGGGTTCTGCATCTCGTGTGCCATCTGCCCTTGGTGCCGAGGGACCAGGGTTGAAGTCTAACTCCAAAGTCTTCTTGTTCTGCTTCACTGAGTTTTGGGCAAACTGGAAGTTGCGCTTGAACATATTGTCGTCACGACACCATAGTAGTGACGATGGTTGTGCATCAGCAGGCTATGGCCCACGGACCATGCAGGGATAGAAGCCTTGTTCAATGGCTTCATCTCTGGACCTGGGCAGAAGATTCTTGTATAGGATGTCTCCCCACGGTCTCTTGATGGCGTTTTTCTTAGCATATTCCTGGGTTACAAATCGGTATTTGAACCATTGTTCTGCCCAATATCTTCGAATACATTGGATTCGGGTCTTGCGCTGATTGTAATCCTCTTCAGGATCTGTCTTGTACAGTTCTGAGAGTTTATCTGGCAGATCTCTGGATGTTTCTCCACGACGCTTTCTGCCACCCTTCCTTGCTGCTTTCTCTGAAGCCATAAACTTTAACTTGAAAGGATTCAACATGTTCAAAGGCTTCAAAGGTTTTCACTTGCTGGACCAACAGGAACTGGCTTCGGGAGAATTAATGTGATGCTGTAAGAATTTTGCAAATGAATGCAGACTATGAGAACCAAAGGATACTCCCACGGACATGTACCTGTGACAGCATTAAGGTGCGAGGGAAGGGGAAGAGGTCATATGCATTCTTAGAAGATTTTGAAGATAAATCAGTTTAGAAGACATTGACCTCATCGTGCGAAGACATTCACTCATAGATAAGGAGTTGGTTCCAGATTTGTACGAATCCACAGATCAGTACAAGTGAGGAATCTAACTACTTTGTGAAGCATAATTGAATATACTAGGCATGTTATGAGATGCAGTATGAGAGAGATCTAACTTGTGTGAATAGAAACTGCTTGTGGTAGAAAGTGACAAATCCATAGGATCAACGGTGCTGTAAAAAGGAAGTTTTATTTACCACACTAAGAACTACTAGACGAAGCGGAAGATGAGGCCGAGCAGTTCGATCTTCCGTGCCCTAACTTGGCGACAGAGGACACCTACGGCGACGGCGGAGAGGATGATGTCCGCGGTCGGCGTGAAGACGGCGTCGGAGAGGTTGCGGCAGCGAAGCGCTTCGTCGCCGGCGTCGTCGAGGGCTAGCGGTGGCGCTAGGCTTCATACGAGAGTGGAAGAAGAGATAATGACCGCTGTGAAGTGTGTATTTATAGGTACATGGGCGGCACTGCGCTATTACACAGGTGCCCCAGGCGATTCGCATCTGAGGAACACGTGGCCATTATGCGGAATTTTGGGGTTTGTTCCACATCCCACGCACGCCTTGATTGTCGGGTGGTCGTTCCTACTTCTCCGGGTTTCATGTGGAGGAATGAGCATTGAAAACGGACTTAATGGTTGTCTCTGTATCTTCTGCTGACAAGGACGCAGAGAAGACATTCGACAATTTCAATAGAATGCATATGATTTGGAGAGATAGAATTTGAGATAGAAAGCATAGAGAGGTTAGGGTCCGATCACATTCACTTAGTTCAAAAGATTCAACAATGAAGACATAGCTATAAGTGAATGCTGTAGAGGACAGAACACTAATATATATATATATATATATATATATATATATATATATATATATATATATATATATATATATATAATCAACATAGTGAAGATAATCATGAAGATATGTTGAGATCGAAGCCAAACCAAATGTGAAGACATTGCAAGGTAACTCCATGAGTGAAACACTTCAAAATAGAACATTTGGTGGTGGCGTTACCCACCATATAGGAAGTATTAGACCCAGACACAGCGCACAATTATCGTGGCGCTCCGAAGTCAAATTCCACATTAATGTATTCACACTTAGAATGTATGTCTTCATTGATTGAAGATATACCTTACTTCGTGTGTTGCACATCCAAGTCATCAATATGCATAAGGGTTAGGATGTGTGCCTGATCACAGGACATTTGAGGATTCTAGGATATTTAGCTCACACCGTAACTTGCAAAATCTCTTCTCATCCAAGGGCTTGGTGAAGATATCTGCCAATTGCTCTTCAGTGTTGACGTGTATGATATCAATATCTTCCTTCACAACATGATCTCTGAGAAAGTGATGACGAATTTCAATGTGCTTTGTCTTCGAGTGCTGAACTGGGTTGTTAGCGATCTTGATGGCGCTTTCGTTGTCGCAGTAAAGTGGCACTTGCTTCAGATGAATGCCATAGTCCTTGAGTGTTTGCTTCATCCACAGAAGCTGAGTGCAGCAAGATCCAGCAGCAATGTATTCAGATTCAGCAGTGGAGAGAGATACACAGTTCTGCTTCTTTGAAGACCAACATACAAGTGATCGTCCCAGAAAGTGACATGTGCCTGATGTAGACTTGCGATCAACTTTGTCACCAGCATAATCAGCATCCGAGAATCCAACCAGATCAAACTCTGAGCCCTTTGGATACCATAATCCTAGAGTTGGGGTGTGAGCCAAATATCGAAGAATTCGCTTCACAGCTAAGTGATGCGACTCCTTTGGTGCCGCTTGAAATCGAGCACACATGCAAACACTAAGCATAATATCTGGCCTAGATCCACATAGATAAAGTAAAGAACCAATCATGGAGCGGTATACCTTTTGACCGAACTCTTTACCATTGTCGTCGGGACCCAGATGATGTTTGGCTAGCATAGGTGTTGTGAAGCCTTTGCAGTCTTGCATACCAAACTTCTTCAGGCAATCTTTGAGATACTTCTCTTGAGATATGAAGATGTCGTTGCGTTGTTGTCGTATTTGAAGACCGAGGAAGAACTTCAGCTCTCCCATCATGGACATCTGATATTGCTCTTGCATCATATATCCAAACTCTTCACTGTACTTCTGATTGGTGCAGCCGAAGATAATGTCATCCACATATATTTGGCACACAAACAGTTCACCATCATATGTCTTCGTGAAGAGAGTGGGGTCTAGGGAACCAGGTATGAAGCCTTTGCTCTTAAGGAAGTATTTGAGTGTGTCATACCAGGCCCGAGGGGCTTGTTTGAGGCCATACAGTGCCTTGTTGAGCTTGTATACCAGGTCAGGATGTTTTGGATCTTCAAAGCCAGGCGGTTGTGCAACATACACTTCTTATTCAATCTTGCCATTGAGAAAAGCACTCTTCACATCCATTTGATATAGAAGTATGTTGTGATGATTTGCATAGGCCAGCAGTATGCGTATGGCTTCAAGTCTAGCCACAGGAGCAAATGTTTCATCGAAGTCAATGCCTTCCACTTGAGTATATCCTTGAACAACGAGACGAGCTTTGTTTCTGACAACTTGACCATGCTCATCTCGCTTGTTGCGGTATATCCATTTGGTGCCTATTATATTGTGCTTCCGTGGATCAGGACGCTTAACTAGTTCCCATACATTATTCAGCTCAAACTATTGAAGCTCTTCTTGCATAGCTTGAATCCATTCAGGTTCCATGAAGGCTTCTTCAACTTTCTTGGGTTTTGTTATTGAGACGAATGCGAAGTGCCCACAGAAATTTGCTAGCTGAGTTTCCCTTGAACGAGTGAGTGGACCGGGTGCATTGATGCTATCAATTATTCTTTCAATCTGCACTTCATTGGCAACGCGAGGATGTACAGGGCGAAGACTTTGCTCTTGCTGATCATTGTCGTTGTTAGAAGGAATGTCTTCAGGCTGAGCATTGTCTTCATGTTGATCAGGTGCTGAGATGATAAGTTCTTCTTCAGGATGAGCTTCAGAAGGTATTTCTCCAGTTCCCATTAGCTTGATTGATTCACTGGATGGAACTTCATCTAGCACATTTGGCAGTTGCTCTCTTTGTGAACCATTGGTCTCATCGAACCGCACATCCACTGTTTCAACCACTTTGTAATGTAAGAGATTGAAGACTCTATAGGAGTGCGAATCCTTTCCATATCCAAGCATAAAACCCTCATGTGCTTTTGGTGCAAACTTTGAGGTGTGATGTGGGTCCTTGATCCAGCACCTTGCGCCAAATACTCTGAAGTAACTGACATTTGGCTTCTTGCCAGTAAGAAGCTCATAAGATGTCTTGTTCAGAAGCTTGTGAAGATAAACACGATTGATTGTATGGCATGCAGTATCAATGGCTTCAGGCCAGAATTTTCTTGGGGTCCTGTATTCATCTAGCATCATTCTGGCCATCTCAATGAGTGTTTTGTTCTTGCGTTCGACGATGCCATTCTGATGTGGCGTGTACGGGGCTGAGAATTCATGTGTGATGCCCAAGGTATCAAGATATGTATCAAGGCCAGTGTTCTTGAATTCACTACCATTGTCACTTCTGATGTGCTTTATCTTGGCGCCATAATTGTTCATAGCTTGATTGGCGAAGCGTCTGAAGACATCCTGCACTTCAGTCTTGTAAAGGATTATGTGCACCCAAGTGTATCTAGAGTAATCATCAACAATAACGAAGCCATAGAGGCATGCAGTAGCAGTAAGAGTTGAGTAATGAGTGGGACCGAAAATATCCATGTGAAGCAGTTCGAAGGGTCGAGTAGTGGTCATGATTGTCTTCGAGGGATGTTTGGCCCTCGTCATCTTTCCTGCCTCACAGGCACCGCATAAGTGATCTTTATTGAACTTGACACCCTCGATGCCTATGACATGCTTCTTCTTTGCCAGGGTGTGGAGGTTCCTCATGCCAGCATGCCCAAGCCTCCGATGCCAGAGCCAGCATTCTGAAGCTTTTGCTAGAAGACATATGGCAAGTTGTGGTCCTGCTGAGAAATCTACCACATACAAATCATCTTCTCGATACCCTTCAAACACTAGAGACTTGTCAGATTCCATTAGTACAAGGCAACGATATTTTCCAAATATTACGATCATGTTCAAATCGCAAAGCATTGAGACAGACATTAAGTTGAAGCCAAGGGATTCAACAAGCATGACTTTATCTATGTGTTGATCCCTTGAGATTGCAACTCTACCTAGACCCAATACCTTAATTTTACCAGTGTCAGCAAATTTGATGTGGCTCTTGTCGGATGGACGTAAGGTTGAGTCCATAAGAAGACTTCTTTTGCCAGTCATGTGATTTGTACACCCACTATCAATAATCCATTCTGAAGACGCTGGTGTCATACCCTACAGTGCAGTTAGGGGGATAGGCTTCACCAAGAGCACTGTGAAGCAAAAACATTTGATGAACCAATGGGTTATGAAAGCTTAGATCCAGATTAGGACTAATAGGGAGAGTAGCAAGTGATTCAGGAACGAAGTACATAGTAAGACCATTCGGGCATTTGATCTTGCGCCCTACAAGATGTTTAAGGTCCCCAGTAATGGCGTCAGACGATTTTGGTTTTCTGCTGGAGACCTTTCCCTACAAAAGAGAGTTAAGCTTTCTTATCCACCCACATCTTCAAGGGTGGCTGAGAAGCAATAAGTCTAAGTGCAGCATCTGAGAATTTTGGCTTTGGAGCCCTAGCAAACAGTCTTGCAGGCGGACAATAATACTCATAAGAATAGGCAGAATAGTTCTTGGTCTTATGAACATGGCGGTTTGATGAACCGCTCCCATATTCATATGCCTGAGTATGGTTTCCCTGCAAAACATTTGCGTTAGTGCGACTCAGGTGAGTCCTCTGTCTGTATGAAGCCTTTGGACCGTATGAAGCCTTTGGTCTGAGGTTTGTCTTCTTCACGTGAGGTGTCATGATGACATTCACAGGAAGATTCTCCAGACACCTTTTCGGAACCCAGATCTTCTTCATAGACGGTCCATTCCTGCAGTTAATGTACCTGGCAAACACTTCACCATTCTGATTCTTAAACAGTATATAGTTTGCATCAAAGGATTCATCAATAATAATGGGGTTAGCACAAGTGAAGCCAGATAGATTGTATGTGTCTGCTGAAGGTTCCTTTGCAGCAACCCACATGGTTTTGGGGTACTGCTCAGGTTTCCAGTAAGAGCCATCAGCATACATTTTCCTTACGAACCCAACACCCTCTTTCCTCGGGTTTTGGTTCAGTATCTGCTTTTTGAGGACATCACATAGTGTCTGATGCCCTTTAAGACTTATGTACATCCCTGTTTCAAGCAATGTCTTCAACCTAGCATTCTCATCAGCAATAGAAGTGGTATCCTCAGCAGAGGGGTTAGTTACCACATCAACAGTTGAAGATATTGCAACAGTAGTAGCAGTAGAACATTCAGCAACAGAAGTAGCATTATCATGCTCAATGCATTTAAGACATGGTGGTTCAAATCCTTCCTGAGCGGAACTGATCTGTTTGGCGCGAAGTGACTCGTTTTCCTTTTGAAGATCTTCATGAACCGCTCTCAATTTCTCAAGATCTTGCTTCCTTTGAAGATAATTATAGGAAAGCTTTTCATGAGTTGTTGAGAGAGTTTCATGACGACTTTCAAGTTCCTGATACTTAACGTGAAGATTTTTCATGTCTTCAATTAAGGATTCAGATCGAGTCATTTCAGCACCTAACAGATCATCGCTTCTGTCTAGCAGTTTTTGAATATGTTCCATAGCTTTCTGTTGTTCAGTTGCAATTTTGGCAAGTGTTTTGTAGCTGGGTTTTGAGTCACAATTAGAGTCATCGTCACTAGATGTTTGATAGTGAGTAGTGTGTGTGTTTACCTTGGCACCGCGTGCCATGAAGCAGTAGGTAGAAGCAGAGTAGTCCTTGTCATTTGCATCGGTGTCGGTGACGAGGTCATTGTCTTCAATATTGAAGATGGACTTGGCAACGTATGCTGTAGCCAGACTTGCGGCGCCTGAATTGGACTCCTCCTCAGACTCCACCTCCACCTCCTCAGAAGCGGACTCCTCCTCTGAATCCATTTCCTTGCCAACAAATGCATGTGCCTTCCTAGATGAGCTCTTCTTGTGTGATGAAGACTTTGAGGAAGACTTGGACGAAGACTTTGAGTATTTCTTATTCTTCTTGTCGTCAGAGTCATATTCCTTGCTCTTCTTCTTCTTTTTGTTCTCATTGTCCCACTATGGACACTCAGAGATGAAGTGGCCAGGTTTCTTGCACTTGTGACATGTTTTCTTCTTGTAGTCGTGAGCTGAAGCTTCATCATTCCTTGAGCTTGATCGGGAAGACTTTCTGAAGCCTTTCTTCTTGGTGAATTTTTGGAACTTCTTCACAAGCATAGCAAGATCCCTTCCAATGTCTTCAGGATCATCAGAACTGCTGTCAGATTCTTCTTCAGATGAGGAGACAGCTTTTGCCTTCAAGGCACGAGTTCGCCCATAGTTTGGACCGTAGATATCTCTTTTCTCAGAAAGCTGAAACTCATGTGTATTGAGCCTCTCAAGTATGTCAGATGGATCGAGTGTCTTGAAATCAGGACGTTCTTGAATCATCAGGGCTAGGATGTCAAACGAACTATCAAGTGATCTCAGTAGTGTCTTGACGACTTCATGTTTGGTGATCTCAGTAGCACCGAGGGCTTGAAGCTCATTTGTGATGTCAGTGAGTCGGTCAAATGTGTGCTGGACATTCTCATTGTCATTTCGCTTGAAGCGGTTGAAGACATTGTGAAGGACACTGATTCTCTGATCTCTCTGGGTTGAGATGCCTTCATTGACCTTGGAGAGCCAGTCCCAGACCAGCTTAGATGTCTTCAAAGCACTCACACGGCCATACTATCCTTTGGTCAGGTGACCATAGATGATATTCTTGGTAGTAGAGTCCAGTTGAACAAATTTCTTGACATCAGCAGCAGTGACACCTTCTCCAGCCTTGGGAACGCCGTTTTCGACGACATACCATAGGTCGACATCAATGGCTTCAAGATGCATGCGCATCTTATTCTTCCAGTAGGGATATTCAGTTCCATCGAAGACGGGGCACGCAGCAGAGACTTTAATTATCCCTGCAGTCGACATAGCTAAAACTCCAGGTGGTTAAACGGAATCACACAGAACAAGGGAGCACCTTGCTCTGATACCAATTGAAAGTGCATTATATCGACTAAAGGGGGGTGAATAGGCGATTTTTATGAAAGTCTTCAAAACATGGAAGTTATGAAGACAAATGATAGAAATAGACCTATTACCATGCAGCGGAAGGTAGACTACACTAGGCATGCCATAGTCAAGTATTCAATAAAGTGAAAGCACAATTACTTAATAGCAGCAATGTAGTAAGGATCAGGTAGGAAGATATTATGAAGCCATACAGAACATGCAGTCACTCAGTGAACACAAAAGATAGTGCAAACATACAATGACTTCACAAGGAGCAACAGTAAGTAAAGGGAAGGGAAGATGAAACCAGTGACTCATTGAAGACAATGATTTGTTGGACCAGTTCCAGTTGTTGTGACAACTGTACGTCTGGTTGGGGCGGCTAGGTATTTAAACCTTAGGACACACAATCCCGGACACCCAGTCCTGAACACGCATCTCGGGACACCCAGTCCTCACCGTATTCCCCTTGAGCTAAGGTCACGCAGACCTCGCCCAATCACTCTGGTAAGTCTTCAAGGTAGACTCCCAAACCTTCACAGACTTCATTCACCGGCAATCCACAATGTCTCTTGGATGCTTAGAACGTGACGCCTAACCGGCTGGAGGATGCACAGTCCTCAAGTGTAATAAGTCTTTAGATCACACAGACAAGAAGACTTAAGTGATGCCCAATTCTCTTTGGCTCTGGGTGGTTAGGGCTTTATCCTCGCAAGGAATTCTCTCTCAAAGGCTTCAAGGTGGGTTGCTCTCAAACGACAAAAGCCGTACTCTTAATCTGAGCAGCCAACCGTTTATGGTTGTGGGGGGTGGGCTATTTATAGCCACTTGGTAACCTGACCTGATTTGTCCGAAATGACCCTGGGTCACTAAGGAACTGACACGTGTTTCAACGGTCAGATTTCAAACTCACACGGCAACTTTACTTGGGCTACAAGCAAAGCTGACTTGTCCGACTCTAGACAAGATTCGCTCTCATAGTCTTCACTCGAAGACATAGGTTTTTGTTAGGCATCACTTCAGTCATTCTGACTGGTTCTCTTGGACCCCACTTAACAGTATGGTGGTTCCTATGACTCAACACAAAAGAAAAAGAACTATGAAAGATCTAAGTCTTCGAGCTCCATAGGCTTCATGTGGTGTCTTCTCTTGTCATAGTCTTCAATGTGAATATCTTCATATACCACCTTTGACTTCAATGTCTTCACACATTTTTAGGGGTCATCTCTGGTAGGAAAACCGAATCAATGAGGGACTTCTACCTGTGTTATCCTGCAATTCTCATAAACACATTAGTCCCTCAACTAGGTTTGTCGTCAATACTGCAAAACCAACTAGGGGTGGCACTAGATGCACTTACACATACGTTGACCGCCAGTGTATTTTTCTCGTTTCAAATTAAGCCATATTAATCGAAAAGGACGCAGTATGGACTACTACTACTGGTACTAGTACTGCTTTGATGTGTCCCGTCAACTCGCCGAACAAGGAGAAGCTTGCTTACTACGCCTCTCCCTCGCCCACGCGCGCGGTGGTTCACAGGACGAGGAGAGGGTTTTGACTACAGCGCCCTCTCCCTCTCCCTCTCCCTCGCCCTCGCCCTCGCAATGGACGTGCAGTAGTTCAATCGGTGTCAGATTGCCCGAAGCATATTGTACTGTAGTATCATCATTGTTGGACCTTCCGAAGAGGCGAAGAGCCAAGTGCAAGGTTCACACGAGTACGAACTGTTGAACCTCTCGAAGAGGCAAAGAGCCAAGCGCAAGGTTTTATAGGAGTTGTCGTCCTAGTAGGAGTGTACTAGTACAACTATAGCGAACGATGCTACTGTATGATGCCGCCACGTCACGTATATCCAAAGCTGTGCCACATTTTTTTCTCAAAGAGCATGTTGGAGCCCGTGCAACAACCACACAAGTTGCACATAGACATAACACATTTACTAGTAATAAATTCTAAAGGACAAATGCCAGTATGCCACACAAGTTCATCTCCAACTCATGTGATAAATTTGTGCACGACTAGTCTACATATATTCACAGCGCTACCGTTCACAATTGTCGTACTCCACTTACACGTTATAGATGGGCTACATGTCCTCCTCCAGGTTCCAATCCCAGGTGTTCTTCATGGATGGCACGATCCATAGCGGTGGGCAACGGGAATCATTGTCGCAGCTTTCTAGTCCGGTTCCACACAATGGAGACTCATCCAAGCTGAAGCGGCATAAATCATGGATAGCGTGTCCCAGCATGTCGTTCATCCGGTGGTGCGCACTGAAGACACAACCATGCTTCATGAACGGCAGGCCTTTCGTGTCGTGCACGGAAGGTGGCATCCGCTTCACAATGGGGTAGATGTCCCCGATGAAAAGCGAGTACTCTCCAAGAGTGTTACTCAGCACCCATGTAGCATCACGGGGGTCGAACTCGGCGCTGTTCATCTGGTACATGCGGCATCCCAGATCTGGACACATGGTGACGTACATAGTCAAGGTCCATGCATAATAATGTTGTGCTCAAATGTGGCGGTCAGTAATACTGTGCAGCAAATAGTACTACTCCGGTATAGAGGAAGTAAAATAATCGGCTTATTATATATAGCCACTCTTGGCTACATGGATGAGATAGTAAGACATGGAAAAACAAAAATGGTGGCAGCTAGTGGGTTCAAGTCTTCAAGGGCCTAGCTAGCTATACGCGTCCTCCAAGGTAAAAAGTACTCCTACTAGTACTACAAAGTATACTACTAGTACAACAATGAAAGAGAAGGCGAGAGGGTTAAAAAATGGAATACCTGGGTAGATGGTGACGGTCCGATCGTGGTAGATTAGGTGACTGTGTTGCACATCAGTGGTACCATGGGTAACGACTGCTAAGATAGTTGATCCCAATATGCCAAAGTCAGCTACAAGGTTCCAGGTTAGACCAAATCGCGGATGCAAATGCACATCCAGGATCGGCGATCTTATTTTGATCGGGGGATGACTAGTCCCTGCAAAATAATGGAGTACCGTTAAGGATGCAAATGATGGTTTGTGCATTCCATTTGTAATCTCCCGTACCATAGGATGTCAACCAGATGAAACAAGTCCCCTAGCTTGTCACCGCGAAGATGCAGCCTAGATGGCGCACGGCGTCTTCGAACGTGTAGGGGTACAAATCTGCCACCGCCAACATGCGCCAGCCTCTGCCGTTACTGCCTCCTGCATTGATGGCAATCCTTATGTCGAACACCACGATGAAATAGTAATCGTCGTAGCCGCGTCGCTTTGTCGGCGGGTCCGCAATTTCTATCTTCTTCAATCTCATGTAGGCATCATCATACGTATTCTTGCCCAGCCAGTCCGGAAGGCCAATCCCAATGGTGGAGAAGGGGTCTACCGGAACGGCCGCACTGCTGTGGATGTTGTGCAAAATGACGGTGGTATCCGGCCGGAGGTATGCAAGCCAATCTTCGTTGGCACCGACCCAGACCTATATATAAGACGGTGGGCAGCGGAGAAATTACGGGATGAAAATGGAATAACTATGTACTACATGATCAAACTCCATTACTGACCTGCTCATCGGACAAAATCCGACTACCTCTCAACGTCGGCAACTCTAGCGGAGTCAACCTGCAACCATGTCCAGGGAGCGGTGGACTGTTTGAAGGATTGTCCCATAGAAGAACCTTCTCCTCGAGGATGCATGGAAGACCAACAAGCATGGCCTGTTTAAGCAGCGTCTTGAAAAAGTTGGTGCAGGAAGCACCGAGTCTTGCGGCGGTGAGGACGTCGGAGCGGCGTGCGATTTTTCCCACAGGATCATCGTACAAGGTCTCCCAGCCCCGACGAGGAGGAGAACCGCCTGGCGAATCCATGGGAGCAGCGACGAACTGCCTTCTCTTCGGGGGAAGGGGAACTGGCGAGGAGGAGATAAGAGCGTAATAACCGCAGGGCCTCGTCCCTTCCAACTGTAGATCGTTCCTCAGCGAAGGGGTGAGGCTATTATTTACTACTAGTACTCCCTCCGATTATTTTTACTCTACGCATAAGAGCATACCCGGATACCAAGGCAGGGGCTCGCTGCATGCTTTCTGGACGGAAATACTCCTGGTGCATGGATGGGAGGAGTTAGCAGCTATAAATGCCCCATGCAGCCCATTGGTTGTCCGCCCGCGTTCTCCTCTCTCTGCATGTTGCATGGATGTCTCCCTCTCTCTCACATGACTACATGCGGTGGCGCTGGCCTATGAGAAGCTCGCGTGGAGATAGCAATCTTCTCTCCGGAAGTGATTTTTTTGAAAGAAAGGGATTATGGAACGTTATGGGATTGCATTATACTGTAAATAATAGCACTAGTAAGAAATTTTTGGCACTAGGTAGTAGTTTTTGGCGTGGATTAAGAAATATTGGGTATGTTTTTGCCATTTTTTGTACACGCCAACTAGTGTCAAAAACATCTTACATTATGTGACGGAGCAGTACGTACTCGTATTGTAGCAGTACTAGTACTACTTTTCTCAACTAGTAGTGCGATGTACTGTACTTCTAGTCTAGTCTAGTATAGTGCACCAGTTTTGAACTCTTGAATCTCAGGGCCAAGGAGCTACAGTTGGAAGTGGAGGGTATTACTGTTCTCTAGAACCATCGATGTACTATCAATGCAGGGGAAGTACACCTGCGTAGTGGCCTAGTGGGTACTCTCGGTGCTCTATTCAGCCGCTCCTCTCATGTAGCTGGCCTACTCAGCCACTCCTCTCACGCACACACTAGCAGCCTGTTTATCAGCGATGGTTACTTCGGGGGCAGAACATTTGAGTTATTTGATACAGCAAGACTAGGCTTTTCGCTTCCATTTGTGGAGGTGTAATGGATCTCGTCGAACGTTGTTAGTAGTTCCTTCTTTATGAATGAGATGAAGCAAAGCTTTTGCCTCCGTTTCAAAAAAAACACGGCAAGAGGAATTTCTTTTATAGTAGAGCCGATAATGGAGTGAAGTCCATGCATGCAACGCCACAAGCTATAGAGTAGTAGTAGAGCACTTTACGTACAGAGCCATATTGCACAGTTCCCAATGCCCCGCCAGGCTTTTCCGGCTCCTCGGGCTTAATTGGGAGGCGCTAGTTTAAATATGCTACTAGCTGGAAGCTGCAAGCGAGGTGCGGCTAGGGCGAGCACGCGAGCCACGGGATGCTGGGAAGGAAAACCCGTTCATGTGGCTAGGCTCTCCAGTGCACCCAGATTGTGGGGCCGCACGTCCGTTTGACTTCAAAGCTCAAACTACCCGTGTAAAATATTGGCTCACAGCGAAGTGTAGTAGTATTATTTTTTTTAAAAAGGCCACCGTGCGTTCGGCCAGGATCGAACCCACAAAACGAGGCATACACTCCCGCGACCACTAGTAGTACTCATTGGAGTACAACGCAACCTAGAATCGCCTTTTGTCGCTAGTAGTACGTACATTGTTCCTTACAAGAAACCCCTAAGAGCATGGTTAATAGTATAGCCAGCTGCTGGCTATAAGCCAGTGCCATGTCATCTACAGCCCATCTTATAGCCAACATGTAGTAGTAGTTTATTTCTTATAGCCCGCTGACTCAGCTCTATTGTACTTGCTCTAATAATGCAAGAAACCACTAAAATGCCAAGAAACTACTACCACTTGCATACGTGGCAGACTTAAGATAAGACTACCTTATCAACCATTGTACATGCTCTTACCAACAAAAATCCTCGAGTGACCTCCTACCTCCGGCCCATCCACCTAGTCATCCTCGGCCATGGAACGCAGCTACCGCCACTGGCAGAAGGCGAGGTCAAAACCGCCGGCGGTGCGGAGCCCATGTTGCGACAGCCCGGATGCCAGCTCCGTGCGGCGCTCGCGGCCGCTAGCTAGCCAAGATAGCTCCATCGAGCTGCTTGTCTGCAAGGTTTGCTAGCTAGATTGGCAAGGCAGCGCGGCGGCTTGCTCGCGCGCGCCGCGCTAAGGCCAGCCATCTGGCTCGAGCGAAGGCTAGCGCGGCGGCTTGCTCGCTCGTGAGTCACGCTCGGGCTAGCCTGCCAACCCGTGCGGAGGCCAGCACGGCGTCCGGCCCGTCCGGCGGAGCGGCGACCAACTCGCTCATCACCGGCGCCACCGACGAACACGCATCAATACTATTTGAAGTAATGTTCAGGAAAAATAATGGTTTGAGGGGGAATAACAGGATAGAAGGTCAGATGTGGGTCCCTCATGTCAACGGTTAAACAAAATGTGTTGGTTTAAGCTGCCTCGTCAGCACGGACATGTGGGCCAACCCTGTCATAAATGGGTTTAAACGAACCTAGTCGGTAGGAGTACTAGGTAGTTTTTGGCGTGGATTAAGAAATTTTGGGTATGTTTTTGCTATTTTTTGTACAATATATTCCTCCTAGGGCTGGTTGAAAGTGGTAGTTTTTTGTTAAATACTCTACATATTGTAAGTAGGAGTGGAAGTTAAGCTTTGGAAGCCAATAAGAAAGGCTAGTTACATAGTGCATATGTGTACATGATTGAAAGTAAATATCAACCATGAGTGACTAATATCTTGATGGAAAACTCGAAACTATGGAATACTAGGAAAAGAAATGCATGGTTCGAAATACTAGCAATGTTCATGTCCGTTGCAACCAATGATAATTAGAATAATACTTATTCACAAACTTGGTACAAAACACTCTAATTTTGATATACATATGTCACTAGAGATATATTATGTTTCAATTAGAATATATTCCTTGGGCTGTTTTGGTGAGGTCAGGGAGGGATGTGGTTGGTTTTAAGATACTAATTATGGGTTTTTCTGCAAATTGGTAGACAAGTGGGATGTTGGTGAGAAAAGGCAACAACTTACCTCACAATCGTTAGATGTAGATCTAATGGTCAGAAACGACGGATGGCAGACACACCAGCATCACCAACTTAGTCTTGTGTAGGAGTACTAGCAAGATCCGTGCATTGCACGGAACATCAAGATGCATTTTTTTATAAAACACTTGTTGTGATTGACCCTTGTGGGAGTAATCCCATGTGTAAAAACTAATGATATCTCAAGAAATATGAGATAAGGTGAAGAGGAGTGGGGTGTGGTGGTGGTTGGTGGTCGAACTGAGCGGAGGCATGGGGATTGACGACGCCGGCAGCGGCCACTAGGCCAGTTTGTTCCAGAGGCTTCCTTTCTTAATTGCTCAACAATGAGATTTGTTGGAGATAAGGATGAACGAGGGAAGGCCTTGTCTGCAAATGTGGAGAGGGGTGCGGGTATCTTTTAGTTTAATTTCCATCCGTCGGATATAGATCAGACGGTCTATATTGCAAGATGGCACACATACCATCATCACCAACTCGGTTTTTTTTATAAGAGAAGAAATATAATTATGGAGATACAAACGTATTATCGATACTTGCTTCCGTAAACTAGCATCTACATTCTATTCAATGCCTCGGCATGTGGGGCCTTAGCACAATGACTTCTCGACTGTGTAAAATGAAGATTTTCCCGTCGCCGACAAGGAGGTGGTGACGGCGGCGCGCTTTTTGGCTTGCTCTAGTCCTAGTAGTCATACTAGGTGGTCTAAGCACGTGTAGATTTATTCTTTTTCACGTCTTGTGTTCGTCGTACTGCCACGACTGTTCATGAATAGACGGTAAGTTATTCACGGGGAAGCCCTTATTGAGCGTGCTTGCGAGAGAGAGAGAGAGAGAGAGAGAGAGAGAGAGAGAGTGCGTGTGTGATATGTTAGAGACTGAGGCAATGATAACAGATTCTTTGTGTCTATGTGTGTGGAGGATAGAGAGAGACATGTACATCGGGATTTGTGTTGTGTAACGTGGAGACACGTATACATAATTAGAGAGTGAGTGTGTGAGATACACATGCAGACATGAGGAGAGATGAGGATCCAGGTAAATGGGTGTTTGTGCGTGTCTGTGTGTGTTTGTGCACGCGTTTGTGTGTGAGAGGGAGAGAGTGTATGTGGAGTAGAGAGACCACTGATGATGTAAACCTAGTATAAGGGAAGGGGGAATGGTGTGACATGTGTAGTAGCGAGATAGCATGGGTGCGAGTGGGGGGGAGCTGACTATTTGGAAGAGACATCGAGTGTGTGTGGGGAGAGGGGTGTGAGAGCGAGAGAAAGAGAGAGCTAGCGCCGGAGAGAGAGAGAGAGGAAGAGAGGGGGCGAGAGGGGTCATTTGTGTCCATAAATGGCGTATAGATAGGGAGACAATGTTGATGTTGTACGAAATTGGCCTATGAATGGAGACGCAAGGGAAGCGAGTCATCGTGTGTGTGATAGGGACTTCATGAGAGAGCTAGAATAGATGGTGTAGAGAACAATGTGCGAAATCGAGAACGATTATACATTAGGGAGCTATGCAAAGAGTCACGACATATATGTATACAGGGAAGGAGCTGGGGCGGGTCCGCATGTGGGAGAGATAGAAAGAGGAGAGTGGTGCACAAGGAGACAAAGTGTGCTTGTTTGCAGTGGGGCTGGTGTGTGAGGTGAGTGCGCGAGAACCACATAACAAGGGAGATAGACGTTTGGGGGCGGCGTTTTGTGTGTATGGGAAATATATACTCTACATAGTGCGTGTGCTTGGGTAAGAGAGATAGCGGGAGACCTAGAGAGTGAGGGAAGAGATGTGTGCATGCCCGAGAGACAAAGTGATAGAGACCTATGTTGGGGTCCGGACTTTACAAGAGAGAGGGGTGTTAATGTGCTCGTGTGTTGGTGTTTGGGGGAGAGAACGACTTCTGTGTGTGTGTCTGTGTGTGTATGTGTGTGTGTGGTGGGGGGGTTGACTTTAGATATAGAGTGAGGTGTCTATATTTGAGGGACTTTAGCGTAATTGAGATATTGTGCACTCATGGTTGATCAATTTGTTTCACAGTTTGCACTATGAGATAACGATACTTTTGAACATGCGTGATATACCTTGATGTACCAGAATTACAAACCTAATATTGGAATTTTGGAATTCGACTCCATCATTAGCTTTTGTAATTCATTTAAATGGAGGTACATTTTT
>NC_041390.1:191530470-191536733 GCF_002162155.2 Triticum dicoccoides
GCCGCCGAATCTAGTCCTCCGCCGTAGCGGTGGACCTCACACCCCGCCGGATCTACCTTCCGCACCTTGGAACACCCAACTACCAACTCACCACTTCACCGGAGCCGCTTCAGCAACTGGCTTGTCCACCGCTCCAGATCTCCTTGAACGCCATCATGGTCCACCGCACCGGATCTGCTTAACCAGTGCCCTCATCCACCACAGCGTAGGACCTTCACTGACTCCCTCGTCTGCCCCTTCGCTGGCCCTTCATACAAGTCCTCGTCCGCCGCAATAGATCCGCCTCACTGAAAGCACTGTCCACCGGCCCTGCTTTACCGACGCCGCAGCCTCATTAGGTTATTTCGATTTGTACTCCTTCAGTTTTTCTCTTTATCGTGCAACTGTTCACTTACCACAGATGAGCTTTCTTGTATGTCGACAAGCGCCGCAACCGTAGCACCGGAGCCGATTCAGCGACGGCAACAGCCGGGCCAAACTCAACCACAACACGAGCACCATCGACGATCCTTAGCTATCAAGTATGACAACGATACCCATACGCCACCGAGAATAAGGTATTATTATCCAACGGCCGGCGCCTACATTCACTTTCCTAGCATAAGCACCGCACCTTTGAATTTCTTTAGGGCATCATTCAGTTTTTCATGAGACGCGTTATTCTGCTTGCACCTGTAGGGCCATACTTCTGGCAGTGAACATGTTACATGTGCTAAATTACATACCAGTGCACATATAGTTAATATGCTTTAGTTTTGTTCTGATGCCACCTGTTGGTTCCATCAGCCTGCTTAATGTTCTCTATGCTTAATTACACATCAGCAAACTAGCATGTGGTTCCGCTGCTTTTTGTTCGTTTTACCCTACATTTTCTGATGCTAGCTATTACATCACTGCTCCGAGCCTCTGTTCATTACTTGTTTGTGTGTTCTTGATCTTCCCAAGTTGCATGACTAATTTGATGCTTCTATTAATTATGGAGCTGCCAACCCCATCAAGAAAAATATTTGTTCTTTTGGGGCTGGCACCTCGAACAAGCATAAAAAAAGAGGGAAGTAGATATATTCCCTCCGATTCTATTTACTCTACGCATAACTCTTGACCCGCATACCAAGGAGGGCACTGGTTTAATTTTTCTAGACTAATTTGCCAATTAATTAGGGCAGAGGCAGATGGGGCGGGGCACAAAAGGAAACCAGCGCTAGAAATCGGCAACGCGCAGACTAATATGAGAAAACTGAGAAAAAGTTATACGCAAAGTAAAAAGAATCGGAGGGAGTATTGTCGTGTATGCACACACCCTTCTTTCATTAGTTTAGATGAACCATTGATGGTCAATTTGGACCAGTGCATGCGATTAAAATTAATTTTACCTAAATAGATGGTGCAGAATAAACTACAACAACTAGATTTGCAACCACGGGATGCTGGCGATATCTTCAAAGAACATTGCAACAGCAGCTAGGCTTCACAGCAACATATGGTAAGCCAGTGTGTTTTAGTACATGTGAAATGTAATGCGAGTGGGCTGCTTTCTTGGCTTGTGCCCTCAACGTGTAATCCTACCGAATTACAAATAGTTTAGTTGTCTGCTTTGCTGTAGTGCTTGATTCGAATGCTTATTTGTTGTTACGCTATACCTGAGTTGGCCAATATGTCAGCAGTGCCTATTGTACTATCGTAAAGAAATGCATGCCTATTTCATTTGAATCCTTAACTTTTCCTCTCAACTTCATCACAAGACTGTCTTCGTAGTTTATATGAGGCCACGCTGTTAAGTGCTTTCTCAGATTATTTCAACTGCTTAGATGCCTTGGCAACTTAAATATAGCGGTTGTACACTCCCTTCCAACTAGGGATGTCAACTGGGTCCGGTTTAATCCCGATTAAAGTCCACTAGTGGTATGATAGTTCAAAAGAGTTTTTGTTTTTTTGAGGAAAATGAACTAGGGAGGTAGCAAAAACTAACTAGATGGGACTGGAGGATTTCGTTTATTTGCCACTTACATCCCTAGTTTCATCTTACCATTTTAATTTCTTTTCGGCTGATGCTGCTTCGAAACATTTAAATATAGTTTGCCATGCTCGGCAATAATTCGTCCGTCGTTTACCATGTAAGCTTACTGCCTGGATCATACGATAACTATCTCTTACTGATGTCCAGCGGAAACCTTTCAGAATGCCGTTCACACTAGGACACAATGTACAACCCCAGAATCTATTTCAAGAAGCTCGTAACGGTCAGCGGCATTCTTCAATTCCACAGCCATCCTGGCTATCTCCTCCTTGCTTTGGCAGTGAGAAGCCTGTTCGGCTTTCAGCTCCTTAACTGCCTTTAGGGCAGCCGCATCGCTTTTCCTGGCCTGTTCTTTGGCTCAGGCAAGTTCCGCCCAAAGGTTCTCCACAGTCGCAGCTCCATCTGCATTCACACACATGTTATAGATACTGGCATCATGCTCCTCTTCCATGTGTCGCCGGAGGAATCACATACCCTGTGCCTCGTCAAGCCCCTTGTTGACAAGTATGATGTCGGCATCTGCCATGTCAAGTTGCCGCTTTAGCTCAGCAAACTCATCAGTCTGGCTGGCCACCGGACCCTCCGCCACCTACATATTAAGGCAACACGATTATTCCTGGGACTATGATCCTCTGTGCACCGTCGTCTTCGACAGCACCCAGAGTCTCAGGGGCTACTATCTACACAGGGCACATCTAAAAATGCGCGGTACTGTCAAAAATGTACATCATTTCGCATACCTCAAAACCCGTCAGTAGACTCATAAAGGCTTCATGCAACCCGCTTTCGGTGGACGAAATCCTTTCAATTACCGTACCCATCAATGTGCGGTGCTCTTCTGAGATAGCCGCTCGCTCTAGCAGATCCCTCAGCATGTCCGACCGCACACCAGACAATGCCGGACTCTTTCGATTGTTCTTTTCAAGAGCCGGATACTGAGGACTTCTGGTGGCCATAGGATTGCCTTCTGGCCTTGCCGGATCAGGAGAAACCCTCCGCGACGACACCTCGGGGTCGCCCGCCTCATGAGGCGGTATGGCAGGGGGAGGCGTTTCGCTCTCCATCATCTCTGGAAGAAGATCCCCTGAAGACGAGCTCTGCTGAGAAGCGCTAAGATCCGAACTACAAGATAAATGCTTCGGTTATTTTCCTCAGAAGTAAAGAGAGGTATTTTCATTATTAAGTATCCTTTTACTTACAGCTCGGTGGAGGGCTGATCCCCTTGAGGGCATAGTGCGGCCGGGGTAGCCCCGGGGCAGGACCCTCCGGCGAAGATTTCTTCCCCCGTTTGGAGACCATTGTCTCCAGGTCCTCGGAGGCGGTCCTCTTCCTTCCCTGGGGAGAGGAAGTTTCAGTCCCTCCTCCTCGGTTAACCTCCTTCGCGGAGGCTCTAGCCTCCTTGTCCCCCTTTATCTTCTCTTGGGGGCGCTTGATAAGGCGCGATCTCCAGCATCCTGGTTAGCATGGGATTTGGTGATGTCTCAGGGAGGGGGGCCGGACACCTGATCAACTTTGCCTTCGCTATCCAATCTTGGTCAAAGAGTGGCTTTTTTAGGGCGACGTTGCGATAAATAAACGGACATTGTGTTCGGATCCGGGGCTACTTACTTGGGTATCCGGGCGATTGCAGCTCAGACCTGCATCCTCAGTGATGTCCGGACACATTATTTTTGGTCCAAAGAACAATTTGTACATCTCCTTGGGCGTCATGTCGAGGAAGTGTTGGATAGCTCACGGTCCCTCCGGGTTGAACTCCCACATACGGAGGGGATGGTGTTTGCAAGGTTGGACTCGATGAACTAGCATAAATTGCACTACCATAACCAGACTGAAATCTCTCTCAAAGAGATCTCAGATACGGCTTTGCAGTATTTGCACGTCCTTGGCTAGACCCCAGCTCAGCCCCCTGCTGATCCATGACATCAGTTGTGGTGGGGGGCCTGAGCGAAAGGTGGGGGCAGCTACCCACTTGGCACTTCGGGGAGCTGTGATGTAGAACCACTCCCACTGCCACAATCTGGACACCTCTAGGAAGCTACCCTCAGGCCATGAAGCATCAGCAATTTTGCTTATTAAAGTGCCTCCGCATGTTGCGTGCTGCCCCTCGATCATCTTCGGCTTCACATCGAAGGTCTTGAGCCACAGGCCGAAGTGAGGGCTAATGCGGAGGAAGGCCTCACATATGACAATAAATGACGAAATGTGAAGAAGGGAATCCGGGGCCAGATCGTGAAAATCTAGCCCATAATAGAACATAAGACCCCTAACAAAGGGATCCAGAGCGAGGCCTAGTCCTCGGAGGAAGTGGGAGACGAACACGACGCTCTCGTTGGGTTCGGGGGTAGGGACGACTTGCCCTCGGGCAGGCAGCCGATGCGAAATTTCGGCGGTCAGATATCTAGCCTCTCTCAACTTCTTGATGTCCTCCTCCGTGTCGGAGGAAGGCATCCACCAACCTTGAAGGTTGGATCCGGACATAGTTGAAGGTTCGAAGTGCCTAAACCTGAGCTTTGGGTGTTGGAACTCGAGGCGGGAGGCGGATTCGATTAAGATCGAGAGGAAAAAGCCTTGTCCCCTTTATAAAGAGGGTGAATATCAAGCTTCCTCCTCGTGGCCGTTTGGGACTTACCTAAGATCTAGGAGTCCTACCCATAGGCACGGTTGGGTTACCCACATCCGTATTGATGAGAATCCCGTGATAAAGGGGACACAATCTCTGCTTCGACAAGACGTGCCAAGGAAACCGCCTCGCGAAACACGCTGAGATGGGTTATGAGAAACGATTCGAATAAGGACCTGGCTGTGGTGTGATGTCACACTACGAGGAACGTCGGTAGATTAGATTTGTGGAAATATTATTCTCTCTATGGTGGTATGTGGAACTCGTTTTGCAGAGCTGGACACGATCCTTGTGTTCAAAATCTTCTATGAAGTATTCGGAGGAGGAACCCGCCTTGCAATGCCAAAGACAATCTGCGTGCCGGACTCGTCGTCATTGAAGCCTGGTTCAGGGGCTACTGAGAGAGTCCTGGATTAGGGGGTATCCGGACGGCCGGGCCATATCCTTTGGCCGGACTGTCGGACTATGAAGATACAAGATTGAAGACTTCGTCCCATGTCCGGATGGGACTCTCCTTGGCGTGGAAGGCAAGCTTGGCAGTACGGATATGTAGATCTCCTTCCTTGTAACCGACTCTATGTAACCCTAGCCCCCTCCGATGTCTATATAAACCGGAGGGTTTAGTCCGTAGGACCGACAACAACAATCATACCATAGGCTAGCTTCTAGGGTTTAGCCTCTTCGATCTCATGGTAGATCAACTCTTGTACTACTTATATTATCAAGAACAATCAAGCAGGACATAGGGTATTACCTCCATCAAGAGGGCCCGAACCTGGGTAAACATCGTGTCCCCCGCCTCCTGTTACCATCCGCCTAGACGCATAGTTCGGGACCCCCTACCCGAGATCCGTTGGTTTTGACACCAACCATTGGTGATGACGAAGAACGAAGATCCCCCTCTCTGGAGCCCCAAACGGACTCCGGATTTGCCCTCCCGAGGAAGAACAGGGCTTGGCGGCGGCTCCGCCTTGTGGATCACGATAATCCTTTCTCCCTTATTTTTTCTCCAAAAATAGGAATTTATAGTGTCAGGATTGAGGTCTGCGGGGCTACCAGGTGGGTACAACCCACCTGGGCGCGCCAAGAGAGAGGGCGCGACCTGGTGGGTTGTGCCCACCAGGGGCCCCTCTCTGGTAGGTCTTGGCTCCAGAAATTATTATATATTATATAAAAATACCTCGAAAAGTTTCGTTCCATTCCGAGAACTTTTATTTCCGCACAAAAACAACACCATGGTAGTTATGCTGAAAACAGCGTCAGTCTGGGGTTAGTTTCATTCAAATCATGCAAATTAGTGTCCAAAACAAGAGGAAAAACGTGAGAAAAAGTAGATACGTTGGAGACGTGTCATAGAACTTTTGGGGTTCATCACAAGAGACAAACGCGTGATGTTCACAATAGTTTCACTACAAAAAAAGACACATCCGTGACATTTTGGGCCGAACGAAAAAAAATTCTGTCAAACATATGACACTTCTATGATGATAATTGTGACAAAACCCGGTATCATCATAGATGTGGTGGACTCCTACTTCTATGACAAAAAACCATGATAGAAAATGGGCTTTTTGTCCTGGGCGGGCCGGAGACGCAGTTGCATGACATTCTTTGGGCCGTCCATGA
>NC_041390.1:191536931-191539163 GCF_002162155.2 Triticum dicoccoides
CCGTAGGAGGTCCGTCTCCTCCGTTTTGCGGTATGCCAGACCCCTCCCGATGAACAGGATCCCGTTTTGAACGTGGCCGGTCGAACACAAGGCCGTTTCCTCTGTTCTGTGGTACGCGAGGCCTCGTTTCCATTGCCTGTTCCGTCCAAGCCCTCCCGATGAACACGACGCATTCCGTTGCCTCCCCATGAACATGAGGCATTCCGTTGCCTCCCCATGAACACAACGCATTCCGCTGCCTCCCCATGAACACGACGATGATGCTGTTTCTCCGTTCCGACCCAGCCATGTACATGAGTCCTGGTCGTACGTATGCGCGAGTAGGCGTTCGAGACCCCGCCCGTATGTACACATATGTGGCCGTATTTTCTTTCTTGCACCCTGGCCGCTATACGTATGTGTACATGCTACATGTGCGCCTCTACTACGACACGTGCGCGCCTCAACATCAACCAGTATATATGTACATACACGTTCGCGACCAGAATGACAACGCTACGTACGCTTCGACCAGGTGGGTCCCGACTGTCAGGCACTTCCTTGCGTGCGAAAGATGTAGCTGGTGGGTCCCAGCAGTCAGGGGGGCAAAATACGGTGGCTTGTCCGGTGGGTCCCCGCTGTCACGTGGAGAAATAATTATTTTGCACGTAATAAGGAGGCACTTCCTTACTGCGGCCGTGGACCCAGCTGTCAGCCTCTCCACGTACAGTCCACGTCCGATGGAAGCCGTTCCTTGACCACGCCGCGCCGAGAGCACCAGGGCGGTGGACAACAGCGAGGCCTAGGAAGGGGACGGCGCGGAGCCGGGGAAGACACGGCAGTGGATGCCCACGCATAGAGGAGTACGAGGGTTCACTGGTTCGTTGCGGTGTGAGGCTGCCGTCAACACAGAATAATAGGGGGTGTGGGTGAGTAGAGGGATGGCCTGGCCAGCGGTGGGAGTAGTAGGGGGCGGTGAGGCCTCCGCCGCATCGCAGCCGGCCACGGGAGGCAGGAGCATGAGGCACGACCAGCGCTGGTTTGGGCGGCTGGAGCAAGAAGACCAGAGGTTGAAGAAGCACTATAGCCGTTGGATGGACATTGTATGGTCATTGGAGCTAGAATCGTGCATATTGACTAAGTTGACAAAGCCCTCCGTCCCCGTCAACTTAGTAGGCCCACAAGTCAGCCTCCCACCAGGGTGGGTCCTAGTTAGCAGGGCGGTATTCATTTTTTTGAGCGTAATAAGGAGGCACTTCCTTGCGTGCGAAGATATAGCTGGTGGGTCCGAGCTGTCAGCGGCGGTAACGTTTTTTTCGCGAAATACAGAGGCCCTTTCGGTGGGTCCCTGATGTCAGGTGGAGGAATCATTATTTTGCGCATAATAAGGAGGCATTTGTAACGCCCCGAGACCGATGTGCCAGGTGTCCTCCAGTTATTCGTTGTTGTTGCCTTGTCTTTTGCTTGCGTTTCATGCATTGCATATCATGTCATCATGTGCATTTCATTTGCATACATGTTCGTCTCATGCATCCGAGCTTTTTCCCCGTTGTCCGTTTTGCAATCCGGCGCTCCTATGTCATCCGGTGTCCCTTTCTACCTTTTTTCGTGTGTGGGTGTTAAACGTTCTCGTATTGGACCGAGACTTGTCATGCGGCCTTGGTTTACTACTGGTAGACCGCCTGTCAAGTTTCGTACCATTTGAGGGATGGCCTGGCCAGCGGTGGGAGTAGTAGGGGGTGTTGGACTTCGTTTGATACTCCAACGGTTAACCGAGGGACCGTAAAGGCCTCGTGTGTGTTGCAGCCCAACACCCCTCCAAAGTGTCCCAAAGCCCACCTAAACCCCCTCCATCCTCTCGATCGTTCGATCACGATCGTGTGGCCCAAAACTGCACCTCATTTGGACTCTCCTAGCTCCCTCTACCTATAAATATGTGTCTCCCTCCGAATTTCCGCGCAGATCAAACCCTAGCCTTCCTCTACCTCGCGCCCAGACGAAATCTCCACCGCGCCCGGACATATCCGCCCTCGCCCTCAGCCAAGCAGGCGTCGCCAAGTGTCGCCGCCATCCTCCTCCACCGCACGAGCCCACGAGCCCATCTCCGGCCCGCTCCGGGCCGCGCCGGGCCTGAGCGCCTGAACCACCCCGCCGCCTTCTCCTCGTGCCTCCGTCGCCGGCGCACCACCGCATCCCCGCCGCCTGCACCTTCGCCGCCGTCACCAGTCACCGGCGCAGCCGCCCGCCGCCGCC
>NC_041390.1:191540424-191545387 GCF_002162155.2 Triticum dicoccoides
CCATGATATGTCCCTGTAGCATGTTGTTTCATTGCTCTAAACATCGCTTCCTGATGATAAATTCCTGACATGCTGTTAATTTCACCAAGTCTGAAACCTGTTATCTTTTGCACTTTTGTCATGCTTGTTTGAACCTGTTATTGAGTGAATTAGCCGTAGCTCAGTGTTCATTTTTGTCAAGCATCATGAGTGGATCCCTGCCATGTATTTTGTTGTCATGTTTGAGTGTAGTAGCTTACTTATCATGATGCATTTAGGAGGCTACTTGCTGTTTATCGCAGACTGGTGCCATATTTGTTTTGCTTGCCATTTCCAAACCGTGCATCCGATTCCGGTGATCTTTATATCGATTTCAACCGAAATCAACTCATATTTCTAGTGGCACTCTTGGATTTCCAAGTTGAGGCCAGGTCCAATCATTCCTTTGCAAATCATGCATATGCAACACATACCGCATCCCGCATATCATGCCATGTTCATGTGTTGGTTGTTCACTATGTTGTGTGCTTCTTTCTGGTGTTGCTTCTTTGGGTTGGTTTTGATAATGTCGTGTTTGTGAGGACCCGTTTGACTACATCTGTTTGTCTTCTTCATGGACTCGTTCTACTTCCTTGCGAGATTTCAGGCAAGATAACCATACCCTCGAAATCACTTCTATCTTTGCTTGCTAGATGCTCGCTCTTTTGCTATGCCTATGATGCGATACCTACCACATGCTTTATCATGCCTCCCACATTGCCATGTCAAGCCTCTAACCCACCTTGTCCTAGCAAACCGTTGTTTGGCTATGTTATAGCTTTGCTCAGCCCCTCTTATAGCGTTGCTAGTTGCAGGTGAAGATGGAGTTTGTTCCTTGTTGGAACATGGATGTTTTGTTGGGATATCACAATATCTCTTATTTTAATTAATGCATCTATATACTTGGTAAAGGGTGGAAGGCTCGGCCTTATGCCTGGTGTTTTGTTTCACTCTTGCCGCCCTAGTTTCCGTCATACCGGTGTTATGTTCCTTGATTTTGCGTTCCTTACACGGTTGGGTTATAATGGGAACCCCTTGACAGTCCACCTTGAATCTTACTCCTCCAGCAAGGCCCAACATTGGTTTTATCATTTGCCACGTAGCCTTTTCTTTCCCTTGGGTTTTGCAGACTCAAGGGTCATCTTTATTTAAACCCTCGGGCTAGTGCTCCTCTGAGTGTTGGTCCAACTTGTCAGCCGCCGGTGGCCACCAGGGGAAACTCTGGGTTGGCCTACCAGAAGTTTGGACAATCCGGTGTGCCCTGAGAATGAGATATGTGCAGCTCCTATCGGGATTTGTCGGCACATTCGGGCGGCTTTGCTGGTCTTGTTTTACTATTGTCGAAATGTCTTGTAACCGGGATTCCGAGTCTGATTGGGTCTTCCTGGGAGAAGGAATATCCTTCGTTGACCGTGAGAGCTTGTGATGGGCTAAGTTGGGACACCCCTGCAGGGTTATGAACTTTCGAAAGTTGTGCCCGTGGTTATGGGCAGATGGGAATTTGTTAATGATCGGTTGTAGAGAACTTGACACTTGACTTAATTAAAATGAATCAACCGCGTGTGTAGCCGTGATGGTCTCTTTCCGGTGGAGTCCGGGAAGTGAACACGGTGTTGGAGTTATTCTTGGTCGTAAGTAGTCTAGGATCACTTCTTGATCAATGATTCTCGACTGTGCTTTGCCTTCTCTTCTCGCTCTCATTTGCGTATGTTAGCCACCATATATGCTAGTGCTTATTGTAGCTCCACCTCATACCTTTACTATAAGCTTAAATAGTCTTGATCGCGAGGGTGTGAGATTGTTGAGTCCCCGTGACTCATAGATACTTCCAAAACCAGTTTCAGGTGCCGATGAAACCATGCAGGTGACGCAACCAGGCTCAAGGAGGAGCTCGATGAATATCTTGTCCTTTGTGTTGTTTCGTTCTAGTTGATCAGTAGTGGAGCCCAGTTGGGGTCGATCAGGGATCTGTGTAGCCTTTGGGGTAGTCTTCTTTTATTTTGGTTCCGTAGTCGGACCCTGAGTGTTCTGGATGAATGTAATGTTTTATTCATGTATTGTGTGAAGTGGCGATTGTAAGCCAACTATATATCTCTTTCCATTATGTATTACATGGGTTGTTGTGAAGATTACCTCACTTGCGACATTGCTTTCAATGCGGTTATGCCTCTAAGTCGTGCTTCGACTCGTGGGAGATATAGCTGCATCGAGGGTGTTACAAGTTGGTAATCAGAGCCTTCCCCGACTTAGGAGCCCCCTGCTTGATCGAATGGCGTCGTTGAGTCTAGAAAAATGTTTTGAGTCATTTAGGATTATATATATCGAAGAGTTAGGAATTCTTTTTACTCCTCGGTTCCTTCGTCGCTCTGGTGAGGCAACCTGACGTAGAGTTTTGACTCTGCTCTTCTCAAATTTCACTAAAAAAATTATGATCACGCGGGTATCTTGGAATCGTTCCGATGGTTTTGTGACGAGAACATTGTTCTTGGTGCCTCCTGACATTTAGGGGTTGTGGCAGTGTCCCGGGGAATTGTGCTCCGAGGTGTTGTCGTCACAATTTTATCGTTGCAGTTCTGGAATACCTGAGGTTTTTTTTCGCCGACATCGAAAATCTCTTTTATGCAGCTGTTGGTGAGATAACCTCGACGCCACCCAGTACTGGGGCGGGAGTTCGGGAGTATTGCCATAACTCGTATAACAGATGCTTTTCGAAGGTTGAGGTAAATGATTTCCGAAGGTTTCTTGGTTATGTGTTGAAGGATGGATAGAGCTGGATGTAGGATTTGCTAGTTTGGGTGAGATATTATGCTTCCCCTGTATCCCCAACACCTGATTGCATAACCGGAATGTTTCGGGAGTTTATAAGTGGGAATTCAAATAGCTCTTAGGATATCTTTCCGACAGATGTATGATACAAAATTGGGGTTCGACATCTAGTGGTCCGCCTATCCACGGTTGGTTTTATAGTGGTCTCATTGTGTCTTAAAGAGTCCTTGGCTATGCCGACTCGGGGACGCTTCGTATGTCATGTGCACTGCCTTGTACATGATGGTGCTGTATGGTCGAGCCCGTGTAGGCCCCACCATGAAAACTTCGGACGAAATCTCTATCATATGTTTGTTCCGGCTTTTCTGCAAGCCAATCCTTTGTTTTGTTTTGAGCTGTCAAAGTCAAGTGTGAATTATAATCCTTCCTAATAATCAAGATTGACATGTCAATCCTTTTCAACCGGTGTGTCTCTCTTCAAGGGGATCTGATCTTTTCAACACCCACAAGATCTATTCTAAGCTCTCTCAACGGTGTTTGTTTCATCCTTCCCAAGTTGCCTTTGTTTTCCCACCCTCCCACCCTTTTCCCTTCAAGGACTCAGATTTCTTAATTCGTTATCCATTCTATGGATGTGAAGTCTCTCCATTCTTTTCAATCAACGTTCTTACCCGGTGGTTCTCTTGAAGATGTTCTACAAGTTCAATATTCTTCATTCTTTTCCTTCTCCGGTGGACTCAACTCAAGCTTCCGTGTTGATCATATCCTTTTCCTCGGTTCAAATGTTTTCCCATACCAGTGCACCTCTTAATCATCCAGTCCTCACCATTCAATTGTTCCGGAGTGCTCAAGATATCTCGAAGATTCATGTTTTCACTCTGCTTTCGTTCAAGATCTTTTGAGGTTGTTATCTCATTCAAACCATTTAATTCAACCGGTGCATTCTCCTTTTCAAGTAATCATTTCAACGGTGTATCTTTTGAGTGGGCCCTCACCCACAGGTCTTTTCCCAGGATCTTACCTAACTCTTCTAATTTTCCCAGAGTTATTCTCAATTCATTTCAAAGTTTCACGTAAGAATGAGTTATCATCAGTCATATGTATTTCTCCAAGATCTGTTAAATTCTTTCATTGTTGGTTCAACTTTTCCAATTTTAATTCTGGAGTGCCTCAACAATTCTTGGTGGTGTTTCTTGTCGTCATTCTCGAATTCTGAAGACCGAAGAAGAGTTTTTCCTCCATATCTTATCTGTTCTCTCAGAGATTCGTGGTTCTAGTTCGAGGACATCCTCTCATAATTGTTTTGATTGTGAGAATTATTCTTACCCATCCGGAGCAATTCAAGAGTCTTCTCAGCTTATTATCCGGAGTCCATCAATTCAGGTTTATTCATTCTCAGCTTTCAGCTATCACTCCCCAAATCTTACCTATGCATCATTCAAATTTCTCTAATCAGCTCGGGATCTCTTCGTTCACGTGTATCTAAATTCTCTCAAACATCTGCGTTCATTTGCTAATTCTTCCCAGTGCTTTGATATCTTCCTTTGATCGTTTTCAATTCTTACCGTGGTTCGTTCAAGATTCTCTTCCATGGTGATCATATCAACTCATTTGTTGTTTCAATCCTACCGGTGTTTCGTTGAAGACCTTATCAAGTTATCGATATCTCTCTTAATCCTTTTCCAACAAAAATAAGTAGTATGCCAAATCTGTTGCTTGTCATCAATTTAAATTGATGAAGGATAAGCATAATGTAATTCTTATTCTTGTTTCATCGAGTAAACTCAATTCCCTATTCCGGAGGCTCATCAAATTCCTGATTTCAATTGTTTTCATCTTCTCTTTTTCACGGAGTTCCAATCTTTTTCAATTATTTCACCACGGAGATTCATCTAAAATCAGTACAAGGATTCACCTTGTGTTTCCAAATTCTCTTTCCATCTGTTTGATCATTCTTTTGTTAACGGAGTTCTTCATGAAGGTTCTACATGATGGTTCATCAAGGATTTATTTCCTTCTCGAAGTGTTCATCAACATTCTTTTCTAAGGAGCTCAAGTATTCTTCTTTGTGCAATCCGGAGTGCAATTCTTTCTACCATATTATTGGAGGTGGTATTATGTCATTCTTAATAATTTGAGTTCATGTTTCATGATCCACATGTTGTTAATAATGAGGTAT
>NC_041390.1:191545397-191545984 GCF_002162155.2 Triticum dicoccoides
TTTAATCCATCAATCTCTTCTTTGGAGTTATCTTAGGTTATATTTCACCTAAAGCCTTCCCTAAGGATTGTTGCTATCTATGGTGCTTATAAAGGACCCAAGTTCTTCTTTATCCTCCCGGTGAAATACTTTCTCGTCTCCTTGTTCATACCAATCCAATTCTTTTTTCCGTGAGTGGCAGGTTGTCACCTCATAATTTGAGATGTATTCCATAAGACCATATCAAGCTTATCCTTTCGTTGTTGGATTTCCGACAACTCCGATCGACCCTTCTCCTAAGGATGCCTTCCCAAGCTCTTTTGTGGCAGAAGTTGGCATTTTCTTGTCAATTCTCCTATTTCAATTATTTATCTTCTATTCTTTCGTTCCGGAGGCATTGCGATGTTGTTTTTTTCACCCATAATTTCGTTTTGTCAAAGATCATGTTCTTTTCATGCCTATGCATTTTAACCGGAGTGTTGAGCCCTTTTGCTCAAGTTCTTTTCGCCTTATCAAGCCTTGCATCTCTTTCAACCGAAGTGCTGTCTGGAATCTTTCTTACCCCTTGCTCCATTCATTCAATAGTTCTGGAGGCAGTGTGTTGTCAT
>NC_041390.1:191546087-191579258 GCF_002162155.2 Triticum dicoccoides
TCATCAAGTATCTTCTCATCTTACCAAGTTCTTATTCAATTCTTTTTCTTTTCAATCGGAGTGCTGCCCGAAGTTGCTCTTCCTTGTTCCTCTTTTCTGACGGAGATTGTTAACTTCATTTATCTCCATTGTATTCTTCTCTCGAAATGGCTTAACCTCGCAAGGTTCTTTCGTTTCACTCATTTGTCAAAGAAGCAACTTAGTTTTACATCTTCTTTTTCTCTTCTGTTTTCCCTCCGGTGCCATTCTAGATCTCGGGACGAGATCCTCTCATAGTGGTGGAGTGTTGTAACGCCCCGAGACCGATGTGCCAGGTGTCCTCCAGTTATTCGATGTTGTTGCCTTGTCTTTTGCTTGCATGTCATGCATTGCATATCATGTCATCATGTGCATTTCATTTGCATACATGTTCGTCTCATGCATCCGAGCTTTTTCCCCGTTGTCCGTTTTGCAATCTGGCGCTCCTATGTCATCCGGTGTCCCTTTCTACCTTTTTCGTGTGCGTGTGTTAAACGTTCTCGGATTGGACCGAGACTTGTCATGCGGCCTTGGTTTACTACCGATAGACCGCCTGTCAAGTTTCGTACCATTTGGACTTCGTTCGATACTCCAACGGTTAACCGAGGGACCATAAAGGCCTCATGTGTGTTGCAGCCCAACACCCCTCCAAAGTGGCCCAAATCCCACCTAAACCCCCTCCATCCTCTCGGTCGTTCGATCATGATCGCGTGGCCGAAAACCGCACCTCATTTGGACTCTCCTAGCTCCCTCTACCTATAAATATGTGTCTCCCTCCGAATTTCCGCGCAGATCAAACCCTAGCCTTCCTCTATCTTGCGCCCGGAAGAAATCTCCACTGCGCCCGGACATGTCCGCCCTCACCCTCAGCTAATCAGGCATCGCCAAGTGTCGCCTCCGTCCTCCTCCATCGCGCGGGCCCGCGAGCCCATCTCCGGCCCGCTCGGGCCGCGCCGGTCCTTAGCGCCCGAGCCACCCCGCCGCCTTCTCCTCGCGCCTCCGTCGCCGGCGCGCCACCGCGTCCCCGCCGCCTGCGCCTTCGCAGCCCTCGCCGGTCACCGGCGTAGCCGCCCGCTGCCGCCGCAGAGCGCCCCGCGCCCGCGCCCGCCCTTGAGTCGGCCACCACATCTCCGCCGCCACCACCACGCCGGCTACCCGCACAGCCCCGACCTGGCCCGGCCTCCTCCTCTCCATCCCACAACTCCGGCCAAGCTCCAGTGCCGATTCCGGCAAGACCCGACGTTGCCTCGAAGTCCATGCAGATCTGGATCTGAGATCCCGAGGGTTGACTTCCTCTCCTAACCCTAATATTTTGGGCATTTTTATCGCATCATAACTTTCTCATTGTAGCTCCGATTCGTGCGTGTAGCATATCAAAATGTTCGTCTTGATGAGTACATCATTTCATACCATTGCATCATTGTCATTTGAAATCATCTTGATGCCCAAAACGCTGTTGGAAGAGGGCTATGTGATGATAGTTTCAGGTATGTTTCAGCAAATGCACTTTTGTCATTTTTGCCATGATTAATGTGTGCATGCTATGATCCTGAGCTCTACATGTGTTTTGAAGAATGCCATGCTATCTTTACAGGGGTGTATGCCATGTATTTTTTTGATCTTTGTGGTTACTAGCACAAGCATGCAAAGTAGCTTACTCAATGATGCTGATTTCAGGAACTTAGAATTTCACTAAGTCCTTGTCCTGTTATTGTTTTTATGTCATATGTTCATGTTGATTCCTAGTGATCCGTGCCTCTTTTGAGCATGATCAGTAAGGATGTTTTGTAGATAATGTTGTGCTCTATCCATCCATGTATTTGTTTGCAAGTATGGAGCAACCTAGCTTGAGTCAATCGAGCTCTACTTTTGTTATAAAATGTTCCTGGCGGATTGTTAACATGTTTAGCAATTTTGCCGAGCTTGTTGTTGTTGATCCGTTCATGCTATGTTGTTGTTCTTGCCATGTCTAGCTTCTATGCCATGTTTATTTTCTAGGTGTATGCTTAGGTTGTCAGGCAATGCCTCGTAGTGAGTGCATCAAGCTCGTAAACATGCCTACTCGTTATCTGTTTTGCATGCTCCAGTTTTTCACTAAGTCTGAATATGTTTATGTTTTTGCTATGTTCACATGGTTGCAATTGTATTTTGTGATCCCTTTTGGCTCATGGTCACTAAGGGACTTTTGTTATATACTTTGAGTAGCTTCATGCCATGTCTTGCTTTGCCATGATATATCCCTGTAGCATCTTGTTTCATTGCTCTAAACATTGCTTCCTGATGATAAATTCCTGACATGCTATTAATTTCACTAAGTCTGAAACCTGTTATCTTTTGCACTTTTTCCATGCTTGTTTGAACCTATTATTGAGTGAATTAGCCGTAGCTCAGTGTTCATCTTTTGTCAAGCATCATGAGTGGATCTCTGCCATGTATTTTGTTGTCATGTTTGAGTGCAGTAGATTACCTATCTTGATGCATTTAGGAGGCTACTTGTTGTTTATTGCAGACCGGTGCCATATTTGTTTTGCTTGCCATTTCCAAACCGTGCATCCAATTCCGGTGATCTTTATATCGATTTCGATTGAAATCAACTCCTCTTTACAGTGGTACTCTTGGATTTCCAAGTTGAGGCCAGGTCCAATCATTCCTTTGCAAATCATGCATATGCATCACATACCGCATCCCGCATATAATGTCATGTTCATGTGTTGGTTGTTTACTATGTTGTGTGCTTCTTTCCGGTGTTGCTTCTTCGGGTTGGTTCCGATAATGTTGCGTTTGTGAGGACCCGTTCGACTATGTCCGTTTGTCTTCTTCATGGACTCATTCTTCTTCCTTGCGGGATTTCAGGCAAGATGACCATACCCTCGAAATCACTTCTATCTTTGCTTGCTAGATGCTCGCTCTTTTGCTATGCCTATGCCGCGATACCTACCACATGCTTTATCATGCCTCCCATATTGCCATGTCAAGCCTCTAACCCACCTTGTCCTAGCAAACCGTTGTTTGGCTATGTTACCGCTTTGCTCAGCCCCTCTTATAGCGTTGCTAGTTGCAGGTGAAGATGGAGTTTGTTCCTTGTTGGAACATGGATATTTTGTTGGGATATCACAATATCTCTTATTTTAATTAATGCATCTATATACTAGGGTGGAAGGCTCAGCCTTATGCCTGGTGTTTTGTTTCACTCTTGCCGCCCTAGTTTCCGTCATACCGGTGTTATGTTCCTTGATTTTGCGTTCCTTACACGGTTGGGTTATAATGGGAACCCCTTGACAGTCCACCTTGAATCTTACTCCTCCAGCAAGGCCCAACATTGGTTTTATCATTTGCCACCTAGCCTTCTCTTTCCCTTGGGTTTTGCAGACTCAAGGGTCATCTTTATTTAAACCCCCGGGCCAGTGCTCCTCTGAGTGTTGGTCCAACTTGTCAGCCGCCGGTGGCCACCAGGGGCAACTCTGGGCTAGCCTACCGGAAGTTTGGGCAATCCGGTGTGCCCTGAGAACAAGATATGTGCAGCTCCTATCGGGATTTGTCGACACATCCGGGCGGCTTTGCTGGTCTTGTTTTACCATTGTCGAAATGTCTTGTAACTGGGATTCCGAGTCTGATCGGGTCTTCCTGGGAGAAGGAATATCCTTCGTTGACCGTGAGAGCTTGTGATGGGCTAAGTTGGGACACCCCTGCAGGGTTATGAACTTTCGAAAGCCGTCCCCGCGGTTATGGGCAGATGGGAATTTGTTAATGTCCGGTTGTAGAGAACTTGACACTTGACTTAATTAAAATGCATTAACCGCGTGTGTAGCCGTGATGGTCTCTTTCCGGTGGAGTCTGGGAAGTGAACACGGTGTTGGAGTTATGCTTGATCGTAAGTAGTCTAGGATCACTTCTTGAACATAGATTCTCGACCGTGCTTTGCCTTCTCTTCTCGCTCTCATTTGCGTGTGTTAGCCACCATATATGCTAGTGCTTGCTGCAGCTCCACCTCATACCTTTACTATAAGCTTAAATAGTCTTGATCACGAGGGTGTGAGATTGCTAAGTCCCTGTGACTCACAGATACTTCCAAAACCAGTTTGCAGGTGTCGATGAAACCATGCAAATGACGCAACCGAGCTCAAGGAGGAGCTCGATGAAGATCTTGTCCTTTGTGTTGTTTCGTTCTAGTTGATCAGTAGTGAAGCCCAGTTGGGGTCGATCGGGGATCTGTGTAGCCTTTGGGTAGTCTTCTTTTATTTTGGTTCCGTAGTCGGACCTTTAGTGTATCTGGATGAATGTAATGTTTTATTCATGTATTGTGTGAAGTGGCGATTGTAAGCCAACTATGTATCTCTTTCCATTATGTATTACATGGGTTGTTGTGAAGATTACCTCTCTTGCGACATTGCTTTCAATGCGGTTATGCCTCTAAGTCGTGCTTCGACACGTGGGAGATATAGCCGCATCGAGGGCGTTACAAAATTTCCTTGCGTGCGGCCGTGGACCCAGCTGTCGGCCTCTCCACATACAGTCCACATCAGATGCATGTCGGTCGTTGACCACGTTGACCAGGCCGCGTTGAGAGCACCGGGGCGGTGGACGACGGCGAGGCCTAGGAAGGGAACGACACAGAGGCAGGGAAGACTCGGCAGTTGTTTCCCACGTGGAGGGGAGTACGACTGTACGAGGGTTTACTGGTTCGTCTGTCGTCGCCGGAGAATAACAGCAGGTGTGGGTGAGTAGAGGGATGGCTAGGCCAGCGATGGGAGTACGGTGGGGCGCTGAGGCCTGCGCGGCAGCACAGCCGGCCGCGGGGAGGAGGGAGCAGGCAGTCCCGCCGGCGCTTGTTTGAGCGGCTGGAGCAGGAAGAGCAGAGATTGAAGAAGGACGACGGCCGTTCGATGGAGATCCAACAGTCACTGCTTGTGCGTCAACCTTTTTTTAGGAAAGCCTCAAATCTGTGGAAAACAGCATGCAGCCCATCTGCCATTATTTCTAATAATTTACAGCACATTTGCTAATTCTTAAGGTTTTTTGGGAGCCCATATTCTTTTTGTTAGCATTACAGCCCATATTGTGGCCACAGTTAAAAAATGAACGAAATTTTGCATATTTCGGTGCGGTCCGAACTGTTTTAAATCTCAAAATTTTGACTCACATTCAAACTGATTTTAAAAATAAATGTATACCAATATAAAATCCAACAAATTCTCGATTCATAAAAATTAATGTAATTTAAAATCTTGAAATGAAAAAAAAAGATATTTTAAACTAATTGCCGGTTTGATGTGTTTTAAAAATGTACATCCCATTTCTCATTACTAATGGGCCATTTTCTCGGCCAGTCGAATGAATCTCTCCTCGTCTTGAAAGATTTGCAGCCGAACAGGCCTGACAAAGCGACTTACTTGGCAAATCACAAAAAAACTGGGTTGTGGCCGTGGACCCAGCTGTCAGGCTCTCCATGTACAGTACTCTTCCGATGGAAGTCGGTCGTTGACCACATTGACCTGGCCGCGCCGAGAGCACCAAGGCGGTGGACGACGGCGAGGCCTAGGAAGGGGACGACGCGGAGCCAGGGAAGACGCAGCAGTGGATGCCCACGCGAAGAGGAGTATGAGGGTTCACTGGTTTGGTTGCGGCGTGAGGCTGCCATCGCCGCAGAATAACAGGGGGTGTGGGTGAGTAGAGGGATAGCATGGGCCAGCGGTGGGAGTAGTAGGGGGCAGTGAGGCCTCCGCGGCATCACAGCCGGCCATGAGAGGCGGGAGCACGCGGCACGACCGGCGCAGCTTTGGGCGGCTGGAGCAAGAAGACCAGAGGTTGAAGAAGCACTACGGCCGTTGGATGGACATCGTACGGTCACTGGAGCTAGAATCGTTCATATTGACTAAGTTGACAAAGCCCTCCATCCTCGTCAACTTAGTAGGCCAACAAGTCAGCCTCCCACCAGGTTGGGTCCCAGCTAGCAGGGGGAGTATTCATTTTTCTGTGCGTAATAAGGAGGCACTTCCGGTGGGTCCGAGCTGACAGCGGGGGGGGGGGCAATGTTTTCACGAAATACGGTGGTCCGTCCAGTGGGTCCCAACAGTCAGGGGCAAACGTTTATTTTCGCGAAATATGGTGGCCGTCCGGTGGGTCCCAGCAGTCAGGGGGGAAACGTTTTTTCCGCGAAATACTGGTGGCCTGTCCGGTGGGTCCCCGCTGTCAGGTGGAGGAATAATTATTTTGCACGTAATAAGGAGGCACTTCCTTGCGGCAGCCATGGACCCAGCTGTCAGCCTCTCCACGTACAGTACTCTTCCGGTGGAAGTCGGTCGTTGACCACATTGACCACACCGCGCCGAGAGCACCACAGCGGTGGACGACGGCGAGGCCTAGGAAGGGGACGACGCGGAGCCGGGGAAGACGCGGCAGTGGATGCCCACGCGGAGAGGAGTACGAGGGTTCACTGGTTCGGCTGCGGTGTGAGGCTACCGTCGCTGCAGAATAACAGGGGGAGTGGGTGAGTGGAGGGATGGCCTGCCAGCGGTGGGAGTAGTATGGGGACGGTGAGGCCTCCGTGGCAGCACAGCCGGCCACAGGAGGCAGGAGCATGCGGCACGACCAGCGCTACTTTGGGCGGCTGGGGCAAGAAGAGCAGAGGTTGAAGAAGCACTACGGACATTGGATGGACATCATTGACCACGCCACACCGAGAGCACCAGGGCGGTGGACAACGGCGAGGCCTACGAAGGGAATGACACGGAGCCGGGGAAGACACGGCAGTGGCTGCCCACGCGGTGGAGAGTACGAGGGTTGACTGGTTCAGCTGTCGTTGCTGGAAAATAACAGGAGGTGTGGGTGAGTAGAGGGATAGACAGGCCAAGGATGCGAGTATGATGGGGCCGTGAGGCCTTCCTGGCAGCACTGCCGGCCACGGGAGGCGGGAGCAGGCGGTTCTGACGGCGCTGGTTTGGGCGGCTGGGGCAGGAAGATCAGAGACTGAAGAAGCACTATTACCGTTAGATTGACATCTAACGGTCTGACGCTGGTAGAGTCGATTGTTGACTAAGTTTCTTTTTTGAGAAACCTTGTGTACGCATGTAGGCCCACAAGTCAGCCTCCAAATCTGTGGCATACAACATAAAGCCCATTTGCTATTTTTTATAATTTGCAGCCCATTTGCTAATTCTTAAGTAATTTATTACAGTCCATTTTCTGCCCAGGACCACGGTCAAAAAGTCCAACCTTATTTTGCATATTTTGGTGGAGTCCGAACTATTGTAATCCCAAAATGATAAACATTTTTAAGAACTTATTGATTTGCCAAAAAATCATTTTGTTTTTATAAGCAAATAAGATGTGGGACAATTTAGTTGGTTTAAGGGAAAACCAGTGGTAAAAAATCAGCGCTGGGTGGGAAAAAACAACAAAAATAAGGATGTAAATATGAAAAGGGAATTTTATGTGTTTTCTATATAATGATACGTGTATATGAACTAGTAAAACTATAGGTAGAGATTAGAAAACGGATGTAGGGCATGCGTTTCAAGAGGAAAATAGAACTGGGCCGTGTGTTTGATTCAGTAAAAAAACTGCCTGCGGATGTTGTAAGACAAAATATAACTAACGCTGGCGGGCCAGAGGCCAGTAGATACCTGCTGGATCATTTGCCCCGTTGTCGTCATGGGCTGGGCCTGTTAAAAACAAAACAACCCTGGGCAATCTACAGCCCAGTTGAAACTTGCTCGACCTGAAAAAACAATATACGTGCTCAATAAACGAGAGAATTCTGCAAGTACAGATTGATAACTGGGATGCAGCACGGATATTATTTTTTTATCGTGATAATAAGTGCATGCACTTGTTTTGAAAAAAATTGGAGAACTGGGAATTCGAACGGCGGGTGCTTATGCTACCCATCAAATAAAAATCAGGTGCCTGAAAATTCGTTTCGAAACAAATGATTCAGCTTTATATCCACGTCGACCCTCGGCATGATGGTTGGAAGCAAATGCAAGTTCATACCAAAAGATCGTTAACAACAATACCAACTTGCGGACGACAAGGTAGTACAACTACCAATACCAAACTAACTTATAATCTTTTTACTCCTGGCCCTAGTGTTCGTCTGGTAGAAAATCTTGCAGAGGACCAGCTCCCGCTCCTTCTCTTGCTCCAGGTCCCCGAGGTGGTACTGGTGCATCACCCAGTTGGTCCTCTGCTGGTCGAAGTTCTTGTTGGTGTGCAGCACCAGAACCTTTTTTTTGCTGCCCGTCTGCCGGTCGTTGACCATCACCGGCAAGGTATTGCCGGTCTTGTGCCACATCACGTGCATGCCGCACTCCAATTGTATCTTGCGACGCGTCCACGTGCACCTTTTGAACGCCCTGGAATTGCGCTGGAAGAAATGCTTCCTTAGGCCACTCAGTGTGATACCTGTTGTATTGTGGAATACAGGTTTTAGTGTACCTTGTTGGCATTTTCATAACATCTTTGGCATGTTGCAGTCACTTGTTTCACTTTTTATTAACTGTCAAATTGTAATTGCTTCACCAGGTATGCATCTAAAAAGAAAATAGAGCTATAAACAAAGGAATATGTTTGTGCAAGTAGACGGCCGATCGGTGTCTTACCTGGAAGTTTCTCAGGTTGGGTGTAACATATGTCGTGCTTGCTGTCGATGGTTGGTATGAACAAATCGATGAGAGACTGAAATCTCGCGCTATCGGCACTCACTTTGGCCTCAAGGTGCTCGATCAGCTCTTGATCCATGGGATCGAACTTGACGCCAGCCGGCAGCACGGGCCAATCCTTCTTCGACTTGCATCGGTAATTCCAGTTATATGGTACTCAATGTATGACCAATCGACTGTTTTAAGTGAATGATGAAAGATTTCGACAGATAAGTGGTACTCCAAATTTGAAGTCCAGAATACCCGAACATGCCGCCGGGATTCTTGTGTCACCTCACGCGCAGCGTGTTGTCACGTCAATTCAATGTGTGGACATGATGAATAATTTGACCGACGTATACTAGTACTGCTACTATACTACTTACTAGTCGTATTTAGTGTCACAATTTATACATAGGTTTAACTAACAAGTACGCACTTGAAGCCTAACTGATATATATATATGGCTTCTGCACAGCATCTCCATTATCATTATCAGTACATCCTACACAGGTGAGTTAGGATCCACTTGATCCCAGGAAGGTATCTATCCTTCAAACCAGAGGAGGGCTTCAAACTAACAACAGTACATAATATCCAACAAAAGAGGGTCGTGCTACAGCAGCAGAATACATGGCTCGGTCTAGATATCAGCACGAATCAAGTTGTGCATATTTGCTGTTGGCATGAACCACATCACCGCATGTCGGGTTTGCAAAAGCCATCCATCGCATGGAAGCTTGATGCCTTTCACACATTGAAGATTATCTGGCAACAAGCTGTGTCGACGAATCTCTGGATATGGTGATTCATGAAACCCATGGTATGATGTGTAAACACAGCCCCCCCTCGCGAATGGAAGTTGCATAGCACATTAATCATCACCGGTGCTATGATTGATGATTGGTTGGACGATCGGATAATTGAGCCCGAGGAACAAGGAGTGGTTGCCGAGGCTGTAAACCCGCCTCCAGTTGAATACGCCTGGCCCAATGGAGCTGGGATCTTTCTCGAACACGAAGCAGCCATAGCCATCAATGTCACGAATGCCCCACGCATTGTACTGCATGTGGTTTGATGTAATGGTTTGGTCAATTTGGCACATGCGAATGAGCATAAAATGACCGTCGTCAGCTGAACGAGCGATAAACCACCACCCATCGGCTGGTATGATTCCAGGTCCTGGAATCATGAAGGCCAGCGCATTTGCGTCTGCTGCAACAATTCAAATTGGAGACCAAAAGGACAAAAATAAAAAATCATGTTCAGAGTATGTGTGGAATTAAGATTATTATAACAGTGACACATATCATAGACAGAGAATTGCAATGCCGTGGTCATAATCATACCCCAAGTTAAAAAAATAAGCCAATGGCTTTCATATTCTAGCAATATGTCATGGTTCAAACATCATGTAACAATGAGAGGAAAACAGCTATGATAGCGCCTACTCATATTCTACCATAGCACTTACTACTACTGTTCTCATATCAACTCTAAGCAATAACATGCGTTGTTATAAAAATCTTGTAAACGAGAGAAACATATAGCAATCATGATGTTATGCTCATAATATGTATTCTAACAATCATTAGATGCCAATTGTTCTCATATCAACTCTAACAATAACATGTTTGGTCATAAAAATCTAGGAAATGAGAGGAACATATAGCAATGATGTGGTTATAGACATGCTATGCATTCTAAATTTGTAACAAATGAATAGGCAGTCGTATTCATAACGTAAAGATGAGATGAGATAGAACAATTACACGACGATAGATTCCACCAATATAGGTAGCCAAGCTGTGCGTCGACCGCATAAACGATGCCATCATGCACTATAGCATCAGACAGAAATGTTTCCTCAACAGGATTGATGATGAGCCATAACCATGTATGGCGACCGGATTCCAGATAGACTAATCCCTTGTTGAACAAGGCAATGAGCTTGTAATCCATGTAGTCTTCTGATGGTGTGGGCACTTCACAGATTACAACTTTGTGCAAACAGAGGTCGAGCCAAAAGCTTGACGCGTCTCGTGCGTAGTAGGCAGGAGTGTCCGGCGGGCCGCGAGGCTCGATGGCGGCGGTATCCAATGATGGAAGGGTGATCTCTCGCTGGGTGTAGATATCCACGAGACACCACGGACTACCGGTGTGGTGGATGAGGACGATCTTGTTGGCCTTCATGCCCGCCCAGTAGTGGCCGCGCATGAAGGACAACTAGACGGGTAGTGGTAGCATGTCGAGGGGCACCACGACAACCTCTGTAGGATTGTCAAGTCGGTGTCTGGGCCACCTGCGAGGATCGGGCATCAGCAAGAAGGGTGTCTTGAAAAGAGCCGGCCGGTTGCAGACGAGTAGACGGTACAAAGACACCGAGCATGCGGCCAGACGGACGGTGCTGAGTAGGTCCATACGACTACAGATCTGCTCCAAGAGAACATCGGGGAGGGAATTCCAATCGCGGCTCTGCGTGTCAGTTGGTTCTGCCATTGGGGTTTTCGGTGCCTACGAGCCAGCAGGGAAGTGGATTCGGGCGGGCGAGCGAAGAAGCTTCTCCTCGTGTGGCCGAGCAGTGAGCGGGGGGATATGGTACGCGCGAGCTACCAAGGAAGATGGCGCGCGCGGGCGAGCAGTGAGCAGGGGTAAATGGTGTGCGGCCGACGATGGGGAAGAGAGGAGGAAGAAGAAGAGACTAAGGGCTAAACACATTTAGAGATTTACACATTGACCAGGGCATAATTAACGCCCAAAAGTAGCAGACTTATGTGTGCATGCGACCATTGAGATAAGAAGATTAAATGAAGGCCGTTGCATGTTGTAATTAAGGATATACATGTAGCCTATACCTACAGCACAAGTTGGTGCATTAGTCAATCAATATCTATTTAGATTAAGGGCTAAACACATTGGAAGTGTAGATGTACATCATGTAGTACACTCTTTGTTGGAAGACCGAGCGAGGACACGTGCATGCACTCACATACACAGCCAGGGAGGTTTGCGCGCAAGGGTTGGACTCGTGTCACGCCTGCGTAAAGTTATGTTTAACTGATTTCTTTGCTCTGCCAACTGATAGGTGGGACCCAGAAACCAGGTGACAATTTAACCAGTCAACAAAGTGCCACGTCGACTGTGTGGCCGGTCAGTAGGGTGCAATACAGTGCTCTACGATGAGCTAGTGATTGCATAATCGCCGCAAAAATATATATAGTAACCGAGCATACTGTTACATACTGAAAGTGCGTTATATCGACTAGAGGGGGGTGAATAGGCGATTTTTATGAAAGTCTTCAAAACGTGGAAGTTATGAAGACAAACGATAGAAATAGACCTATTACCATGCAGCGAAAGGTAGACTACACTAGGCATGCCATAGTCAAGTATTCAATAAAGTGAAAGCACAATGACTTAATAGCAGCAATGTAGTAAGGATCAGGTAGGAAGATATTATGAAGCCATACAGAACATGTAGTCACTCAGTGAAGACAAAAGATAGTGCAAACATACAATGACTTCACGAGGAGCAACAGTAAGTAAAGGGAAGGGAAGATGAAACCAGTGACTCGTTGAAGACAATGATTTGTTTGACCAGTTCCAGTTGCTGTGAACACTGTACGTCTGGTTGGGGCGGCTAGGTATTTAAACCTTAGGACACACAGTCCCGGACACCCAGTCCTGAACACGCAGCTCAGGACACCCAGTCCTCACCGTATTCCCCTTGAGCTAAGGTCACACAGACCTCGCCCAATCACTCTGGTAAGTCTTCAAGGTAGACTCCCAAACCTTCACAGACTTCGTTCACCGGCAATCCACAATGTCTCTTGGATGCTCAGAACGCGATGCCTAACCGGCTGGAGGATGCACAGTCCTCAAGTGTAATAAGTCTTCAGATCACACAGACAAGAAGACTTAAGTGATGCCCAATTCTCTTTGGCTCTGGGTGGTTAGGGCTTTATCCTCGCAAGGAATTCTCTCTCAAAGGCTTCGAGGTGGGTTGCTCTCAAACGACAAAAGCCATACTCTTAATCTGAGCAGCCAACCGTTTATGGTTGTGGGGGGTGGGCTATTTATAGCCACTTGGCAACCCGACCTGATTTGTCCGAAATGACCCTGGGTCACTAAGGAACTGACATGTGTTCCAATGGTCAGATTTCAAACTCACACGGCAACTTTACTTGGGCTACAAGCAAAGCTGACTTGTCCGACTCTGGACAAGATTTGCTCTCATAGTCTTCACTCGAAGACATAGGTTTTGGTTAGGCATCACTTCAGTCATTCTGACTGGTTCTCTTGGACCCCACTTAACAGTACGGTGGTTCCTATGACTCAACACAAAAGAAAAAGAACTACGAAAGATCTAAGTCTTCGAGCTCCATAGGCTTCATGTGGTGTCTTCTCTTGTCATAGTCTTCAATGTGAATATCTTCATATACCACCTTTGACTTCAATGTCTTCATACATTTTTAGGGGTCATCTCTGGTAGGAAAACCGAATCAATGAGGGACTTCTACCTGTGTTATCCTGTAATTCTCATAAACACATTAGTCCCTCAACTAGGTTTGTCGTCAATACTCCAAAACCAACTAGGGGTGGCACTAGATGGACGTACAATCTCCCCCTTTTTGGTGATTGATGACAAACTAGTTGAAGTTTTCAACGGGGAATATAATCTGTGAAATTGTAAAGGATAAGGAATTGTCTTCATAAGTTGCAAGGGCTCCCCCTGAAGATGTGCATATAGGTAATTTGCTTTTGGAATGCAAATGCACATGGCAGGTTGTACTTGTTGAGATCCACTTCAACTTATGATGACAATCCACTATGCATGTGAAAGTATATGAAGATAATGACAATGCATAATGGAAAATGGACGTCTGCAGAATGATCTAAGTGCGGAATTTATCGTCGCACATGCAGAATTTATCATCGCAAAACAAAGTGGCAGATAAGTAGCAGACGACCATCGAGTTTAAGTGTTACAACTCAAAGAACCAAATGTAGCAAAATGAGAGTTGTAAGCACGAAGCAAAATTTAAAGCACCCGCCCATATGGACCCGCTTGAAGACTATCAACCTCATATGCTTCTCCCCCTTTTGTCAGTAAGGACCAAAAAGGTTTGAAGACATAGAGTATCTACTCGTTCCCATGCGGAGTAGGTGAAGTAGCAGGGTCGTTGGTGGTGTTTGGCGGTGCTGAAGAGCTTGGGGCAGAGTTGACGCGTGCTTAAGGAGGTGGTGGTGAAGTAGCATCATCTTCATCCTCGATAACTCTGGCAGTCACTGTTTGCGGCAGATGAAGAGAACTCAGAGTCTTCAAGGGATGGAGTTCCTAGCAGCACAGCTCTTCGAGGAGGTGTGGAGTCAAACTTGAATCGCTCAGTGAAGCCATCCTCTTGGAGATCATCTTCAGAACACATCATCGTTAGCCCTTTCCATGTGCGGCGACAGGTTTCATGGGCAACGAAAGCATTCTTGGTGGCAAGATTGCGAATGCGATTAACCTCCACCAAGAGGCTTTTCATCTAATGCTTCAGCCAGTCATGATGCCTATCCTGTTTCTGATGAAGAGCCACAAGAAGCTCTCGGTCGTTGAGAACACGAGTGCGCTTCTTCGGTCTTGGAGCAGTTGTACTATCAGTGACTTCAGTAGACGCAGGGTGTGGTGCACGTGTAGTGCCATCCAAAGGATACACCCGAGTGACTGCTTCAACTCCTTCAATGTTCTGTGAGAAACTCTGATGCTCTGCATTCTGAAGACTTAGAGGTTCCTTTGCAGGCTCAGGATAGATGGCTTCAGTAGAGATATCCACATCAGGCAGAAAAATCCTATGATTGTGAGCAGATGGCTGATATGAGATATCAGAGTGAAGTTTAATTAGCCGCATTACCCATGGGGCGTAGAACTTCAAGCCAAATAGATCAGAGCCTGATGCAGCAAGTTGGCGGATAAATAAGTCATGTGCATTGAAGCATTTTCCATGAAGAATATAGAAGACCAAAGTCTTCATTGCACCCTCAAGCTTGGCATTTGGAGAGTGCCCTTTGATGGGCCAGAGAGTTCGCCTGATGATGTGATAGATGGTTCTTGGCAGATACTCAAGGTCTTCAACGAAGAACTCTGTTGGATAAGCAGCATCTTGGGGCAATGGCTTCATCATGCTGAGCATCTGACTCATATCAGGTTCTGGCCTCTTAAAGATGCTCTCAATAGCTTCACTATGCAGCTGACAGCCATGCTCATAGAGATCGCCAGGAGTGGGCAAACCAGTGAGCTCAATGATGTCAAATGCATTGGCTTCGTGATGAACATATCTGGTCATCCACTCTAGGACCCAAGTCTTCGGATCTCTGTTGTACCTGCGGATGTGAAGTGTGGCATAGAATTGGAGCAGCAGCTCTTCATTCCAATGCTCTTGGTCAGTAACGAACGGCAGCAGTCCAACTTCCTTGAAGCAATCCAAAGCTTCTTCTAGACAAGGCAGACCAGCTATGGCTTCAATGTCAAGGCGCTTGTGTGGGAAGATGCAACCTTGGTTGTAAAGAATGCATGAGTAATAGCTTCGCTGAGGATAGCTCCAGAACCGATCAGATGATATCCTTTCCCTTGAGTAGGGGTTCCTGGAGCTATCGAAGAATGTGTTGTCTACCCTGAAGCCATTAATATTGAAGGAGCCAGGTGCTGATGCAGGACCTGGGAACCTTGGCAATCTTGGGATTGGCTTCTGTACCTGAGGTCTGTGCTCAACATGATAGTCGAACTGGGGACCGGCAGCAGACTCAGGAACAGAAGCGACGGGATCAGTGGCTTCGCTGTCTTCTTCTTCCGTTGGGGAGGGCTCAACATTAGCTTCATTGGTGGTTGTGGCAGCCGCAAGATTTTCATCCTCCACTTGACGAGCTGGAGGGTCGGTCACAAGCACGTTCTCCTTGAGAACTGCTTCTTGGTGGGACAGGGGAGTGGGAACTTGTGCGACTTCTTCTTCCACGGATGATGCAGCCGGATTGTCTTCAGCAGAGACTTGAGGCCTTGGACCTTTGCGAAGCCTGCACAATGCGGGCGACGCCTGTGGAGTTGGAGTGGGCTGGGCCTCTTAGTCTTCTTCCTCTTGTGGGCGATCTGCCCATGAAGCATCCTGTGCAATTGGCGTCAGTGGACGACCAATGTTGATGAGTTCGCTGTTCTAAGGAAGGACTGCATCATCTTCTACATTGTCATGTTGACCAATGTCTTCAGCAGTGATGGGATCAGCTGCTGGAAAGTCTTCAGCTTCATGAGCCTCTGTGGAAGCAGGCTCATGGATAGTCAGTTAGCGTTCAGCTTCAGGATAGACCATAGAAATGGGTTCAACTATCAAGGACTCTGTGGGAGCAGCCCGATCTTTCTTGGTCTTCCTCTGTGGGAGCAGCTCAACTATCAAGGCTTCAGAATGTTTCCTCTTCCTGGCTTCAGCCTCAGCAGTCCTTGTCTTCTTGAGCTCTGAAGCGGTTGACCGGCTTTTTGGCTTCGAGCCAGTCAGTCTAGTTGGGAAGACAATCGGAACTACTTCCTGCCGTGGTGCGTCAGGTTCAGCCGTAGCAGGCTTCTTCTTCTTCTTTGCGGCCATCCTGGGGTCGATGCCAGGATGCCCAAGGGCCTTGCGCTTCTCAGCCTCATTGTAGGCTTGCACACATCTGTCAGCCAGAGTCTTCATGCGCTCACGCGAACCCTGAGCTTCTGCATGTTTCTTTACAAAGGCTTCCTTGAGCTCGTGCGTCATACTCTTGAAGTTCTTCACTTCCTGCACGCTGAGCTTGGCCATATACTTCTTGAACTGAGGCTTTTCATAGAAATCTTTTGCTTCAGTTCAACAATGCGCTGGGCAATAGCGAGTTCTGAAGCAATGGCGCCTTGGAAGGCAACACTAAGGCCAATTGGTAGCTGCAGACCTTCAAAGCTGATGTTTGGCGTGTCAAACCACTCGTCAATGAAGTTGTGGATGATGGTCACATCAAGGAGAGGCAGATCATTGAAGATTTCTACTTCTTCTTTGCTCTTGATGAGTTGCTCAAGAGCATCATCTGCTAGATCTTCATCACTTGACAGATCAATGTCGTCATTGCGCAGAATGGCAGCAGCAGTTAGCTCTTGTCCGGTGTGAGGCAGAGGCATCTTGACTTTCTGGGGCTTGGAGATGCAAGATAAGTCTTCGGACTGCACACTGTCTTCAGGAGGTGCAGTTGCCAGTGGCTTTGCCCTTGAGATTTTTGGTGAGGGGGCAGGCTTTGAAGCTTTAGACTTCTTCATCTTCTTTGTCTTCGGCGCTGCAGGAGCTTCTTCTGATTCAGCGTCAGCTGCAGGCTCATTCACTGCAGTCCCTTGAACTAAGATGCGGGTGATGAGGCCTTCAAGGTTGTAGAAAGGACCTATGACATTGGGTTCTGCATCTCGTGTGCCATCTGCCCTTGGTGCCGAGGGACCAGGGTTGAAGTCTAACTCCAAAGTCTTCTTGTTCTGCTTCACTGAGTTTTGGGCAAACTGGAAGTTGCGCTTGAACATATTGTCGTCACGACACCATAGTAGTGACGATGGTTTTGCATCAGCAGGCTATGGCCCACGGACCATGCAGGGATAGAAGCCTTGTTCAATGGCTTCATCTCTGGACCTGGGCAGAAGATTCTTGTATAGGATGTCTCCCCACGGTCTCTTGATGGCGTTTTTCTTAGCATATTCCTGGGTTACAAATCGGTATTTGAACCATTGTTCTGCCCAATATCTTCGAATACATTGGATTCGGGTCTTGCGCTGATTGTAATCCTCTTCAGGATCTGTCTTGTACAGTTCTGAGAGTTTATCTGGCAGATCTCTGGATGTTTCTCCACGACGCTTTCTGCCACCCTTCCTTGCTGCTTTCTCTGAAGCCATAAACTTTAACTTGAAAGGATTCAACATGTTCAAAGGCTTCAAAGGTTTTCACTTGCTGGACCAACAGGAACTGGCTTCGGGAGAATTAATGTGATGCTGTAAGAATTTTGCAAATGAATGCAGACTATGAGAACCAAAGGATACTCCCACGGACATGTACCTGTGACAGCATTAAGGTGCGAGGGAAGGGGAAGAGGTCATATGCATTCTTAGAAGATTTTGAAGATAAATCAGTTTAGAAGACATTGACCTCATCGTGCGAAGACATTCACTCATAGATAAGGAGTTGGTTCCAGATTTGTACGAATCCACAGATCAGTACAAGTGAGGAATCTAACTACTTTGTGAAGCATAATTGAATATACTAGGCATGTTATGAGATGCAGTATGAGAGAGATCTAACTTGTGTGAATAGAAACTGCTTGTGGTAGAAAGTGACAAATCCATAGGATCAACGGTGCTGTAAAAAGGAAGTTTTATTTACCACACTAAGAACTACTAGACGAAGCGGAAGATGAGGCCGAGCAGTTCGATCTTCCGTGCCCTAACTTGGCGATAGAGGACACCTACGGCGACGGCGGAGAGGATGATGTCCGCGGTCGGCGTGAAGACGGCGTCGGAGAGGTTGCGGCAGCGAAGCACTTCGTCGCCGGCGTCGTCGAGGGCTAGCGGTGGCGCTAGGCTTCATACGAGAGTGGAAGAAGAGATAATGACCGCTGTGAAGTGTGTATTTATAGGTACATGGGCGGCACTGCGCTATTACACAGGTGCCCCAGGCGATTCGCATCTGAGGAACACGTGGCCATTATGCGGAATTTTGGGGTTTGTTCCACGTCCCACGCACGCCTTGATTATCGGGTGGTCGTTCCTACTTCTCCGGGTTTCATGTGGAGGAATGAGCATTGAAAACGGACTTAATGGTTGTCTCTGTATCTTCTGCTGACAAGGACGCAGAGAAGACATTCGACAGTTTCAATAGAATGCATATGATTTGGAGAGATAGAATTTGAGATAGAAAGCATAGAGAGGTTAGGGTCCGATCACATTCACTTAGTTCAAAAGATTCAACAATGAAGACATAGCTATAAGTGAATGCTGTAGAGGACAGAACACTAATATATATATATATATATATATATATATATATATATATATATATATATATATATATATATAATCAACATAGTGAAGATAATCATGAAGATATGTTGAGATCGAAGCCAAACCAAATGTGAAGACATTGCAAGGTAACTCCATGAGTGAAACACTTCAAAATAGAACATTTGGTGGTGGCGTTACCCACCATATAGGAAGTATTAGACCCAGACACAGTGCACAATTATCGTGGCGCTCCAAAGTCAAATTCCACATTAATGTATTCACACTTAGAATGTATGTCTTCATTGATTGAAGATATACCTTACTTCGTGTGTTGCACATCCAAGTCATCAATATGCATAAGGGTTAGGATGTGTGCCTGATCACAGGACATTTGAGGATTCTAGGATATTTAGCTCACACCGTAACTTGCAAAATCTCTTCTCATCCAAGGGCTTGGTGAAGATATCTGCCAATTGCTCTTCAGTGTTGACGTGTATGATATCAATATCTTCCTTCACAACATGATCTCTGAGAAAGTGATGACGAATTTCAATGTGCTTTGTCTTCGAGTGCTGAACTGGGTTGTTAGCGATCTTGATGGCGCTTTCGTTGTCGCAGTAAAGTGGCACTTGCTTCAGATGAATGCCATAGTCCTTGAGTGTTTGCTTCATCCACAGAAGCTGAGTGCAGCAAGATCCAGCAGCAATGTATTCAGATTCAGCAGTGGAGAGAGATACACAGTTCTGCTTCTTTGAAGACCAACATACAAGTGATCGTCCCAGAAAGTGACATGTGCCTGATGTAGACTTGCGATCAACTTTGTCACCAGCATAATCAGCATCCGAGAATCCAACCAGATCAAACTATGAGCCCTTTGGATACCATAATCCTAGAGTTGGGGTGTGAGCCAAATATCGAAGAATTCGCTTCACAGCTAAGTGTTGCGACTCCTTTGGTGCCGCTTGAAATCGAGCACACATGCAAACACTAAGCATAATATCTGGCCTAGATCCACATAGATAAAGTAAAGAACCAATCATGGAGCGGTATACCTTTTGACCGAACTCTTTACCATTGTCGTCGGGACCCAGATGATGTTTGGCTAGCATAGGTGTTGTGAAGCCTTTGCAGTCTTGCATACCAAACTTCTTCAGGCAATCTTTGAGATACTTCTCTTGAGATATGAAGATGTCGTTGCGTTGTTGTCGTATTTGAAGACCGAGGAAGAACTTCAGCTCTCCCATCATGGACATCTGATATTGCTCTTGCATCATATATCCAAACTCTTCACTGTACTTCTGATTGGTGCAGCCGAAGATAATGTCATCCACATATATTTGGCACACAAACAGTTCACCATCATATGTCTTCGTGAAGAGAGTGGGGTCTAGGGAACCAGGTATGAAGCCTTTGCTCTTAAGGAAGTATTTGAGTGTGTCATACCAGGCCCGAGGGGCTTGTTTGAGGCCATACAGTGCCTTGTTGAGCTTGTATACCAGGTCAGGATGTTTTGGATCTTCAAAGCCAGGCGGTTGTGCAACATACACTTCTTCTTCAATCTTGCCATTGAGAAAAGAACTCTTCACATCCATTTGATATAGAAGTATGTTGTGATGATTTGCATAGGCCAGCAGTATGCGTATGGCTTCAAGTCTAGCCACAGGAGCAAATGTTTCATCGAAGTCAATGCCTTCCACTTGAGTATATCCTTGAACAACGAGACGAGCTTTGTTTCTGACAACTTGACCATGCTCATCTCGCTTGTTGCGGTATATCCATTTGGTGCCTATTATATTGTGCTTCCGTGGATCAGGACGCTTAACTAGTTCCCATACATTATTCAGCTCAAACTGTTGAAGCTCTTCTTGCATAGCTTGAATCCATTCAGGTTCCATGAAGGCTTCTTCAACTTTCTTGGGTTTTGTTATTGAGACGAATGCGAAGTGCCCACAGAAATTTGCTAGCTGAGTTTCCCTTGAACGAGTGAGTGGACCGGGTGCATTGATGCTATCAATTATTCTTTCAATCTGCACTTCATTGGCAACGCGAGGATGTACAGGGCGAAGACTTTGCTCTTGCTGATCATTGTCGTTGTTAGAAGGAATGTCTTCAGGCTGAGCATTGTCTTCATGTTGATCAGGTGCTGAGATGATAAGTTCTTCTTCAGGATGAGCTTCAGAAGGTATTTCTCCAGTTCCCATTAGCTTGATTGATTCACTGGATGGAACTTCATCTAGCACATTTGGCAGTTGCTCTCTTTGTGAACCATTGGTCTCATCGAACCGCACATCCACTGTTTCAACCACTTTGTAATGTAAGAGATTGAAGACTCTATAGGAGTGCGAATCCTTTCCATATCCAAGCATAAAACCCTCATGTGCTTTTGGTGCAAACTTTGAGGTGTGATGTGGGTCCTTGATCCAGCACCTTGCGCCAAATACTCTGAAGTAACTGACATTTGGCTTCTTGCCAGTAAGAAGCTCATAAGATGTCTTGTTCAGAAGCTTGTGAAGATAAACACGATTGATTGTATGGCATGCAGTATCAATGGCTTCAGGCCAGAATTTTCTTGGGGTCCTGTATTCATCTAGCATCATTCTGGCCATCTCAATGAGTGTTTTGTTCTTGCGTTCGACGATGCCATTCTGATGTGGCGTGTACGGGGCTGAGAATTCATGTGTGATGCCCAAGGTATCAAGATATGTATCAAGGCCAGTGTTCTTGAATTCACTACCATTGTCACTTCTGATGTGCTTTATCTTGGCGCCATAATTGTTCATAGCTTGATTGGCGAAGCGTCTGAAGACATCCTGCACTTCAGTCTTGTAAAGGATTATGTGCACCCAAGTGTATCTAGAGTAATCATCAACAATAACGAAGCCATAGAGGCATGCAGTAGCAGTAAGAGTTGAGTAATGAGTGGGACCGAAAATATCCATGTGAAGCAGTTCGAAGGGTCGAGTAGTGGTCATGATTGTCTTCGAGGGATGTTTGGCCCTCGTCATCTTTCCTGCCTCACAGGCACCGCATAAGTGATCTTTATTGAACTTGACACCCTCGATGCCTATGACATGCTTCTTCTTTGCCAGGGTGTGGAGGTTCCTCATGCCAGCATGCCCAAGCCTCCGATGCCAGAGCCAGCATTCTGAAGCTTTTGCTAGAAGACATATGGCAAGTTGTGGTCCTGCTGAGAAATCTACCACATACAAATCATCTTCTCGATACCCTTCAAACACTAGAGACTTGTCAGATTCCATTAGTACAAGGCAACGATATTTTCCAAATATTACGATCATGTTCAAATCGCAAAGCATTGAGACAGACATTAAGTTGAAGCCAAGGGATTCAACAAGCATGACTTTATCTATGTGTTGATCCCTTGAGATTGCAACTCTACCTAGACCCAATACCTTAATTTTACCAGTGTCAGCAAATTTGATGTGGCTCTTGTCGGATGGACGTAAGGTTGAGTCCATAAGAAGACTTCTTTTGCCAGTCATGTGATTTGTACACCCACTATCAATAATCCATTCTGAAGACGCTGGTGTCATACCCTACAGTGCAGTTAGGGGGATAGGCTTCACCAAGAGCACTGTGAAGCAAAAACATTTGATGAACCAATGGGTTATGAAAGCTTAGATCCAGATTAGGACTAATAGGGAGAGTAGCAAGTGATTCAGGAACGAAGTACATAGTAAGACCATTCGGGCATTTGATCTTGCGCCCTACAAGATGTTTAAGGTCCCCAGTAATGGCGTCAGACGATTTTGGTTTTCTGCTGGAGACCTTTCCCTACAAAAGAGAGTTAAGCTTTCTTATCCACCCACATCTTCAAGGGTGGCTGAGAAGCAATAAGTCTAAGTGCAGCATCTGAGAATTTTGGCTTTGGAGCCCTAGCAAACAGTCTTGCAGGCGGACAATAATACTCATAAGAATAGGCAGAATAGTTCTTGGTCTTATGAACATGGCGGTTTGATGAACCGCTCCCATATTCATATGCCTGAGTATGGTTTCCCTGCAAAACATTTGCGTTAGTGCGACTCAGGTGAGTCCTCTGTCTGTATGAAGCCTTTGGACCGTATGAAGCCTTTGGTCTGAGGTTTGTCTTCTTCACGTGAGGTGTCATGATGACATTCACAGGAAGATTCTCCAGACACCTTTTCGGAACCCAGATCTTCTTCATAGACGGTCCATTCCTGCAGTTAGTACCAATGTACCTGGCAAAAACTTCACCATTCTGATTCTTAAACAGTATATAGTTTGCATCAAAGGATTCATCAATAATAATGGGGTTAGCACAAGTGAAGCCAGATAGATTGTATGTGTCTGCTGAAGGTTCCTTTGCAGCAACCCACATGGTTTTGGGGTACTGCTCAGGTTTCCAGTAAGAGCCATCAGCATACATTTTCCTTACGAACCCAACACCCTCTTTCCTCGGGTTTTGGTTTAGTATCTGCTTTTTGAGGACATCACATAGTGTCTGATGCCCTTTAAGACTTATGTACATCCCTGTTTCAAGCAATGTCTTCAACCTAGCATTCTCATAAGCAATAGAAGTGGTATCCTCAGCAGAGGGGTTAGTTACCACATCAACAGTTGAAGATATTGCAACAGTAGTAGCAGTAGAACATTCAGCAACAGAAGTAGCATTATCATGCTCAATGCATTTAAGACATGGTGGTTCAAATCCTTCCTGAGCGGAACTGATCTGTTTGGCGCGAAGTGACTCGTTTTCCTTTTGAAGATCTTCATGAACCGCTCTCAATTTCTCAAGATCTTGCTTCCTTTGAAGATAATCATAGGAAAGCTTTTCATGAGTTGTTGAGAGAGTTTCATGACGACTTTCAAGTTCCTGATACTTAACGTGAAGATTTTTCATGTCTTCAATTAAGGATTCAGATCGAGTCATTTCAGCACCTAACAGATCATCGCTTCTGTCTAGCAGTTTTTGAATATGTTCCATAGCTTTCTGTTGTTCAGTTGCAATTTTGGCAAGTGTTTTGTAGCTGGGTTTTGAGTCACAATCAGAGTCATCGTCACTAGATGTTTGATAGTGAGTAGTGTGTGTGTTTACCTTGGCACCGCGTGCCATGAAGCAGTAGGTAGAAGCAGAGTAGTCCTTGTCATTTGCATCGGTGTCGGTGACGAGGTCATTGTCTTCAGTATTGAAGATGGACTTGGCAACGTATGCTGTAGCCAGACTTGCGGCGCCTGAATTGGACTCCTCCTCAGACTCCACCTCCACCTCCTCAGAAGCGGACTCCTCCTCTGAATCCATTTCCTTGCCAACAAATGCATGTGCCTTCCTAGATGAGCTCTTCTTGTGTGATGAAGACTTTGAGGAAGACTTGGACGAAGACTTTGAGTATTTCTTATTCTTCTTGTCGTCAGAGTCATATTCCTTGCTCTTCTTCTTCTTTTTGTTCTCATTGTCCCACTATGGACACTCAGAGATGAAGTGGCCAGGTTTCTTGCACTTGTGACATGTTTTCTTCTTGTAGTCGTGAGCTGAAGCTTCATCATTCCTTGAGCTTGATCGGGAAGACTTTCTGAAGCCTTTCTTCTTGGTGAATTTTTGGAACTTCTTCACAAGCATAGCAAGATCCCTTCCAATGTCTTCAGGATCATCAGAACTGCTGTCAGATTCTTCTTCAGATGAGGAGACAGCTTTTGCCTTCAAGGCACGAGTTCGCCCATAGTTTGGACTGTAGATATCTCTTTTCTCAGAAAGCTGAAACTCATGTGTATTGAGCCTCTCAAGTATGTCAGATGGATCGAGTGTCTTGAAATCAGGACGTTCTTGAATCATCAGGGCTAGGATGTCAAACGAACTATCAAGTGATCTCAGTAGTGTCTTGACGACTTCATGTTTGGTGATCTCAGTAGCACCGAGGGCTTGAAGCTCATTTGTGATGTCAGTGAGTCGGTCAAATGTGTGCTGGACATTCTCATTGTCATTTCGCTTGAAGCGGTTGAAGACATTGTGAAGGACACTGATTCTCTGATCTCTCTGGGTTGAGATGCCTTCATTGACCTTGGAGAGCCAGTCCCAGACCAGCTTAGATGTCTTCAAAGCACTCACACGGCCATACTATCCTTTGGTCAGGTGACCATAGATGATATTCTTGGTAGTAGAGTCCAGTTGAACAAATTTCTTGACATCAGCAGCAGTGACACCTTCTCCAGCCTTGGGAACGCCGTTTTCGACGACATACCATAGGTCGACATCAATGGCTTCAAGATGCATGCGCATCTTATTCTTCCAGTAGGGATATTCAGTTCCATCGAAGACGGGGCACGCAGCAGAGACTTTAATTATCCCTGCAGTCGACATAGCTAAAACTCCAGGTGGTTAAACGGAATCACACAGAACAAGGGAGCACCTTGCTCTGATACCAATTGAAAGTGCATTATATCGACTAAAGGGGGTGAATAGGCGATTTTTATGAAAGTCTTCAAAACATGGAAGTTATGAAGACAAATGATAGAAATAGACCTATTACCATGCAGCGGAAGGTAGACTACACTAGGCATGCCATAGTCAAGTATTCAATAAAGTGAAAGCACAATTACTTAATAGCAGCAATGTAGTAAGGATCAGGTAGGAAGATATTATGAAGCCATACAGAACATGCAGTCACTCAGTGAACACAAAAGATAGTGCAAACATACAATGACTTCACAAGGAGCAACAGTAAGTAAAGGGAAGGGAAGATGAAACCAGTGACTCGTTGAAGACAATGATTTGTTGGACCAGTTCCAGTTGTTGTGACAACTGTACGTCTGGTTGGGGCGGCTAGGTATTTAAACCTTAGGACACACAATCCCGGACACCCAGTCCTGAACACGCATCTCGGGACACCCAGTCCTCACCGTATTCCCCTTGAGCTAAGGTCACGCAGACCTCGCCCAATCACTCTGGTAAGTCTTCAAGGTAGACTCCCAAACCTTCACAGACTTCATTCACCGGCAATCCACAATGTCTCTTGGATGCTCAAAACGTGACGCCTAACCGGCTGGAGGGTGCACAGTCCTCAAGTGTAATAAGTCTTTAGATCACACAGACAAGAAGACTTAAGTGATGCCCAATTCTCTTTGGCTCTGGGTGGTTAGGGCTTTATCCTCGCAAGGAATTCTCTCTCAAAGGCTTCAAGGTGGGTTGCTCTCAAACGACAAAAGCCGTACTCTTAATCTGAGTAGCCAACCGTTTATGGTTGTGGGGGGTGGGCTATTTATAGCCACTTGGTAACCTGACCTGATTTGTCCGAAATGACCCTGGGTCACTAAGGAACTGACACGTGTTTCAACGGTCAGATTTCAAACTCACACGGCAACTTTACTTGGGCTACAAGCAAAGCTGACTTGTCCGACTCTAGACAAGATTCGCTCTCATAGTCTTCACTCGAAGACATAGGTTTTTGTTAGGCATCACTTCAGTCATTCTGACTGGTTCTCTTGGACCCCACTTAACAGTATGGTGGTTCCTATGACTCAACACAAAAGAAAAAGAACTATGAAAGATCTAAGTCTTCGAGCTCCATAGGCTTCATGTGGTGTCTTCTCTTGTCATAGTCTTCAATGTGAATATCTTCATATACCACCTTTGACTTCAATGTCTTCACACATTTTTAGGGGTCATCTCTGGTAGGAAAACCGAATCAATGAGGGACTTCTACCTGTGTTATCCTGCAATTCTCATAAACACATTAGTCCCTCAACTAGGTTTGTCGTCAATACTGCAAAACCAACTAGGGGTGGCACTAGATGCACTTACACATACGTTGACCGCCAGTGTATTTTTCTCGTTTCAAATTAAGCCATATTAATCGAAAAGGACGCAGTATGGACTACTACTACTGGTACTAGTACTGCTTTGATGTGTCCCGTCAACTCGCCGAACAAGGAGAAGCTTGCTTACTACGCCTCTCCCTCGCCCACGCGCGCGGTGGTTCACAGGACGAGGAGAGGGTTTTGACTACAGCGCCCTCTCCCTCTCCCTCTCCCTCGCCCTCGCCCTCGCAATGGACGTGCAGTAGTTCAATCGGTGTCAGATTGCCCGAAGCATATTGTACTGTAGTATCATCATTGTTGGACCTTCCGAAGAGGCGAAGAGCCAAGTGCAAGGTTCACATGAGTACGAACTGTTGAACCTCTCGAAGAGGCAAAGAGCCAAGCGCAAGGTTTTATAGGAGTTGTCGTCCTAGTAGGAGTGTACTAGTACAACTATAGCGAACGATGCTACTGTATGATGCCGCCACGTCACGTATATCCAAAGCTGTGCCACATTTTTTTCTCAAAGAGCATGTTGGAGCCCGTGCAACAACCACACAAGTTGCACATAGACATAACACATTTACTAGTAATAAATTCTAAAGGACAAATGCCAGTATGCCACACAAGTTCATCTCCAACTCATGTGATAAATGTGTGCACGACTAGTCTACATATATTCACAGCGCTACCGTTCACAATTGTCGTACTCCACTTACACGTTATAGATGGGCTACATGTCCTCCTCCAGGTTCCAATCCCAGGTGTTCTTCATGGATGGCACGATCCATAGCGGTGGGCAACGGGAATCATTGTCGCAGCTTTCTAGTCCGGTTCCACACAATGGAGACTCATCCAAGCTGAAGCGGCATAAATCAGGGATAGCGTGTCCCAGCATGTCGTTCATCCGGTGGTGCGCACTGAAGACACAACCATGCTTCATGAACGGCAGGCCTTTCGTGTCGTGCACGGAAGGTGGCATCCGCTTCACAATGGGGTAGATGTCCCCGATGAAAAGCGAGTACTCTCCAAGAGTGTTACTCAGCACCCATGTAGCATCACGGGGGTCGAACTCGGCGCTGTTCATCTGGTACATGCGGCATCCCAGATCTGGACACATGGTGACGTACATAGTCAAGGTCCATGCATAATAATGTTGTGCTCAAATGTGGCGGTCAGTAATACTGTGCAGCAAATAGTACTACTCCGGTATAGAGGAAGTAAAATAATCGGCTTATTATATATAGCCACTCTTGGCTACATGGATGAGATAGTAAGACATGGAAAAACAAAAATGGTGGCAGCTAGTGGGTTCAAGTTTTCAAGGGCCTAGCTAGCTATACGCGTCCTCCAAGGTAAAAAGTACTCCTACTAGTACTACAAAGTATACTACTAGTACAACAATGAAAGAGAAGGCGAGAGGGTTAAAAAATGGAATACCTGGGTAGATGGTGACGGTCCGATCGTGGTAGATTAGGTGACTGTGTTGCACATCAGTGGTACCATGGGTAACGACTGCTAAGATAGTTGATCCCAATATGCCAAAGTCAGCTACAAGGTTCCAGGTTAGACCAAATCGCGGATGCAAATGCACATCCAGGATCGGCGATCTTATTTTGATCGGGGGATGACTGGTCCCTGCAAAATAATGGAGTACCGTTAAGGATGCAAATGATGGTTTGTGCATTCCATTTGTAATCTCCCGTACCATAGGATGTCAACCAGATGAAACAAGTCCCCTAGCTTGTCACCGCGAAGATGCAGCCTAGATGGCGCACGGCGTCTTCGAACGTGTAGGGGTACAAATCTGCCACCGCCAACATGCGCCAGCCTCTGCCGTTACTGCCTCCTGCATTGATGGCAATCCTTATGTCGAACACCACGATGAGATAGTAATCGTCGTAGCCGCGTCGCTTTGTCGGCGGGTCCGCAATTTCTATCTTCTTCAATCTCATGTAGGCATCATCATACGTATTCTTGCCCAGCCAGTCCGGAAGGCCAATCCCAATGGTGGAGAAGGGGTCTACCGGAACGGCCGCACTGCTGTGGATGTTGTGCAAAATGACGGTGGTATCCGGCCGGAGGTATGCAAGCCAATCTTCGTTGGCACCGACCCAGACCTATATATAAGACGGTGGGCAGCGGAGAAATTACGGGATGAAAATGGAATAACTATGTACTACATGATCAAACTCCATTACTGACCTGCTCATCGGACAAAATCCGACTACCTCTCAACGTCGGCAACTCTAGCGGAGTCAACGTGCAACCATGTCCAGGGAGCGGTGGACTGTTTGAAGGATTGTCCCATAGAAGAACCTTCTCCTCGAGGATGCATGGAAGACCAACAAGCATGGCTTGTTTAAGCAGCGTCTTGAAAAAGTTGGTGCAGGAAGCACCGAGTCTTGCGGCGGTGAGGACGTCGGAGCGGCGTGCGATTTTTCCCACAGGATCATCGTACAAGGTCTCCCAGCCCCGACGAGGAGGAGAACCGCCTGGCGAATCCATGGGAGCAGCGACGAACTGCCTTCTCTTCGGGGGAAGGGGAACTGGCGAGGAGGAGATAAGAGCGTAATAACCGCAGGGCCTCGTCCCTTCCAACTGTAGATCGTTCCTCAGCGAAGGGGTGAGGCTATTATTTACTACTAGTACTCCCTCCGATTATTTTTACTCTACGCATAAGAGCATACCCGGATACCAAGGCAGGGGCTCGCTGCATGCTTTCTGGACGGAAATACTCCTGGTGCATGGATGGGAGGAGTTAGCAGCTATAAATGCCCCATGCAGCCCATTGGTTGTCCGCCCGCGTTCTCCTCTCTCTGCATGTTGCATGGATGTCTCCCTCTCTCTCACATGACTACATGCGGTGGCGCTGGCCTATGAGAAGCTCGCGTGGAGATAGCAATCTTCTCTCCGGAAGTGATTTTTTTGAAAGAAAGGGATTATGGAACGTTATGGGATTGCATTATACTGTAAATAATAGCACTAGTAAGAAATTTTTGGCACTAGGTAGTAGTTTTTGGCGTGGATTAAGAAATATTGGGTATGTTTTTGCCATTTTTTGTACACGCCAACTAGTGTCAAAAACGTCTTACATTATGTGACGGAGCAGTACGTACTCGTATTGTAGCAGTACTAGTACTACTTTTCTCAACTAGTAGTGCGATGTACTGTACTTCTAGTCTAGTCTAGTATAGTGCACCAGTTTTGAACTCTTGAATCTCAGGGCCAAGGAGCTACAGTTGGAAGTGGAGGGTATTACTGTTCTCTAGAACCATCGATGTACTATCAATGCAGGGGAAGTACACCTGCGTAGTGGCCTAGTGGGTACTCTCGGTGCTCTATTCAGCCGCTCCTCTCATGTAGCTGGCCTACTCAGCCACTCCTCTCACGCACACACTAGCAGCATGTTTATCAGCGATGGTTACTGCGGGGGCAGAACATTTGAGTTATTTGATACAGCAAGACTAGGCTTTTCGCTTCCATTTGTGGAGGTGTAATGGATCTCGTCGAACGTTGTTAGTAGTTCCTTCTTTATGAATGAGATGAAGCAAAGCTTTTGCCTCCGTTTCAAAAAAAACACGGCAAGAGGAATTTCTTTTATAGTAGAGCCGATAATGGAGTGAAGTCCATGCATGCAACGCCACAAGCTATAGAGTAGTAGTAGAGCACTTTACGTACAGAGCCATATTGCACAGTTCCCAATGCCCCGCCGGGCTTTTCCGGCTCCTCGGGCTTAATTGGGAGGCGCTAGTTTAAATATGCTACTAGCTGGAAGCTGCAAGCGAGGTGCGGCTAGGGCGAGCACGCGAGCCACGGGATGCTGGGAAGGAAAACCCGTTCATGTGGCTAGGCTCTCCAGTGCACCCAGATTGTGGGGCCGCACGTCCGTTTGACTTCAAAGCTCAAACTACCCGTGTAAAATATTGGCTCACAGCGAAGTGTAGTAGTATTATTATTTTTAAAAAGGCCACCGTGCGTTCGGCCAGGATCGAACCCACAAAACGAGGCATACACTCCCGCGACCACTAGTAGTACTCATTGGAGTACAACGCAACCTAGAATCGCCTTTTGTCGCTAGTAGTACGTACATTGTTCCTTACAAGAAACCCCTAAGAGCATGGTTAATAGTATAGCCAGCTGCTGGCTATAAGCCAGTGCCATGTCATCTACAGCCCATCTTATAGCCAACATGTAGTAGTAGTTTATTTCTTATAGCCCGCTGACTCAGCTCTATTGTACTTGCTCTAATAATGCAAGAAACCACTAAAATGCCAAGAAACTACTACCACTTGCATACGTGGCAGACTTAAGATAAGACTACCTTATCAACCATTGTACATGCTCTTACCAACAAAAATCCTCGAGTGACCTCCTACCTCCGGCCCATCCACCTAGTCATCCTCGGCCATGGAACGCAGCTACCGCCACTGGCAGAAGGCGAGGTCAAAACCGCCGGCGGTGCGGAGCCCATGTTGCGACAGCCCGGATGCCAGCTCCGTGCGGCGCTCGCGGCCGCTAGCTAGCCAAGATAGCTCCGTCGAGCTGCTTGTCTGCAAGGTTTGCTAGCTAGATTGGCAAGGCAGCGCGGCGGCTTGCTCGCGCGCGCCGCGCTAAGGCCAGCCATCTGGCTCGAGCGAAGGCTAGCGCGGCAGCTTGCTCGCTCGTGAGTCACGCTCGGGCTAGCCTGCCGACCCGTGCGGAGGCCAGCACGGCGTCCGGCCCGTCCGGCGGAGCGGCGACCAACTCGCTCATCACCGGCGCCACCGACGAACACGCATCAATACTATTTGAAGTAATGTTCAGGAAAAATAATGGTTTGAGGGGGAATAACAGGATAGAAGGTCAGATGTGGGTCCCTCGTGTCAACGGTTAAACAAAATGTGTTGGTTTAAGCTGCCTCGTCAGCACGGACATGTGGGCCAACCCTGTCATAAATGGGTTTAAACGAACCTAGTCGGTAGGAGTACTAGGTAGTTTTTGGCGTGGATTAAGAAATTTTGGGTATGTTTTTGCTATTTTTTGTACAATATATTCCTCCTAGGGCTGGTTGAAAGTGGTAGTTTTTTGTTAAATACTCTACATATTGTAAGTAGGAGTGGAAGTTAAGCTTTGGAAGCCAATAAGAAAGGCTAGTTACATAGTGCATATGTGTACATGATTGAAAGTAAATATCAACCATGAGTGACTAATATCTTGATGGAAAACTCGAAACTATGGAATACTAGGAAAAGAAATGCATGGTTCGAAATACTAGCAATGTTCATGTCCGTTGCAACCAATGATAATTAGAATAATACTTATTCACAAACTTGGTACAAAACACTCTAATTTTGATATACATATGTCACTAGAGATATATTATGTTTCAATTAGAATATATTCCTTGGGCTGTTTTGGTGAGGTCAGGGAGGGATGTGGTTGGTTTTAAGATACTAATTATGGGTTTTTCTGCAAATTGGTAGACAAGTGGGATGTTGGTGAGAAAAGGCAACAGCTTACCTCACAATCGTTAGATGTAGATCTAATGGTCAGAAACGACGGATGGCAGACACACCAGCATCACCAACTTAGTCTTGTGTAGGAGTACTAGCAAGATCTGTGCATTGCACGGAACATCAAGATGCATTTTTTTATAAAACACTTGTTGTGATTGACCCTTGCGGGAGTAATCCCATGTGTAAGAACTAATGATATCTCAAGAAATATGAGATAAGGTGAAGAGGAGTGGGGTGTGGTGGTGGTTGGTGGTCGAACTGAGCGGAGGCATGGGGATTGACGACGCCGGCAGCGGCCACTAGGCCAGTTTGTTCCAGAGGCTTCCTTTCTTAATTGCTCAACAATGAGATTTGTTGGAGATAAGGATGAACGAGGGAAGGCCTTGTCTGCAAATGTGGAGAGGGGTGCGGGTATCTTTTAGTTTAATTTCCATCCGTCGGATATAGATCAGACGGTCTATATTGCAAGATGGCACACATACCATCATCACCAACTCGGTTTTTTTTATAAGAGAAGAAATATAATTATGGAGATACAAACGTATTATCGATACTTGCTTCCGTAAACTAGCATCTACATTCTATTCAATGCCTCGGCATGTGGGGCCTTAGCACAATGACTTCTCGACTGTGTAAAATGAAGATTTTCCCGTCGCCGACAAGGAGGTGGTGACGGCGGCGCGCTTTTTGGCTTGCTCTAGTCCTAGTAGTCATACTAGGTGGTCTAAGCACGTGTAGATTTATTCTTTTTCACGTCTTGTGTTCGTCGTACTGCCACGACTGTTCATGAATAGACGGTAAGTTATTCACGGGGAAGCCCTTATTGAGCGTGCTTGCGAGAGAGAGAGAGAGAGAGAGAGAGAGAGAGAGAGAGAGAGAGAGAGAGAGAGAGTGCGTGTGTGATATGTTAGAGACTGAGGCAATGATAACAGATTCTTTGTGTCTATGTGTGTGGAGGATAGAGAGAGACATGTACATGGGGATTTGTGTTGTGTAACGTGGAGACACGTATACATAATTAGAGAGTGAGTGTGTGAGATACACATGCAGACATGAGGAGAGATGAGGATCCAGGTAAATGGGTGTTTGTGCGTGTCTGTGTGTGTTTGTGCACGCGTTTGTGTGTGAGAGGGAGAGAGTGTATGTGGAGTAGAGAGACCACTGATGATGTAAACCTAGTATAAGGGAAGGGGGAATGGTGTGACATGTGTAGTAGCGAGATAGCATGGGTGCG
>NC_041390.1:191579457-191580375 GCF_002162155.2 Triticum dicoccoides
AGGGGTGTGAGAGCGAGAGAAAGAGAGAGCTAGCGCCGGAGAGAGAGAGAGAGGAAGAGAGGGGGCGAGAGGGGTCATTTGTGTCCATAAATGGCGTATAGATAGGGAGACAATGTTGATGTTGTACGAAATTGGCCTATGAATGGAGACGCAAGGGAAGCGAGTCATCGTGTGTGTGATAGGGACTTCATGAGAGAGCTAGAATAGATGGTGTAGAGAACAATGTGCGAAATCGAGAACGATTATACATTAGGGAGCTATGCAAAGAGTCACGACATATATGTATACAGGGAAGGAGCTGGGGCGGGTCCGCATGTGGGAGAGATAGAAAGAGGAGAGTGGTGCACAAGGAGACAAAGTGTGCTTGTTTGCAGTGGGGCTGGTGTGTGAGGTGAGTGCGCGAGAACCACATAACAAGGGAGATAGACGTTTGGGGGCGGCGTTTTGTGTGTATGGGAAATATATACTCTACATAGTGCGTGTGCTTGGGTAAGAGAGATAGCGGGAGACCTAGAGAGTGAGGGAAGAGATGTGTGCATGCCCGAGAGACAAAGTGATAGAGACCTATGTTGGGGTCCGGACTTTACAAGAGAGAGGGGTGTTAATGTGCTCGTGTGTTGGTGTTTGGGGGAGAGAACGACTTCTGTGTGTGTGTCTGTGTGTGTATGTGTGTGTGTGGTGGGGGGGTTGACTTTAGATATAGAGTGAGGTGTCTATATTTGAGGGACTTTAGCGTAATTGAGATATTGTGCACTCATGGTTGATCAATTTGTTTCACAGTTTGCACTATGAGATAACGATACTTTTGAACATGCGTGATATACCTTGATGTACCAGAATTACAAACCTAATATTGGAATTTTGGAATTCGACTCCATCATTAGCTTTTGTAATTCATTTAAATGGAGGTACATTTTT
>NC_041390.1:191582482-191650100 GCF_002162155.2 Triticum dicoccoides
GCAAAGTAAAAAGAATCGGAGGGAGTATTGTCGTGTATGCACACACCCTTCTTTCATTAGTTTAGATGAACCATTGATGGTCAATTTGGACCAGTGCATGCGATTAAAATTAATTTTACCTAAATAGATGGTGCAGAATAAACTACAACAACTAGATTTGCAACCACGGGATGCTGGCGATATCTTCAAAGAACATTGCAACAGCAGCTAGGCTTCACAGCAACATATGGTAAGCCAGTGTGTTTTAGTACATGTGAAATGTAATGCGAGTGGGCTGCTTTCTTGGCTTGTGCCCTCAACGTGTAATCCTACCGAATTACAAATAGTTTAGTTGTCTGCTTTGCTGTAGTGCTTGATTCGAATGCTTATTTGTTGTTACGCTATACCTGAGTTGGCCAATATGTCAGCAGTGCCTATTGTACTATCGTAAAGAAATGCATGCCTATTTCATTTGAATCCTTAACTTTTCCTCTCAACTTCATCACAAGACTGTCTTCGTAGTTTATATGAGGCCACGCTGTTAAGTGCTTTCTCAGATTATTTCAACTGCTTAGATGCCTTGGCAACTTAAATATAGCGGTTGTACACTCCCTTCCAACTAGGGATGTCAACTGGGTCCGGTTTAATCCCGATTAAAGTCCACTAGTGGTATGATAGTTCAAAAGAGTTTTTGTTTTTTTGAGGAAAATGAACTAGGGAGGTAGCAAAAACTAACTAGATGGGACTGGAGGATTTCGTTTATTTGCCACTTACATCCCTAGTTTCATCTTACCATTTTAATTTCTTTTCGGCTGATGCTGCTTCGAAACATTTAAATATAGTTTGCCATGCTCGGCAATAATTCGTCCGTCGTTTACCATGTAAGCTTACTGCCTGGATCATACGATAACTATCTCTTACTGATGTCCAGCGGAAACCTTTCAGAATGCCGTTCACACTAGGACACAATGTACAACCCCAGAATCTATTTTTGGAAGCAGTGCGCCATCCATGTTACCAGATGGTAGCAGTTTAGAGGCAACACCGCCGGAGAGCAGTCTGAGCACAGATATTATAGTGCTTGAGGCTCTACTAGAGGCAGAAAGAGATGGTGTGGCTGCCATGAATGAGGTAATATTTATCTTGAGGCTGGAAATTACGGAATTAGCGGCACACATTATGCAAGCAACCCAAGAATTGGAGGAAGTAAGAATGTTGCATTTGAAGATGGAGGGGGTCCTGTTGTTTCTGCTATCTGAAGCCCAAGATAATCCCGGTTCTTCTTTAGATACCAGTTGAAATTTTCATTAGATTATTGTACTTGCATGTTGTGTCATGTCTCTGAATGGATTATGTTGCAAGACCCCCTATGTTGTCCATGTGTTGTAATGATCCAAATTTTTTAGGCGAGGTAATCCTCAGAACTTGTATGATTGACATAAGGTGAACTATTTGTCGTGTGAGCATATTGTATTGGATGAAATAACTGTTTGACTCAGAGTGTATCCAACCTACTGAATTCGAAGATCACGGCATTTCTAAATCATAATCATATATAAAGGTGGAATAAATCTTTGTTGTGGTTTTGAAGAAATAAATAACAAAACGTATAATTATCTGTGGATATTTGTAATCGAATACAAATTGGATTTGAATTTAGTTTGCCAGGTCCCAGGGCAAACATGAATGCTAATTCTCCCAAGTTTTGAACGAAGTGGCTAAACACCCACTATAATTTGTGGGCTGATCGAAGCAAGTGTTTGCGAGATGGAAATTACTGTCTACCCCTGACACTTGACATCCTTATCGACAGGATTTACACTGCTGTCGATAGGGGTAGACTAGTAACTTCAATCAGACGTGGCACGACGGCCTCTGAGTCCATTTAGACACGGTGGGTGCCAAACGTGGGCGGCAAAACACATTTGATTCAAGCTCGTCCGAAAGACATGTGTCTCTTCCTCCATTTCCCCATTCATACACGGTGGGCGGCAAAACAAACTCTCCTCGTCCGAAATCGATGTAGGCTTATGGGAAGATGTGTAACTTCCATCAGACGTGACACAACCGCCCTACCTGTCAGCCCCGTTCATACACCGTGGGCGCCAACTGTGGGCGGCAAAACACCCTCTCCTCGCCCGAAATCGATGTAGGCTAATATTTTAAATAGGGACAGATGTGTAACTTCCATCAGACGTGACACAACCGCCCTACCTGTCAGCCCCGTTCATACACCATGGGTGCCAACCGTGGGTGGCAAAACACCCTCTCCTCGCCCGAAATAGTTACCGGCAAATATTTGGGAGATGCGAGATTACCATCCTATCCCAAACCGATGCGATGCCCGAAATTTTAAACGGGGGATAAGTTCGTAACTTTCCCCCATTTCAGAGAAGCGCGTCCCAAAGTTTGAGATCCCCCCTCCCCTCCATTTCCCCATTCATACACCGTCGGCGGCATGACAACCTCCGCACTGCGGCCAGCCTCCTCCGTCCGCCACCCCATCCTCCACCTTGCCGGAGCCGCTACCCCTACCCCGTCGTCCATTGCAAGAGATGGACGTCTCTCATCCATGGCGCTGGACCAGCATCCTTTCATCGCCTCCTCTCACTTCATCGGCGCTGTCGTCCACCTTGTCATTGCCGCTCCTACGATCGCCTCGTCCATGGCAACAGGATATATCCCCCGACCCGGCCGTCTGCCGTCTAAAGTCTTCTTCCCCGCCGCCGACAGCCATCACACCTGCAGCACCCTCAACGTATCAGCATAGGCCTACACGGCATCACAAGAGAGGTGGTACTCTTCCATATGTGCTTAAGTTATTGATCTCACCCGGAAAATAGATCGTAATTTGTTTACTGTACTTTTCTTGTCCGTACCAAATCGTAGTGGCTAGTTGAAAGCAAACATTGGTTGCGAAGTAGCTTTGTCCGGTTTGCACCTTCAGATCCGCCATAGCACGAGCACTATACTCGTAAATCTTATGGTTTCCCCCCTTTATATTCACTACCATCATCGTAGGTGCTTCGTGTCGTGCTAGCACTGCTCCTCAAGACCTCAACCCAAAGCTTATGTGTTGAAATATGAATCTGATATGATGCTCATATCACTAAAACGGAGAATGTTTAATTGGTCACCTAATGTTCCTATATTCGTTTCAAAAAGCATGTGCGCCACCCACTGGTCTAGCTAGTTCCACTTTCCTGATTTTTCTCTTGATGCTTAGGGTTTTCCCCTTTTATCTACTCTATTATGATCTGCGTAGGTGCTTTCGTCGTACTAGCATTACTCCACCCTTCAAGCTAAACAACACAACACTCAGAATTCGAAAGCTTAGTTGTTCAAATATGATTGTGATATGATACTGATATTAGTTAACCGACACATTTAATTGGTTAGCTAAAGGTCCCACTTGAGTTTCCAAATGCATGTCGCGACATATAGAGAGACATCATAATTGCATTTCTTTGTCACTTGTTGACCGTACTTTCTTGTCCATACCAAATCTTAGTTGTTATTTCAAAGCAAACATCGGTTGCTAACTACCCTTTACGCGGTTTGCAGCTTCAGATCTGCCATCCCACTGCCACGGTCAACACTGTGCCCATCATGCTTATGTTTTCCCCATTTTATGATGACCACAATTAGCCTACGTGGTTCGTGTTGTAACAGCACTGCTCCACCCATCGAGCTAAACAAGCTTAGTTGTACAAATTCATATCTGATATTATTGCTGATATTAGTAAAACTGAGAGATGTTTAATTGGTTAGCTAAATGTTCCTACTTTAGTTTCGAAATGCATGTGAGCCACATATGGAGAGACCGGAAAGAATAGTATTTCTCTGTGCGCTCTGGTTCATCATGGGTGGCCAACCGACATTGTATTAAAAGACTTGTAATATCTTCAAGCTGCTTGCTCTTTTGCTCTTCTTTAAGATGATACTCTTCTCTTGCGGTCAACTCGTCAGGTCGAATTGTTCTCCCTTAGTATATTTTGAATCTGTCAGGTTAGGTCGACCTGTTCTTCTTTACTATATGTTGAAGCTATCATCTGTGAAGTGTCATCACTTCTGGAGCTCTCATATTTTGAGTAGTAGGCCACACTATATTAATGCACACAACAAATTACAGCATGCATGGCATCTTTTAAAAGAATTGCAGAGATAGCACAAAGGGGTTTACAGGGAGGCAGTATTGGATTAGAATCACTTCTACATTACAAAGAAAATCTCACTTGTTTTTATGTTTTCATGCATGTCTGATATTGAACATTATCAAAATGAATATGAGAATGGGCGCACGAGAGGAATATTGCGGAATGATCCACTGCCTAACAAACTTGGCATGGTGGAGGATGGCCTATCTTATTCACCCATCAAGGTGCTTGCTCTAACTTTGCAAAGTTGTATTGGTCGCACATATTTTTCTTCTGACCTCTTGCATTACTTCTAATTTGTTACACCATCTGCTTAGTTTAAGCATCATATATGAGTATATACCATACCTATCCATTTTCTGTACCTATTGCATGTGTCATCACACTATGTTTTTCCAGTCAAATGTTGTTCTTTCTTAATAGGTGTCCAAAAGGAAGAGGGTGAGTGCAGGTCGTCAAGGAGTACAAACTAGGTATTTGGAAAAGGTAGTGATACCTATTAAATCAGATAGATCAGCAGCCACAGAAAACACATGCCCAACTATACCCCTACTCCAGTGGCCAAACCCCTATTAGAACTGTTGGGAGCCCAGCGTCAGGTACTGTCTATGATATCAATTCAAAATTTGAACTCCTAAATTTCTGCTTGTGCCTTACCTTCTCTCTTGTATGAAAGCTAATTTCAGATGAATCTCCTTGCTCAAAGGATCATACAATCTCAAAACAATAATGGGCTCTGCATTGCTCTTGTCAGTACCTCTCTCATTTTTGCCTTGTAATAATGTACTTAATTAATTGCTATTTGATTATGTATCATCAGTCTGCACCTGAGCTTCATTATCCTCTGTTTCTTCCAATATTATTTGATCTATTTACTCTTTGCAAAATGTAGAATAATGGCAACACTTATAAAGAATTTTCTTTGGGGAATTTATTGAATTATCCTTCCATCAACATGGAGAAGGGCTTTGTCCAGCCCATGTTAACATGTAATGTAAGTTCATCCTTCTCAAGCCTTCAAACTTTGTTCTAGTATAGATTTGGATAGGCATCATTTCCTCTACTGTTGTTTGCTTTGCTGTTTACATCTGATTGGATGTTTACAACAACTACCAGTTTCAAATTGTAGTTGTAAAAACATGTTCCTTATGTAGAATAGATCCATTTATTTTCTTATATAATTGTGAAACCTGTTACGTGTCTCCTTGTTTCTCTTTCAGACTCGTATCTCTTACGCCAGGCAGAACTTTAGGGAAGATAGTGAGCCAAACCATCTTGAGGACAGCGAGATGACACCAAGGTCCTGTCTTGATGAAGACAGTGAGTTGAAGCTACTCACTAGCAGGTGTGAGACAACCTCTGTGCAGTCGCTGCCTCAATCAGTTCAACTTCTTCAGTCTCGACTTAAAGCGGAAAGGCTTGCTTCAGCACAGCTCCGACTTGAAGTCAAAGATGCAATGAAGATGTCAGAGGACTGTCGTGTGCACCATCATGCCTTAAATCTAGTGTTGATGCATCTATCGTTGACACAACTGAGATCTACTCAGCTTCTTCAGCTGTTTGGGGGGGGGGGACCTGGCCAGGCCTAGTGCCTTCTGAAGTGCTCTCAATTTTGTATATTCTTTTGTCGGTGCGTTTATTTGCACTAGTGGCGAACTTTGATGCCCAGTGGATGTAATATGTGTGATAGTCGTGATAGCCTACTGTAAGTTGCTTGCTTATTTATTTCCTTGTTGTCTTGTTTATTTGTTTGCTTCTAGTCATTGCAGTTCTTTTTCCACGGTTTGCTGGTGGCTGCAATAACCTATTTTTTAAAACTAGGCCACAATAACCATGGGCTAATATTTACTGTAGTGACATTGGGCCTCCTACGGGCCATAGAAATAGTGGGCCTTCTACGGGCCGTAGAAACAGTGGGCCTTCTACGGGTCGTAGAAACAATGGGCCTTCTATGGGTCGTATCATCAATGGGCCTTATACGAGCAGTATGATCGATGGCCAAACATGGGCCAATAACAGGCCGCATTATGGCCGTAAATGGGCTAGAGTTGGAATCGTCCGTTCATGCGCCGACCAAAACGAGCCATCGTTAATAGGTCGTATTTGATGACGCTATGAAAATGGCCCAACGTATTAACGGACCACAAACGGGCCGACTGTAACCACGGGCTGAATTTGGCCCACAAGCAAAAAATGACAGTAACGGGCCGTAAGTAAACGAATGCTGGAAATGAGCCCAAGAATAAATAGGCTCTGAGAAGGCCGAAAGATAACATGGGCTGGAAATGGCCCAACAGAATAACGGGCCGTTGATGGGTATAAAGTGATACACTGTTCATTACGGGCCAGTTTCACCAAGGGTCGTTAATGGGTGTAAAGTGATACACTGTTCATTACGGGCCAGTTTCACCACGGGTCGTTAATAGGCCAAGAGTTACATAGGGCCTCATATGGACCGAAAGACGTCATGGGCCATACATGGGCCAGAAGTGAAAACGGGCTGGAATCATATTGGATGGCCCAGATGACGCTACTGGGCCTAATTCGGATAGGGCGTAACGGGCCTTGGGTTAGCAGGCTGTAAATGGGCTATATGCGAACAGGCCGTTAACAGGCTTTCCATGGGCCGGCCCGCCACCTTTTGACCAAGTCAAATGGGCCGGCCTTTTCACAGGAATGGGCCTCTCTTGGGTCGTGCCACGTGTCGACGTATCATAGGCGCCTTCTGTCCAATGAGTGGATGACATCTGTCCCGACGATGAGCTGACACGTGTTTCCTCCAGCCAATGATGATTTTACACGTGGAAAATCCCCATTGCTCGGGGCTGTTAACGGGTTATCGGATCCAAAACCCGACCCAATAGCTTAACGGCGTTCCGTTATGGTGGATGCCACGTGTGGGTCATCCTTGACGAAAGCACTTCTGTGACGCGCGATTTATCGTCATGGAAGTGGACACTTCCGTGATGATTATTTTGGTAATGTCATGGAACACTTCTACGACAGCACAGGTATGACTATCTTGATTCTGTCATAAATTTGTCATGGATGTACATGCGTGACAAAAAAAGCGACCTACTGTGACAAACACGTATCATCACGGAAGTGTATTTTTTTGTAGTGTTTGCTAATTGTCTACGAGTGCTTACCCCCCTTTCTTAAGCTTCCAAGCACATTCTTCATGAGATGATCTTTGGTAGTGAGCTTGGATGCAATATTGGCGGCACGACGCTCCAATTCCTCCTCAAGAGAGAGTTGAGGAGCGGTAATGTGACGCCCCGAGACCGATGCGCCAGGTGTCTTCTAGTTATTCGATGTTGTTGCCTTGTCATTCTATTGCGTGTTTCATCTTACCATGTCATCATCCGCATTGCATCTGCATGTTTTCAATCTTGCATCCGTCCGGGTTCCCCCAGTTCCGTTCGTTGTTCGTTCTAAGCCAGACTCACTTGCACGCGCCCGCGGAACGTCCGAAATATTATTTTCTAAGTGGCCGGAAAATGTTCTTGAAATGGGTTGAAAGCTGACATGCGGTGTTGTTATGTTGTCAGTAGACCGTCTGTCAAGTTTCATCGCATTCGGAGCTCGTTTGATAGCCCAATCATTAAACTTATAGCGGCAGTATAGCCGGTCTATCGTCGGACATTTTTGGTCTCAGGAAACCGTTGTCGGGCTGCTCTCTCTCCTCTCTTCTCAGCCCATCTCTCTCTAGCACAGCCCACCTGCAGCCCACCTAACCCCCCTCTGACCAGAATAGTTCGTTTGCGATCGGAGGGTCCAGAAATGGGGCAAAACCCCTAACCCTAGCCTCTTTTCTATATATAGACGCCTCCCTTGCCATTTTTGGCCTCCTACCTACCCCCTCCTCAATTTCCGCGCCGCCCCAATCATCAGCCAGACGCCTCCCACCTCCCCTCATCGTTTTCCGGCGCCGCCAGCCCATTGCCGCCACTTGGCGCTCAGCCGCTGGCCGAGCCGCCACCAGTGCCGCCGCTCCCCTCCACCCTTAGCGCTCCACGTCGCCCCCAACCGGCTCCCACTGCCGCGGCCCGTGGAGCCAACGGGAGGCCCGCCCAGGGCCCGATCGCCCCCACGCCTCCCGTTGCCCTCGCTACCGATCTGGATTGAGGGGAGGAGCCCCTCGACCCCGACCACGCCGTCCGCTCCTTCCCGCCGACTCGCCGGAGTTGCTGCCGGCGACCAACTCCGGTCAGGTCGCGTCGCCCCTGCCTCTCCTCCTTCCTTCCCTGCACGACTCCCTCTCCCTCACCCTCTCTCTCTCTCCCGCAGGTACCCAACTTCCGCCATGGCGCTGCCCCGTCGACCTCCTGACACCGGCCATGTGAGGCCTAGCACCTCGCCCGTCGCCGGATCCGGGGACCCCGCGCCCGGATCCCTCCATCCCCGGCGAGCTTCGCCTCCCTCCGTCGCCGGAGCTCCGCCGGCTGCCTCGCCGTTGACCCCGCCCTCTGCTTCGATCACCTGGACCACCCCCTCGTCCCGCTGCCCGCTTCGCTCCCGTTGACCAGAACATGGGCTGCGTCCCGCAAGCTGGCCCAGCCGCAAGCCGGGCAGCGTGTGTCCCTCCACCGACTGGCCAGTGGCCCGAGGTGAAAAACCTCTATCCCTCGCCCATGCGCAATATTGCTATTCTGAAACCATGCATGTTTAGCCCACTCCGTCTCAGTTTCGGCCCGCTTATGTTTTTTTCCACTGATTGCAATTTTAGATTTATCCAGAGAACGTCAGTTTTGCAGAAAACCCCTTGAGCTTCATGCATATAATTACTCACAAACGGTGCATCATATTAAAACAAACTATATATGAAACATGACTAGAATTTCATCGAGTTTCATAATTTGCAAATTTCATCCATGTTTAAAATGTTTAAACTGATGTTTCCATTTATTTGCTTAATTGCCATGTTAAAATGATTTAATTCATAACTAAATAACCGTAGCTCCAATCTTAACAAACTTTATATGTAAATGGGGTAGAAAAATGCCTAGTTTAACATGGTGGCTTTACTTTGCATGTTTAACAACTCTAAAATATGGATTAGGGCAGAACAGTACCAAACCTAAAAATATGCACATGAGGAGTTTCCGGACTTGTTGTTTGTTGTTCCGGCCTCATTTAAACTTGCCTAGATAGGTAGTTTTCATTTGCTTCACCTCTTGCCATGTTAATCAACATTTAAAATTGTTGGGTACATAAATGAGAGTGAACTAAATAATTGATGCGGTGTTCCGTCAATATGCAACTCGTTGCATATTGAGCTCCACTTAATTTGTAGTATTGTTTGTTGCACTTTGCCATGCCATTCCTCATTAAACCGGACATGCATCATTCTTGGTTGTGCATCATGCCATGTTTATGTGATGGTTTTTTACCATGTTGTTTTGCTTCTTTCCGGTGTAGCTTCTTTGGGTTAGTTCCGATAACGTCGCATTTGTGAGGATCCGTTCGACTAAGTCTGTTTATCTTCTTCACGGACTCGTTCTTCTTCCTTGCGGGATCTCAGGCAAGATGACCATACCCTCGAAATCACTTCTATCTTTGTTTGCTAGTTGTTCGCTCTATTGCTATGCCGCGATACCTACCACTTGCTATATCATGCCTCCCATATTGCCATGTCAAGCCTCTAAACCACTTTTCCTAGCAAACCGTTGTTTGGCTATGTTACCGCTTTGCTCAGCCCCTCTTATAGCGTTGCTAGTTGCACGTGAAGATTGAAGTTTGTTCCATGTTGGAACATGGATATGTTGGGATATCACAATATCTCTTATTTATATTAATGCATCTATATACTTGGTAAAGGGTGGAAGGCTCGGCCCTATGCCTGGTGTTTTGTTCCACTCTTGCCGCCCTAGTTTCCGTCATACCGGTGTTATGTTCCTTGATTTTGCGTTCCTTACACGGTTGGGTGTTATGGGAACCCCTTGATACTTCGCTTTGAATAAAACTCCTCCAGCAAGGCCTAGCCTTGGTTTTACCATTTGCCGCCTAAGCCTTTTTCCCTTGGGTTCTATAGACTCAAGGGTCGTCTTTATTTGAACCCCCCCCCCCCGGCCAGTGCTTCTCTAAGTGTTGGTCCAAATTAGAGTCCTTTGCAGCGCCATCTCGGGGAAAGTTGAGGGCTGGTTTTAGTTGTACGGAGCGCTCATCCGTTGTTGCCCTGAGAACGAGATATGTGCAACTCCTATCAGGATGTCGGCGCATCGGGCGGCTTTGCTGGTCTTGTTTTACCATTGTCGAGATGTCTTGTAACCGGGATTCCGAGTCTGATCGGGTCTTCTTGGGAGAAGGAATATCCTTCGTTGACCATGAGAGATTGTGATGGGCTAAGTTGGGACACCCCTGCAGGGTTTGAACTTTCGAAAGTCGTGCCCGCGGTTATGGGCAAATGCGAATTTGTTAATATCTGGTTGTAGAGAACTTGACACTTGACTTAACTAAAATGCACCAACCGTGTGTGTAGCCATGATGGTCTCTTTCCGGCGGAGTCCAGGAAGTGAACACGGTTCTTGTGTTATGCTTGAACGTAAGTAGTTTCAGGATCACTTCTTGTTCACGACTGTTGCGTTGCCTCTCTTCTCGCTCATATTTGCGTATCTTAGCCACCATATATGCTTAGTGCTTGCTGCAGATCCACCTCACTACCCCTTTCCTACCCATAAGCTTAAATAGTCTTGATATCGCGGGTGTGAGATTGCTGAGTCCCCATGACTCACAGATACTTCCAAACAGTTGTAGGTGCCGATGATAACAATGCAGGTGACGCAACCCAGCTCAAGTGGGAGCTCGATGAAGATCGTGTTCGTTGTGTTATTTCGTTTCCACTTGATCAGTAGTGGAGCCCAGTCGGGACGATCGGGGATCTAGCATTTGGGGTTGTCTTTTCTTTATTTAGTTCCGTAGTCGAACCTTGATTGTATTCTGGATGATGTATGCTATATTCATGTATTGTGTGAAGTGGCGATTGTAAGCCAACTCTTTATCCCTTCCTTATTCAGTACATGGGATGTGTAAAGATTACCCCACTTGCGACATGCCTACCATGCGGTTATGCCTCTAAGTCGTGCCCCGACACGTGGGAGATATAGCTGCATTGTGGGTGTTACAAGTTGGTAATCAGAGCCATCCCCGACTTAGGAGCCCCCTGCTTGATCGAATCGCTGCCGTTGTTGAGTCTAGAACAAAATGTTTTGAGTCTTAGGATTATATATTGAAGAGTAGGATTCTTTTTACTCCTCGGTCCCTTCGTTGTTCTGGTGAGGCCTCCTGACGTGGAGTTTTGACTCTTCTCTCCTCAAATTTCATGAATTTTTTTTAGGATCACGTGGGTATCTTGGAATAGTTTCAATGGTTTTATGACGAGAACATTGTTCTTGGTGCCTCCTGACATTTAGGGGTTGTGGCAGTGTCCCGGGGGGTTGAGCTCCAAGGTGTTGTCGTCACAATTTTATCGTTGCAGTTCTGGAATACCTGAGTTCGCCGACATCAAAAATCTCCTTTATGCAGTTGTTGGTGAGATAACCTCGACGCCACCCAGTACTGGGGCGGGAGTTCAGGAGTATTGTCATAACTCATATAACGGATGCTTTTCGAAGGTTGAGGTAAATGAATTTTGAAGGTTTCTTGGTTATGTGTTGAAGGATGGATACAGCTGGATGTAGGAATTGCTAGTTTTGGGTGAGATATTATGCTTCCCCTGTATCCCCAACACCTGATTGCATAACCAGAAAGTTTCGGGAGTTTATAAGTGGGAATTCAAGTAGCTCCTAGGATATCTTTCCGACAGATGCATGGTATGAGATTGGGGTTTGACGTCTAGTGGTCCCCCTATCCACGGTTGGTTTACAGTGGTCTGGTTGTGTCTTAAAGAGTACTTGGCTATGCTGACTCGGGGCCGCTTCGTATGTCATGTGCACTACCTTGTACATGATGGTGTTGTATGATCGAGCCCGTGTGGGCCCCACCACGAAAACTTCGGGCGAAATCTCTATCATATGTTTGTTCCGGCTTATTTTGCAAGCCAATCCTTTGTTTTTTTGTTTTGGTTTGTGGTATTCGAGTTGCTTCAATGTCAAGTGTTGATTCCATACCTTTCCTAAGCGGTGTTCTCATATTCCTATGTGAATACCAATCCTTCTTGATCATTGAGATTGTCATGTCAATCCTTTTTCAACCGGCGTGTTTCTCTTCAAGTGGATCCGATCATTTTTCCCATCCGCAAGATCAACTCTAAGTATTCTCAACGGTGTTTGTTTCATCTGTCCCAAGTTGCCTTTGTTTTTCCCTCCCTCCTACCCCTTTTTTCTTCATGTACTCAAAGATATTCAAATCAACTATCCATTTTATTCATGTGAAGTCTCTCCATTCTTTTCCGCCAATGTTCTTACCCGATGATTCTCATGAAGATTCTAACGGAGCTTCTAGTTCGTCATTCTTCATTTTTTTCTCCGGTGGATTCGATTCAAGTTTTGTTGATCATATCCTTTTTCCTTGTTTCAAATGCTCTTACCAAGCCGGTGCACCTCTTAATCGTTCATCTCTCTATTAATGTCCGAAATGCTGAAGATATCTCGAAGATTCGTGTTTGCACTCTGTATTCGTTCAGCTCTTTCGAGATTGTTATCTCATTCAAGCCATTTAATTCAACCGGTGCAATCTCTCTTCAAATCTTTTCAACGGTGTTTCTCTTGAGTGGGCCCTAACCCACAGGTCTTTTCCCAGTATCTTACCTGACTCTTGTAATTTTTCCGGAGTTATTCTCAAATACATTTCAAAGTTTGACGTAAGAATGTTTTGTCATCAGTCAAATGTCTTTCTCCAAGGTCTTTCAGATTCTTCATCGTTGGTTCAGCCTTTCTATTTTTCATTCCGGAGTGCCTCAACAATTCATGGTGGTGTTTCTCGTCGTCATTTGAAGATTTTGAAGACCGAAGAAGAGTTTCTCCTCAATCTTATCCGTTCTCTCAAAGATGCGAAGTTCTAGCTTGATGCTTTCCTCTCATAATTGTTTTCGATTGTGAGAATTCTTTTCACCCATCCGGAGCATTTCAGGAGTCTTTTCAGTTTGATTCTCCGGAGGCCATCATTTCAGAAGATTTATTTGTTCTCAACATTCAGATCGCATTCCCCAATTCTACCGGCTGGTGCATCGTTTAAATATCATCTAATCAGTTCATGATCTCTTCGGTCTCATGTATTTATATTCTCTCAAGTATCTTCGTTTTTTTCTAATTCTTCCCGGTGTTTCTTTATCTTTTCTTTGTTCATTTTCAATTCTTACGGCGGTTCATTCAAGATTCCTCTTCTCTTGGTATCATATTGATTCATTCGTTGTTTCAAACCCGACCGGTGATTCGTTGAAGACCTTTCTCAAGTTTGCACTATATCTATATTAATCCTTTTCTACAAGAATAAGTAGTATGCCAAATCCGTTGCTTGTCATCAATCCAAATTGATGAGGGATTCATATAACGTAATTCTTATTAATGTTTCATCCAAGTGATTAAGTCCTTATTCCGGAGGTTCATCAAAATTCTCTGTTCAAGTGCTTCATACTTTTCCCGGAGTTCCAAGATCTCTCAATTATATCACCACGAAGATTCATCTAATCATTGCAAGGCTTCAATCTTATTCTTTTTATCCTTCATTTCTTTTTGATCATCCTTTTATTACCGGAGTTCTTCATGGTGCTCAACACATGCTTTGTTTTGAGGAGTTCAAGCATTCTTCATCTTGCATTCCGAAGTGCAATTCTTTCATATCTCATCTTTTGAGGTGGTGTTATATGATTCTTGACCATTTCCTTTCGGGTTTCATGATCGACAAGTTGTTCGAAATGACATATTTTAAACCCATCATTTTCAATTTGTTCATGAGATCATTTGCAACCCATCAATCTCTTCATTGGAGTTATCTTGGGTTATATTTCACCTAAAGCTTTCCCTAAGGATTTTGCTATTTATGGTGCTTATAAATGACCCGAGTTCTTCATTTATCCTCCCGGTGAAATAAGCTTCTCGTCTTCTTGCTGATATCAATCCAATCTATTGTTTTCCGTTAGTGGCAGAATTTTGCCTCAATTTTGAGAAGTTTTCCATAAGCCCACTACAAGATTTTTTGTTTCGTTGTTGGTTTTCCAAGAACTCCATTTTAACCTTCTTGGAAGGGTGCTCTCCAAGCTCTTTTGTGCCAGAAGTTGCTTTTCCTTCTCCATTATTTCATTCCAATGATCTATCTTATTTTCTTTCTTCCGGGGGCATTGTGACGTTGCTCTCTTCACTCCTCATCTCGATTTGTGAGGATCGTGTTCTTTTCTTGCTTATCCATTTAAGCGGAGTGTTGTGTCTATCATTCCTCCTCTAATCAGACTCTCATCCAAGTACTTTCATTTGGCCAAGTTCATATTCTTACATTCCTTTTCCAACCGGAGTGTTGTCGTAATTGATATTTATAGCTCCTTATACTTCTCGTTTCGACCGGAGTGCTTGCATGTACTTCTTGCCCATTGCAACCCTTTTCTCATGTCTTTCAACCTACAGGGTTCTCCTGGTGTTCCTTATTCCTCTTTTCTAACGGAGTGTTTTCAACTTTGTTCATCTTCATTGCATTCTTTCTTTCAATGTGTTTAACCTCGCAAGGTTCTTTGGGTTCACTCATTTGTCAAAGAAGCAACTTAGTTTTACCTTTTCTCTTCCTCTTCCGTTTTCCCTCCGGTGCCATCCTAGATCTCGGGACGAGATCCTCTTGTAGTGGTGGAGTGTTGTGATGCCCCGAGACCGATGCGCCAGGTGTCTTCCAGTTATTCGTTGTTGTTGCCTTGTCATTCGCTTGCGTGTTGCATCTTGCCATGCCATCATCTGCATTGCATCTGCATGTTTTCAAAACTTGCATCCGTCCAGGTTCCCCTAGTTCCGTATGTTGTCCGTTCTGAGCCAGACTCACTTGCACGCGCCCGCGGCACGTCCAAAATATTATTTTATAAGTGGCCGAAAAATGTTCTCGGAATGGGTTGAAAGTTGACATGCGGTGTTGTTATGTTGTCAGTAGACCGTCTGTCAAGTTTCAATGCATTCGGAGCTTGTTTGATAGCCCAACCGTTAAACTTATAGCGGCAGTATACCCGGTCTATCATCGGACGTTTTCGGTCTCCGGAAACCGTTGCTGGGCTGCTCTCTCTCCTCTCTTCTCAGCCCATCTCTCTCTAGCACAGCCCACCAGTAGCCCACCTAACCCCGCTCTGACTGGAACCGTTCCTTTGGGATCGGAGGGTCCAGAAACAGAGCAAAACCCGTAACCCTAGCCTCTTTTCTATATATAGACACCTCCCCTGCCATTTTTGGCCTCCTACCTACCCCCTCCTCAATTTCCGCGCCACCCCAATCATCATCCAGTCGCCTCCCACCTCCCCTCATGGTTTTCCGATGCCGCCAGCCCATCGCCGCCACTTGGCGCTCAGCCGCTACCCGAGCCGCCACCAGCGCCGCTGCTCCTGCTCCCCTCCACTCTTAGCGCTCCACGTCGCCCCCAACCGGCTCCCACCGCCGCGGCCCGCGGAGCCCATGGGAGGCCCGCCTCGGGCCGCCCAGGGCCCGATCGCCCCCACGCCTCCCATTGCCCTCGCTACCGATCTGGATCGAGGGGAGGAGCCCCTCGACCCCGACCACGCCGTCCGCTCCTTCCCGCCGACTCGCCGGAGTCGCTGCCGGCGACCAACTCCGGTCAGGTCGCGCCGCCCCTGCCTCTCCTCCTTCCTTCCCTGCGCGACTCCCTCTCCCTCACCCTCTCTCTCTCCCGCAGGTACCCAACCTCCTCCATGGCGCTGCCCCATCGACCTCCTGACGCCGGCCATGTGAGGCCTAGCACCTCGCCCGTCGCCGGATCCGGGGACCCCGCGCCCGGATCCCTCCATCCCCGGCGAGCTCCGCCTCCCTCCGTCGCCGGAGCTCCGCCGGCTGCCTCGCTATTGACCCCGCCCTCTGCTTCGATCGCCTGGACCACCCCCTCGTCCTGCCGCCCGCTTTGCTCCCGTTGACCAGAACATGGGCCGCGTCCCGCAAGCTGGCCCAGCCGCAAGCCGGGCTGCGTGTGTCCCTCCACCGACTGGCCCAGTGGCCCGAGGTGAAAAACCTCTATCCCTCGCCCGTGTGCAATATTGCTATTCTGCAACCATGCATGTTTAGCCCAGTCCGTCTCAGTTTCGGCCCGCTTATGTTTTTTTCCACTGATTGCAATTTTAGATTTATCCAGAGAACGTCAGTTTTGCAGAAAACCCCTTGAGCTTCATGCATATAATTACTCACAAACGGTGCATCATATTAAAACAAACTATATATGAAACATGACTAGAATTTCATCGAGTTTCATAATTTGCAACTTTCATTCATGTTTAAAATGTTTAAACTGTTGTTTGCATTTATTTGCTTAATTGCCATGTTAAAATGATTTAATTCATAACTAAATAACCGTAGATCCAATCTTAACAAAGTTTATATGTGAATGGGGTAGAAAAATGCCTAGTTTAACATGGTGGCTTTACTTTGCATGTTTAACAACTCTAAAATATGGATTAGGGCAGAACAGTACCAAACCTAAAAATATGCACATGGGGAGTTTCCGGACATGTTGTTTGTTGTTCCGACCTCATTTAAACTTGCCTAGATAGGTAGTTTTCATTTGCTTCACCTCTTGCCATGTTAATCAACATTTAACATTGTTGGGTACATAAACAAGAGTGAACTAAATAATTGATGCGGTGTTCCGTCAATATGCAACTCGTTGCATATTGAGCTCCACTTAATTTGTAGTATTGTTTGTTGCACTTTGCCATGCCATGCCTCATTAAACCGGACATGCATCATTCTTGGTTGTGCATCATGCCATGTTTATGTGATGGTTTTTTACCATGTTGTTTTTCTTCTTTCCGGTGTTGCTTCTTCGGGTTAGTTTCGATAACGTCGCATTTGTGAGGATCCGTTCGACTACGTCTGTTTATCTTCTTCATGGACTCGTTCTTCTTCCTTGCGGGATCTCAGGCAAGATGACCATACCCTCGAAATCACTTCTATCTTTGTTTGCTAGTTGTTCGCTCTATTGCTATGCCGCGATACCTACCACTTGCTATATCATGCCTCCCATATTGCCATGTCAAGCCTCTAACCCACCTTTCCTAGCAAACCGTTGTTTGGCTATGTTACCGCTTTGCTCAGCCCCTCTTATAGCGTTTCTAGTTGCACGTGAAGATTGAAGTTTGTTCCATGTTGGAACATGGATATGTTGGGATATCACAATATCTCTTATTTATATTAATGCATCTATATACTTGGTAAAGGGTGGAAGGCTTGGCCTTATGCCTGGTGTTTTGTTCCACTCTTGCCGCCCTAGTTTCCGTGATACCGGTGTTATGTTCCTTGATTTTGCGATCCTTACACGGTTGGGTGTTATGGGAACCTCTTGATACTTCGCTTTGAATAAAACTCCTCCAGCAAGGCCCAACCTTGGTTTTACCATTTGCCGCCTAAGCCTTTTTCCCTTGGGTTCTACAGACTCAAGGGTCATCTTTATTTTAACCCCCCCCCCAGGGCCAATGCTTCTCTAAGTGTTGGTCTGAATTAGAGTCCTTTGCAGCGCCACCTCGGGGAAACTTGAGGGCTGGTTTTAGTTATACGGAGCGCTCATCCGTTGTTGCCCTGAGAACGAGATATGTGCAACTCCTATCAGGATGTCGGCGCATCGGGCGGCTTTGCTGGTCTTGTTTTACCATTGTCGAGATGTCTTGTAACCGGGATTCCGAGTCTGATCGGGTCTTCTTGGGAGAAGGAATATCCTTCGTTGACCATGAGAGCTTGTGATGGGCTAAGTTGGGACACCCCTACAGGGTTTGAACTTTCGAAAGCCGTGCCCGCGGTTATGGGCAAATGGGAATTTGTTAATATCCGGTTGTAGAGAACTTGACACTTGACTTAACTAAAATGCACCAACCGTGTGTGTAGCCGTGATGGTCTCTTTCCGGCGGAGTCCAGGAAGTGAACACGGTTCTTGTGTTATGCTTGAACGTAAGTAGTTTCTTGATCACTTCTAGTTCACGACTGTTGGGTTGCTGCTCTTCTCACTCTTATTTGCGTATGTTAGCCACCATATATGCTTAGTGCTTGCTGCAGATCCACCTCACTACCCCTTTCCTACCCATAAGCTTAAATAGTCTTGATCTCGTGGGTGTAAGTTTGATGAGTCCCCGTGACTCACAGATACTTCCAAACAGTTGCAGGTGCCGATCATAACAGTGCAGGTGATGCAACCCAGCTCAAGTGGGAGCTCGATGAAGATCGTGTTCGTTGTGTTATTTCGTTTCCAGTTGATCAGTAGTGGATCCCAGTCGGGACGATCGGGGATCTAGCATTTGGGGTTGTCTTTGCTTTATTTGGTTCCGTAGTCGGACCTTGATTGTATTCTGGATGATGTATGCTATATTCCTGTATTGTGTGAAGTGGCGATTGTAAGCCAACTCTTTATCCCTTCCTTATTCAGTACATGGGATGTGTAAAGATTACCCCACTTGCGACATGCCTACCATGCGGTTATGCCTCTAAGTCGTGCCCCAACACATGGGAGATATAGCCGCATCGTGGGTGTTACAGGTAACTTGATCATCTTGAGCGTCGCGTTGAGCTTGTTCTTGATCTTGATCTTGATCTTGATCTTGAACTTTCTCAGTGGTGAGAACTTGACCTTGGGCATCACTTGGTGGGATACCACCATCTTGAGGTTGATCTTGCCCTTGATCTTGTTCATTTGTTTGAGGGCCTTCACTTTGTTATTTGGAAGCATGTGGGTCTTGGGTTGGTGATGGTTCCACTTGAGTGGAACATTGTCCTTATCCTTCAGCCACAAGGGGTTCCTCAATGGGTAGGATATGAACAACACCCATTCTTCTTATGGCTTGGGGAGGAATTTCATCACCTACATCACAAGTACCACTTTGCTCCACTTGGGAGCCGTTGTTCTCATCAAAATCCACGTTACACGTCTCCTCAATAAGTCTCGTGGACTTATTGAGGACACGGTAAGCATGAGAGTTTGTAGCATAACCAACAAATATGCCCTCATGAGCTCTAGCCTCAAATTTAAACAAACGAACACCTTTCTTGAGAATGAAACACTTACACCCGAACACCCGGAAGTACTTGAGGTTGGGCTTGTTGCCGGTGAGTATCTCATAAGGAGTCTTGTTCAAGCCTTTGCGGAGATAGAGCCAATTGGATGCATGACAAGCGGTGTTGATGGCTTCGGCCTAAAAGTTGAACGGAGACTTGAACTCCGCCATCATGGTCCTTGCCGCATCCATCAACGTCCGGTTCTTCCTCTCTGCAACACCATTTTGTTGAGGGGTGTAAGGTGCGGAATATTGATGCTTGATCCCCTCATCAATAAGAAACTCATCCAAGGTGTAGTTCTTGAACTCGGTGCCGTTGTCACTTATTATTGTCAAGATCTTTGCATTGTGTTGACGTTAAGCTTCATTTGCAAAGTCGGTGACGGTATGTTGGGTCTCACTCTTCCCCTTGAAGAAATATACCCACGTGTATCTTGAATAATCATCCACAATCACCAAGCAATACTTTCTACCCCCAAGAATATCAAAGGATGGAGGCCCAAAGAGATCCAAGTGAAGGAGCTCCAAGGGCCTCTTCGAGTAGATGATAGTCCTGGGAGGGTGAGCCTTCTCATGTACCTTTCCTTCGATACAAGCACTGCAAGCACGATCTTTGGCAAAACTAACATTTGTTAGTCCACGGACATGGTCCCCCTTGAGAAGACTTTACAAAGATCTCATATTAACGTGGGCTAAACGGCGATGACAAAGCCATCCCACGTCAACTTTAGCTCACATATTGTAATGTCGAGTGGGGTGATGCATCATCTTCTAAGGTATTGGGTGGACTCATTACAATATGATTTGTGGACCCATTACAATATTTGGGTTCCTACAAGAGATCAATGCTTGGTTTTAGGTACCCATATTTTAATGGGTCCTTTGATGTTAGTAACAAGGGTCGTAGGAACCCAAATAGACCATTCAATGTACTCATAAGGAGAACCAACAAATTTGGCATAAACATGCCCATCACTAGCGCGGCATAACACATAAGAAGGGTTAAAGTCGTCGGCTTTGTTGGAAGAAGTGGTGTTGCCCTTCTTGACCTCACCACCCTTCACATTGTTCTTCTTCTCCTTAGAAGTACCCTCTCCCTCCTTCACAAAAGTTTTCTTGAGAGGCGGAGGTCGTTTGGCCTTGTCATTCTTCTTCTTATTCTTGGGCTTGGGTGCAAACCCAATTACCTCCTTGCCCACAACTTCCTTTTGATTGCTCAAAAGTTCATTGAGGTTCTTCTCCCCTTGTATGCAAGACACAAGGCCTTTCTCAAGTTGCTCCTTCAACTTGGCATTCTCCTCCACAAGATGCACATGCTCACAACACGGGTTAGTAGCATTTGCATTATCAATTAAAACCATATGAGGAAATGTGGCTTTCTCTTTGGTTAGCTTCACTTGGAGTTGATCATGAGACTCTTTTAGGCTAGCATGAGCACCCTTCAAGGCCTTTTGAGCCTTGTCAAGTATATCAAACTCCTCCTTGAGTCTAGCAAGGTCAACCCAAAGTTTATCCTTCTCGGAATTGAGCACACGAGATACAACAAGAGAAGGACCAAGATCTTTCTTTAATTTAGCATGATCATCGTTGTGTGACTCCTCAAGAGCCAAACGATGATCACTCTCTTCCTCAAGCGCATTAGAGAGATCCGATATCTCATCGACATAGTCACGACTATGCCCTTCCATCTTAGAGATGGTTTCTTCATGAGCCTCGATCATGGCATTGGCTTCACCAAGTTGTTCCAAGAGAGAAACAAAGTGCTTCTTGGATTTACCCTTGAGCTTACTCATAAAATACCCAAATTCATTTTCCTCCTCCTTCGTCCCCTCACTTTCATCAATGAAACCGTCAAGGAAGGAGTAGTAACGATGGTAGTTTTGATGTTGGGGGTTACCTTGTTGGTGGCTTTAGCCATGAGGCACTTGGCGGTGATATTCTCATTGGCTGAATCGAAGAGGGACACCCATGGAGTTGTCGCAATGACAACGGTGTCCATGGCAACCGTCTCACCATATTCATCATCATCATCGTCCTCATTGTACTCTTCTTGTGCCACCAACCCCTTGGGAGGAGTCTTCTTGGTGAAGTTGTTCTTGTTGGGGAAGGACTTGGCCTTGTCTTTTTAGATAAGCTTTCCACCATTGTCTTCCCTCTTGTCGTATGGGCACTCCACAACAAAGTGTATCACATTGCCACAATTATAGCATGTCCTCACACTTTGCTTGCTCTTGGCGCCACTTCAGTTGTTCTTCTTGAAGTTGGGCCTTCAGTTCTTCTTGCTCCAAAATTGCCGTGAAGTGAGAGCCATGTGCTCATGATATGCATACTTGGTATCTTCGGGGCAACACTCTTCTTCTTCCTCTTCACACTCTTCATCCACACTAGCCTTGGCCGTCAAAGTAAGGTTGGGCTTCTTTGCTCGTTGAGAACGTAACACCGCATTGTCGGCGGCCTTGTCCAAGATTCTCATTGCAACAAACTCATCCAACACTTCACTTGAAGACAACGCGTGAAAGTCCGGCCTTTGACGGATGACGGAGGACATGTCCTTATGGTAAGGCATCATTGCCTTGAGAAACTTGCGCTTGATCCAATTGTCATCCGTATCCTTGCTCCCATGATCTCAGAGTGAGACCGTGAGAGTGGTTAATCTCCGGTAAAGCTCTCGAGGTTCTTCATCTTCATTCATTGCAAACTCATCAGCTTCATCTTGCACAACTTCAAAGTTTGAGCGTTGAATGATTGCACTTCCCTTGTAAATGGAAACAACATGTTGCCATGCTTCCTTGGCCACGGTGAAAGGATGGAGATGCGCAATATCCTCGGGTGGAATTGCTTCTTGGAGAATGAAGAGAGCGGACTCGTTGAATTGGTGATCCGCGGCTTCTCTAGGAATGAAGTTGCTTGGGTCGTGCGGGTAGAAACCATGCTCAATAATTCTCCAAAGATTAGTAGAACTATGATTTAAATGACATTTAAAACGATAGACCCAAGCGGGAAAATCCTCATTTTTCACAAGCTTGGGAGGAGGACCAACATGATTCATATGTGTGGAGGGAACCGGTCCTCCATAAGTAATTGGAGGTTCAAGATGAGCAAAGATGTCATTTCCACTTCTACCACTAGTCAAAGGAACTTGATCACTAGTAGCTTCCCCCCTTTTGGAGGTAGCATCTGTCATCTTGTTAGTGGGATCGACCACTTCCAATGGTGCGGTGGAAACTTTAAGACCATCAAGAAACTTCTCAATCATGCCTTTGACCTCGGCCGTCATGGAGGTTTTCAATGTGTCCAAGGCCACATTAAACTCCTCACGAGAGACCGAGGATCCCCCATTGGCCGCAGGCAAAGGAGGACTTGCACTGGAGTGCTCGTCCACCTTGTTTGAGGTGTCAACCATACTCTTCGAATGGCAAAGTCCTTAATAAAGAGACGAGGCTCTGATACCAATTGAAAGAATCGATATGGTTGACTAGAGGGGGGTGAATAGGCAACTAAATTTTTTTAGCTTTTCTTTACCAAATTAAACTTAGCATCAAAATATGTTGTCTAGATATGCAACTAGGTGAGCAACGTATATGATGCAACAACAACTAGCACACAAGCAAGCAAGGGATACAATAAAATATAAGCTTGCGCAAGTAAAGGTAAGAGATAACCAAGAGTGGAGCCGGTGGAGACAAGGATGTGTTACCAAAGTTCCTTCCCTTAAAGAGGACGTACGTCTCTATTGGAGCGGTGTGGAGGAACAATGCTCCCCAAGAAGCCACTAGGGCCACTGTATTCTCCTCACACCCTCACACAATGCGAGATGCCATGATTCCACTATTGGTGCCCTTGGAGGCGGCGACCGAACCTTTACAAACAAGGTTGGGGCAATATCCACAACTTCATTGGAGGCTCCCAACGACACCATGAAGCTTCACCACAATGGAATATGGCTCTGCGATGACCTCAACCGTCTAGGGTGCTCAAACACCCAAGAGTAACAAGATCCGCAAGGGATTAGTGGGGGGAATCAAATTTCTCTTGGTGGAAGTGTAGATCGGGGCCTTCTCAACCAATCCCTAGAAAATCAACAAGTTTGATTGGCTAGGGAGAGAGATCGGGCAAAAATGGAGCTTTGATCAACAATGGAGCTTAGGGAGGGAAGAGGTGGTCTTCTTGGGGAAGAAGACCCCCTTTATATAGTGGTGGAAAAGATCCAATCATTACCCACTCACTCAGCCCACGACACACGGTACTACCGCACATGCTCGCGGTACTACCGCAAGGGGTTGCGGTACTACCGCTTGACGTTGTGGTACTACCGCTCGCGCGGCAGTGACCAGACGAGGCCCTGTTGCATATAGCAACGAGCGGTAGAACCGCCGGAGCGGTACTACGGCGCGCCCCTGCGGTACTACCGCGAGAAAGGGTTCAACTAGGCTGGGAAAACGTACGGACTAAATAAATTTCATTCGTGACTACTTCCGCTGAGTTTGGGACGTGCGAAAATCCGGCACGGTACTACCACGTAGGGGCGGAAGTAAAAAATTATTTTCGCGTGCGCCAGCGCTCTGGACTAGAGACAACAGTACTACCGTTTCACGAGGAGTGGTACTACCATGGGGCCCTGTGGTACTACCGCAAGCCAGGGCAGTACTACCGCATGCCACATAACCTATTGCACTTGGAGGCCTTCATCTCGCAGCGACAAGGCGGAACGGATGGTGCTCCAGAGAAGCAAAGGAGAGGTGGTGCAAAGGGATAGATGTGTACATGTTGATTCCACCCTAACCTTTCCGAAGCAGACCCCCTTTTAATAGTACGGCTTTTTTACGACTCAAATCCACTGAAAAGAAACGTAGAAAACCGCCGTCTTCGATAGGCTCCGAGGGGCACCCGATCTTCTTGTGCCTAGACATGAGATATCTGAAATGCTCAATGCACACGATTAGTCTCCAAATGCATTGTCATCAATCACCAAAACCACATAGGGAGAAATATGCCCTTACACGTGTAGTCCTCCTCGTCGGACGACTAAACATAGTGCTCATATATGTACTCCATATTCAAATATATTGCTTTAAATAAGAATTAACAAAAAATTAGCATAGGCATGTAACCAAACACTTGTCGGGCATAGTGAGTACTGTAGGGGCGGATGGTACCTGCGCGTCAGACGAAGGAGAGGTGTAGAACGGCGATGAAGGAAAAGCGACATGGGAGCCCGAGTGTAGAAGTGGAGGTCGTGGAGCTCCAGGAAGGGTTTGACAGGAGGCCTGGGAGGTGTAGCGACGCCATCGACGAGAGAGAAAATGGATGTAGAGAAAGTTGGAAGGATGGAGGTGCGGCGTCTGGGAGGGATTTTGGGTGGAGTTTTGGTTGGGCCGAGGGTGTCGGAGTAATACGTAGCTGCTCCTCCGAATCCCGCAAAGCCCCCCCCCCCCCCATTTACTTTTGGTTTGCGAGAAAAAGACGTTTGAACGGGCCAACAGACAGATACATGGCTGTGTTGGATGGTAAAATACGTCTGGACCGTTCGGTCCGGACCGTTGTGTGCGGTTTGAGAGTCCGCTTTAGAGATCCTCTTAGGGATTGATCAATGCGATGTGGGGGCGGGGGGGAGTTGGCACAAGAGCCCATATTTGATGGGCACGACCATGTCTCGTTCTCGCCAACTATAGACTATATCTCCCTTAGTGCGAGTGCTCATTCCGTCTCGCTGAAGGTTTTGCCCCGCTATAGCTACTCGGCTAGCCCATTTCCATCTTTTTTTCTCCTTCGCTAGGTTTCATTCGACTGACTTCATTGGTCCATTCGCTTTCTGAATGGTTCGGTCTGTTTTTTTTTCTATTTTCTCATTTTTTTTCTTCTTCATTTTTTTCTTTCATTCTCCACGGTTTTCTGTCTTTTTGTTTTCTTTGATTTTTCATCGAGTTTCTTCATTTTGATTTGTTTCCTTCTCGCATTTCATTGTTTTTTTGTTGCTTTTCTTTCGTTGATTTTCTTTATTTCTTTCATAATTTTCAATGGTTTATTTCTTTCCATTCTTTTGAACTAGTTTCTTCAGGTTTCCCATTTTCTCTGTATTTCTCTTCGCTTTTTGTCATTTTTCACCAGTTTCTTTTTTGTTCAACATATGTTAATCTTTTTGGTACACATTACATCTAAAACTTCTTTTATATACCATTTTTTTAAAATGTCAAACACAAGATTAATACATTTTTGTAATACACATTTAACTTTTTCAAAGACAAGATTAACATTTTTTAATCATGGTCAAAGGAATTTCGATATATATGTTGTTGAATGCTTAATTAACATTTTTTTTAAATGTATACTTTTTGTCAAATACATGGTCAACCTTTTTCAAATGATGGACTTAGTTTTTTCAAATACAAGATTAGATTTTTGAATATGTGGTCAACAATTTTCTATACACATTTAACATTTTTTCAAATTCATGATTAATTTTTTTCAAATACATGATTAACATTTTTTGAATAAATGGTGATTTTTTTCCTATACACATTTAATATTCTTCAAATGCCTGACTAATTTTTTCAAATACTTGTTTAATTTTTTCAAATGCACGATTAACATTTTTTATATACATGATCAACTTCATTGGTTAACATTATTTTCAAATATTTATTTGTATACATTTCTAGTGCACATGATTTTTTTCTCTATACACATTTAACATTTTTCAAACGTTTGGTTAACATTATTTTCAACTGTTTCATGTAAATAAAAAAATTGTAATGTATTTAGTTAATATATTTTGAAGTATAAGCAAAAACATGAATAGCAAAAAACTAAAAACAAAAAGAAGATGTTACATCAACCGCGACTGGGCTGGCCCATCTCACACTGCTCTCCACACGAGGCTTCACTAGGTCTCGCTGTAAGCGATACAGGGACCTCGTATTTTTCTGTTCTTTTAAATTTTTATTTTCGTTTTTGATTTGTATATTTTGTTAAATGTGTATAGAAAAAAAATCATGTGTACAAAAAAATATATAATGTGTATGAAAAAGTTGATATTATATTTAGAAATTATTAATCAAGTATTTGAAAATTGTTCAATGTGTATAGTTTTTTTGTCATATATACGAAAAATATATACAAAACCATTACAATATGAATGAAAATCAATATATAATCATGTATTTCCAAAAATGTTAAATATTTATACAAAAATGTTTCCAGAGTATATGATTTTTTTACAATGTGTGTGAAATAAAGAAGACATCAAAACATATAAAAGAAATTATGTTAACCATGTATTTAAAAAAATACTAAACATAACTCTAAAAATGTTTATATTGTATAAAAGAAATGTCCATTGTGCATGAAAAAAGTAGAGACAAAGAATAGCAGTTTTCAAAATGCTAACCATGTGTTTGGAAAATATTAAACATGTATAAGAAAATGCTTCGTATGTATACCAAAAATGTACAATTTTTACGAAGAATGTAGGCATAAAAACATATCAATTTAAAAGTGTTCATTATATATTTAGAAAATGTTAACTGTGTATGAAAACATGTTTCGAATGTATATAAAACATGTAAAAATGTGTGTTAAAACAGTAGACATAAAAAACATATGTCTGAAAAATATATTAAACATGTAGTTAGAAAATGTATGTGCAGTATAAAAAAATATTACTATAGAAAAAATTTAGAGTGTATTTGAAAGAATGTTGACCATGTATTCGAATAAGTGTTTATTTTTTAAGAATAAAATGTACTTTATGCATTTGAGGAATGTACAGAGTCAATCAAATACATGTTTTTTGTGTAGACTGGAAATATACACTCTGTACTGAGAAAAATAGATATGTGTTGAAGAAAAACATAAATTAACAAAAACCAACAAAGAACATAAAGAAAACATAGAATACCAATAAAAACAACAGTAAACCGAAGTATAACAAAAGAAACCAGAGAAAAATAAATGGAAACAAAGAAAACAAAAGAAAAACAAAGAAAACAAAAACCAATAGGAAACCGAGAAAAGACATAAAAATGATGAAAGAATAGATAAACCATGAAACCCGAGAAAGAAATAAAAAAATAACCTGAAGAAACAGTTGAAGAAACAAAAGAAAACCAAAGTAAAAATGAAAAAAAATGAGGAACTAAAAAATTAAGAAACCAGAGTTGTCGGCGTCCTGGGAACGGGGATACCCAGACTTGCCTGCCTGCGGCCCAGGGCATGGCTCCACCACTGGCCTGGTACGGCCCATCTTCAGCAGCAACCACTCAAGACCCTCGCGAAGGGCCAAGCCTCGCGAAGCGGACGACACAAGACCTCCTCAGGGGCAACCTCACTAGGCTGGCTCGCGAGGAGCGGAGAGATCAAGGCGAGGGGCACCTCGCGAGGAGCGCGTGACATGAGTCATGACGACCAAGGCCAGGCGGGCGCCAGGCGGGCGCAGAGTACTCGTTGCCTCTTTGGTGCTAAAGGGGCAAGCGTAGGCGAGGAGTCCCGAGGCATCAGGCAAAGGTTTCCATATCGGTGCAACGAGACCAAGACCAGCAGGACGGCAGGACGGAGGTCACCGCGGAGCCCACGACGGCGTCACCACCAGAGTCTTTGGCAGGCGAAGACCACATTTTGTCAGGATAACTTGTATTAGTTGTCCCCCTTCAAATTGACCATTGTGGGATCCCTTCCCGCCTAATATTTGGGGAGAGGACCCGAGCCTCTATATATAGGACTAGCCACCACCGTAGGGAGGCATATCATCTTGGACTGGATCCATTCCACCAAGGCCACCATACAAGCTCACCGAGCTCAAGAACACCTCTCCTCAGGAGGCTGTTCTTCCCTTGTACTTGTTCATTCTCAGCCTACAAGGCAATCCACCACACCACACTGGAGTAGGGTATTACACCACAACGGTGGCCCGAATCAGTATAAACTCTTGTGTCCCTTGTTCCTCGGGTTCGGCGAGCTAGGCTTTGAGATCGTGCTGAGAGCGTGACCTAGGGGGAGAGAGATCTTCGTGCGCACCACAGTGTTCGAACCTCAAGGGTTTGCCGGAACCCGTAATCCGACATTTGGCACGCCAGGTAGGGGTGCGCTGAAGTTCCACTCCTCCGTCGGCTCCGCCTCTCCGTCCGATCCCCGTGGCCAGCGCTGCTCCTCCGACTGGATCGGCGGGCGACCACGGCGGCGCCAGGGGGCTCAGGGCCTTCACCCCCGCCTTGCGGCGGATGAAGTGGTCGCACAACTTCAAGCCAGAGATGCCGCCTCGCTACGATGGCACGGCGGATCCGTCGGCCTTCCTGCTGGCATATGAGGAGGCCGTCCTGGAAGCCGGAGGTGACGACAAGGTCATGGACAACTGGTTCCCCATGTCCCTCGCTGGCACGCCACGCGCCTGGCTGCTCAACCTGCCAGGATCCTCTGTGGCTTCTTGAGAGGAGCTGTGCGGCCTTTTCTTCGCACGCTTCGCGGCCCGGCGCCTGTCGTCGTCGCGGCCCTCCTCGGCGGCTCGCAAGCGCCACCCTCAGACCGCCACGCCAAGCAGTTCTTCCGCCAGATCGGCGCCGCCTCTATGTAGCGGGGAGCCCCTCCAGGATGGGCGGCGCCCAAGGCTGACCTCACCTTCGACTCAGGGGATCACCCCGCTACCACTGCCGGCTCAAGTGCGCTCCCAATGCTCTGCACGCCCACCATCTGCAACGTCGCCATGACCAAAACTCTCATCAACGGCGGAGCAGGCCTCAACGTGCTCTCCGTGAAAGCTTTCGGCTTGCTTCACGTGTCGTGCGGCCGGCTCCGCCCCACCAATCCTTTCTCCAGAGTCGGCAGTGGGTCCATGCTACCTCTTGAGCATGCGTTGGTTTTCCCTTAAAGAGGAAAGGGTGATGCAACAAAGTAGCGTAAGTATTTCCCTCAGTTTTTGAGAACCAAGGTATCAATCCAGTAGGAGACTACACGCAAGTCACCTAGTACCTGCACAAACAAACAAGAACCTCACAACCAACGCGATAAAGGGGTTGGCAATCCCTTCACGGCCACTTGCAAAAGTGAGATCTGATAAAGATAATAAGATAAATATTTTTGGTATTTTGTTTTATAGATTGAAAAGTAAAGATTGCAAAATAAATAGTAAACTAGAATTGTAGATCAGAAACTTATATAATGTAAAGTAGATCCGGGGGCCATAGGTTTCACTAGTGGCTTCTCTCAAGATAGCATATATTACGTTGGGTGAACAAATTACTGCCGAGCAATTGATAGAAAAGCGCATAGTTATGATGATATCTAGGCATGATCACGAATATAGGCATCACGTCTATGTCAAGTAGACTGAAACGATTCTGCATCTACTACTATTACTCCACACATCGACCGCTATCCAGCATGCATCTAGAGTATTAAGTTCATAAGAACAGAGTAACGCATTAGGCAAGATGACATGATGTAGAGGGATAAACTCAAGCAATATGATATAAACCCCATCTTTTTATCCTCGATGGCAACAATACAATACATGTCGGTTCCCTTTCTGTCACCGGGATCGAGCACCGTAAGATTGAACCCAAAGCTAAGCACTTCTCCCATTGCAAGAAAGATCAATCTAGTAGGCCAAACTAAACCGATAATTCGAAGAGACTTGCAAGATATCAAATCATGCATATAAGAATTCAGAGAAGAATCAAATATTGTTCATAGATAATCTTGATCATAAACCCACAATTCATCGGATCTCGGCAAACACACCGCAAAAAGAATTACATCGAATAGATCTCCAAGAACATCGAGGAGAACTTTATATTGAGAACCAAAGAAAGAGAAGAAGCCATCTAGCTAATAACTATGGACCCGAAGGTATGTGGTAAAATACTCACACATCATCGGAGAGGCTATGGTGTTGATGTAGAAGCCCTCCGTGATCGAATCCCCCTCCGGCAGATTGCCGAAAAAGGTCCCCAGATGGGATCTCACGGGTACATAAGGTTGCTGCGGTGGAAAAGTGGTTTCGTGGCTCCCTTGGATGTTTTCAGGGTATAAGAGTATATATAGGCGAAAGAAGTAGGTCGGTGGAGCTACGAGGGGCCCATGAGGGTGGGGCGCGCGCTTGCCCCCCTGGGCGCGCCGCTCTACCTCGTGGCCGCCTCGTTGCTTCCTTGACTTCCACTCCAAGTCTCCTGGATTGCGTTTGTTTCAAAAAAGAACCTCGCGAAGGTTTCATTCCGTTTGGATTCCGTTAGATATTCCTTTTCTGCGAAACACCGAAATAGGCAAAAAAATAACAACTGACATTGGGTCTCCGGTTAATAGGTTAGTCCCAAAAATAATATAAAAGTGCATATTAAAGCCCATTAAACATCCAAATCAGATAATATAATAGCATGGAACAATCAAAAATTATAGATATGTTGGACACGTATTAGCATCCCCAAGCTTAATTCCTGCTCATCCTCGAGTAGACAAATGATAAAAACAGAATTTTTGATGTGGAATGCTACCTAGCATAATTTTCAACATACTTTTCTTTATTGTGGCATGAATATTCAGATCCGAAAGATTCAAGACAAAAGTTTAATATTGACATAGTATAATAATACTTCAAGCATACTAATAAAGTAATCATGTCTTCTCAAAATAACATGGCCGAAAAAAGTTATCCCTACAAAATCATATAGTCTGGCTATGCTCTATCTTCATCACACAAAATATTTAAATCATGCACAACCCCGATGACAGGCGAAGCAATTGTTTCATACTTTTGATGTTCTCAAACTTTTTCAATCTTCACGCAATACATGAGCGTGAGCCATGGACATAGCACTATAGGTGGAATAGAATGGTGGTTGTGGAGAAGACAAAAAGGAGAAGATAGTCTCACATCAACTAGGCATATCAACGTGCTATGGAGATGCCCTTCAATAAATATCAATGTGAGTGAGTAGGGATTGTCATGCAATGGATGCACTAGAGTTATAAGTGTATGAAAGCTCAACAAAATAAACTAAGTGGGTGTGCACCCAACTCGCTTGCTCACGAAGACCTAGGGCATTTTGAGGAAGCCCATCATTGGAATATACAAGCCAAGTTCTACAATGAAAAATTCCCACTAGTATATGAAAGTGACAAAATAGGAGACTCTCTATCATGAAGATCATGGTGCTACTTTGAAGCACGGGTGTGGAAAAATGGTAGTAGCATCGCCCCTTCTCTCTTTTTCTCTTTTTTTATTTGAGCCTTTTTTCTCTTTTTTTATGGACTCTTTTTTTCGTCCAGAATCTCATCCCGACTTGTGGGGGAATCATAGTCTCCATCATCCTTTCCTCACATGGGACAATGCTCTAATAATGAAAATCATCACACTTTTGTTTACTTACAACTCAAGAATTACAACTCGATACTTAGAACAAAATATGACTCTATGTGAATGCCTCTGGCGGTGTACCGAGATGTGCAATGAATCAAGAGTGACATGTATGAAAGAATTATGAATGGTGGCTTTGCCACAAATACGATGTCAACTACATGTGATGAAGCGTGTCATAATAAACGGAACAGTGGAAAGTTGCATGACAATATATCTCAGAATGGCTATGGAAATGCCATAATAGGTAGGTATGGTGGCTATTTTGAGGAAGGTATATGGTGGGTTTATGGTACCGGCGAAAGTTGTGCGGAACTAGAGAGGCTAGCAATGGTGGAAGGGTGAGAGTGTGTATAATCCATGGACCCAACATTAGTCATAAAGAACTCACATACTTATTAAAAAAATCTATTAGTTATCGAAACAAAGTACTATGCACATGCTCCTAGGGGGATAAATTGGTAGGAAAGGACCATCACTCGTCCCCGACCGCCACTCAAAGGAAGACAATCAATAAATAAACCATGCTCTGACTTCATCACATAACGGTTCACCATACGTGCATGCTACGAGAATCACAAACTTTAACACAAGTATCTCTCAAATTCACAACTACTCAACTAGCATGACTCTAATATTACCATCTTCATATCTCAAAACAATCGTCAAGTATCAAACTTCTCATAGTATTCAATGCACTTTATATGAAAGTTTTTATTATACCCATCTTGGATGCCTATCATATTAGGACTAATTTCATAACCAAAGAAAATTACGATGTTGTTCTAAAAGACTCTCCAAATAATATAAGTGAAGCATGAGGGATCAATAATTTCTATAAAATAAAAACACCACCGTGCTCTAAAAAGATATAAGTGAAGCACTAGAGCAAAATTATCTAGTTCAAAAGATATAAGTGAAGCACATAGAGTATTCTAATAAATTCCGATTCATGTGTGTCTCTACAAAAGGTGTGTACATCAAGGATGATTGTGGTAAACTAAAAAGCAAAGACTCAAATCATACAAGACGCTCCAAGCAAAACACATATCATGTGGTGAATAAAAATATAGCCTCAAGCAAAGTTACCGATAGACGAAGACGAAAGAGGGGATGCCTTCTGGAGCATCCCCAAGCTTAGGCTTTTGGTTGTCCTTGAATTTTATCTTGGGGTGCCTTGGGCATCCCCAAGCTTAGGATCTTGCCACTCCTTGTTCTAAAATCCATCAAATATTTACCCAAAAACTTGAAAACTTCACAACACAAAACTCAACAGAAAATCTCATGAGCTCTGTTAGTATAAGAAAGCAAACCACCACTTTAAGGTACTGTAATCAACTCATTATTTATTTATATTGGTGTTAAACCTACTGTATTCCAAATTCTCTATGGTTCATACCCTTGGATACTGGCCATAGATTCATCTAAATAAGCAAACAACACACAAAAAACAGAATCTATCAAAAACAGAACAGTCTGTAGAAATCTGTAGGTTTCGAATACTTCTTTAACTCCAAAAATCCTGAACAATTAGGACATCCTAAATAATTTGTATATTGATCTACTGCAGTTGGAATTGGTATTTTATCACTCTTTGGTAAAAAAATAAAAATTATTCTCGTGAGCGCATACTTTCTGTTGTTTTTCCACCAAGATCAAATAACAATCACCGAAGAAGATCCTAATGGCTTTACTTGGCACAAACACTAATTAAAACATAAAAAACACAATCATAACAGAGGATAGATGATTTATTTATTACTAAACAGGAACAAAAAGCAAGGAACAAAAATAAAATTGGGTTGCCTCCCAACAAGCGCTATCGTTTAACGCCCCTAGCTAGGGATAAAAGCAAGGATAGATCTATATATTGCCATCTTTGGTATTGGGAAAGAAAAAAGAAAATTTCTTACCTATAGCATTTATCTTTCTATTTTGAGAAAGCACGTGGCCATTAATGGTGGAAGAAAGATTAAGAACGCTGCGGAAATTTGCATCTAAGCTAGTCTTCATCTCTTTGATAATTTCATTTTGATAAAAGCACAAAAGAGAGGTGGATTCAACCTTCTCACTCATGGGGTGCCCAAATATAGTTTTCATCTTTTCATAGGTATCTATGGCATCCCCCTTGAGGGAGTCCTGGACTAAGGGGTCCTCGGGCGTCCGGCCTGTTATCTATGGGCCAGACTGATGGACTGTGAAGACATGAAGGCCGAAGACTGCACCGTGTACGGATTGGACTCTACTTGGCGTGGAAGGCAAGCTTGGCGACCGAAGATTCCTTCTTATGTAACCGACTCCATGTAAACCCTAGATCCCTTCGGTGTCTATATAAACCGAAGGGGATAGTCCGGAAAGGACAGATACATATACTCATTACCATACCCACATAGGCTAGACTTCTAGGGTTTAGCCATTACGATCTCGTGGTAGATCAACTCTTCTAATACTCATATTCATCAAGATCAATCAAGCAGGAAGTAGGGTATTACCTCCATAGAGAGGGACCGAACCTAGGTAAACATCGTGTCCCCCGTCTCCTGTTATCATCGATCCTAGACGCACAGTTCGGGACCCCCTACCCGAGCTCTGCCGGTTTTGACACCGACATTGGTGCTTTCATTGAGAGTTCCACTGTGTCGTCGACAAAAGTTTCGATGGCCCCTTCAATCGTCAATAATGACGTTGTCCAAGGAGGAACCTTCCTCCCCGGGCAGATCTTCATATTCAGCGGCTTCGTACTGCGGGCCAAATTGCTTGGCCATCTGGAGTAGATCGACAGCTACGCCCCTGGCCATCAAGTCGCTTGAACTATGTCGCGGATATCCGTGGAGACTTGATCTTCGAGGAATTTGAGCCCGCGGCGACCGCTCCCCCTCACCTTGATGAACGTGGCTTAAATCTGTCATCGGATCACACCCAGGAGATGGTTCCTGCGGCCGCAACGGCCTTAGAGCCGAAGCAGATCGGGCCATCCGAGGCCGTAGAGTTCGCGGCATTGGAGCCGCACATGGACTCAAGCCCTGCAATATTCACTTTAACGGAACTTCGGACTTGTCTCCGGCTATAAGTTCCGGACTATGTACACCCGCGGACACCGAGCTAGACCGGTTATCGATCTTCGAGCTTAGCGCCGCTGACGTTTTCCAGCACTTGCCTTTGGGTAACGTGCTAAAATCTTTAAAGAATTTGTCCTTGGAGAAGGACTCACAGCCGAACTATGTCCGGTTCGAGCTAGATATGGATGATGAGGAATTTTGCTCCCCACCCGCCACCCACTTCATAGCTACCGTCGATGACTTAACCGACGTGCTTGAGTATAGCTCCGAAGACATCGACGGTATGGACGATGATGCCGACGAGGAGCAAGGCCAAGGCCCGCCATTCACTGGACATTGGACGGCTACCTCTTCGTACGATGTGTACATGGTTAATACACCTAAAGGATCCGGCGACGACAAAGAAGAGCCAGATGCGAATAAAACCTCTGAGACGCAGTCCAAGTGCCGGCGGCCCAAACGCCGCCCCAAGCCCCACCGCTCAAAGGACGGCAACACTGGCACCGGAGAAAATAGTACTCCAAGCGACGCCAAAAACAATGAAGACCCTGCCGGTGCTACATCTGAACAGGAACACGACAGCAGGCAAGACAACCCTGACGAACAGGCCATAGAAGATGACTCGGAGGATGATAGTTACCGTCCACCCTCCGAGGAGGAGACAAGCCTTTGCAATGAAGACTTCATCATGCCTGAGGATCCTCTCGAGCAGGAGCGCATTAAGATTTAGCTCATAGTCACTGCAAGAAGCCTGAAAAAGAAACAACAACAGCTTCAAGCTGAACAAGACCTGCTCGTCGACAGATGGACTGATGTCCTGACAGCTGAGGAATACGGCCTCAAGCGCCCAGCCAAGAGGTACCCAAAACACAGACTGCTACCTCAGTTCGATGAGGAGGCAACAGATCCCATACCTCCCTCGCGCAATGCGGACCGACCACCACATGGTCGGGATAGAGCGGCGGACCGGCCACCCCGCGGTCGGGATAAAACGACAACTCAGACCGAACAGCAGCCCGCCCCACCGCCTCGCAAAAACAGGGACAGACCAGCTCGGGACCATACATACGATCTTCGACAGGAATTGGACAATAGAGCAGGACACACCAGATCTATATACGGATCGCGAGGACGTTTCCATACTCGGGAGGACAGCTACCTATTCGGACATGACAAACTTAATCACACCCGGGCTGATAACCACAAACGGACGTCGTCGGAGATATGCCGTGACATGGCCCGCTACAGAGGCGCCACACACCCTCTCTACTTCACAAACGAGGTGCTGGATCATGAATTCCCCGAGGGGTTCAAGCCTGTCAATATTGAATAATACGACGGAACAACCGACCCCGCAGTGTGGATCGAAGATTTTATTCTTCACATACACATGGCCCGTTGAGATGACCTCCATGCCATCAAATACCTCCCATTAAATCTCAAAAGACTAGCTCGACACTGGCTAAATAGTCTGCCTGATAACTCCATCGGCAGCTGGAAGGACTTGGAAGAAGCCTTCCTCGACAACTTCCAAGGTACATATGTCTGGCCACCCGATGCCAATGACTTAAGCCACATAGTTCAAAAACCTGGAGAATCAGCCAAAAAATTCTGGACTAGGTTCCTAAACAAAAAGAACCAGATCATCGACTGTCCGGGCGCTGAAGCCCTAGCGGCCTTTAGGCATAGCATCCAGGACGAATGGCTTGCCCGCCACCTCGGCCAGGAAAATCTGAGATCCATGGCAGCCCTCACGGCACTTATGACTCGCTTTTGCGCGGGAGAGGATAGTTGGCTGGCTCGTAGTACAAACACAGCCAACGAAACATGCCCCTCTGAGGCCAAAAACAGCGACGGCAAGCTTCGGTGCAACAGACACAAACGCCGAAGCAATGGCGATAATGCCGATTACACTACAGTTCACACCGGATTCAGTGGCTCCAAGTCCGGCCAGCGAAAGAAGCCCTATAAAAGGAGCAGCGGAGGACCATCCAGCTTGGACCGCATACTCGATCGTCCTTGCCAGATACATGGCACCCCAGACAAACCGGCCAACCATACTAATAGAGATTGCTGGGTCTTTAAACAAGCCAGCAAGGTCAATAGCAGAAACAAGGAAGGAGAATCACAGAGCGAGGACGACGATGAGGAGCCCCGACAGCCGAACACTAGGGAGCAAAATAAATTTCCCCCTCAAGTCAAAACGGTGAACATGATATAAGCTACACACATCCCCAAAAGGGAGCGCAAGCGCGCACTTAGGGACATCTATGCGTTAGAGCCAGTCGCCCCGAAATTCAATCCATGGTTGTCATTTTCGATCACCTTCGACCGCCGAGATCATCCAACCTGCATCCGCCACGGCGGTTCAGCCGCACTGGTCCTCGACCCAATCATCGATGGATTTCACCTGACACGAGTCCTAATGGACGGTGGTAGCAGCCTCAACCCGCTCTATCAGGATACTATATGTAAAATGAGCATCGACCCCTCACGGGTCAAGCCCATGAAGACTACCTTTAAAGGAGTCATACCAGGCGTAGAGGCCCGTTGTACGGGCTCAATAACGCTGGAAGTAGTATTCGGTTCCCCGGATAACTTCCGAAGTGAAGAACTAATCTTCGACATCGTCCCATTTTGCAGCGGCTATCACGCCCTGCTCGAACAAACCGCATTCGCTAGATTCAATGCAGTGCCACATTACGCTTATCTCAAGCTCAAGATGCCTAGTCCATGTGGCATCATTACAGTAAATGGAAACACGGAATGCTCCCTCCGTACAGAGGAGCACACTGCCGCCCTAGCAGCAGAAGTACAGAGCGACCTTCTCAAGCATCATTATAATCCGGCTGCCGAGCCCCTGGACATCATCAAGAGGGTCCAGACCACACTGCAGCAGGACAGCTTGGCTCGTCAAGAGCTGAATTAGCAATTTGATCTCCATCCCATCCCCGATGAGGCAATGGCACTAATACCGCGCGTACATAAACTACGCACTCAAAATCCCATGGGAATTGACGGAGGCATAACTCGTTCATGATCCACTGTACGGCTCGACCGACCCTGGGATTCGCACGCTTTTTCTTTTTCTTTTTTACGGGTTTTCTTCTCTTTTGGAGGTCTATACGGACAACCCGCTTGCAGAACACACCAAGGAGGCAAGGAGCTCTGGCTTACAAGGGAATCCCCAGGTGGTCTCTACTAATCGATTGCCATAGTTGCTTTTCATACCCGCGCGTAGCTCGCCCTTGGTTGCGGCATGTTAAATAGTCCTACTTGCTTATCACATTACTTGTACAAAGTACGCCTTGGCATACTAGTTACATCACAATGGTGAATACACGGTAGCGTCAGCTTATTATTTCATTTTTCCGTTTACTCACCTCGGTGTTAATTACTCACTGCACACGTACACCATGGTACGTATTACTATGCCAGGGGCTTCATTACAGCCAACACTATGGCAATAAAAAGTCCGAAGACTTTTATAGTATAGTTCGGCACCCCGAACTTATAGCATTGTATGCATCGGCTCCGAATCATGTCTTTGGTCAATAGTTGGGTTGCCCGGCTCCTGTGCTTGCTACCTTACGTTCCGCTATATCAGCTAGGGTAGTAAAGGGAGAACTACTGCGATTGTGTCCTGGTTCTTCCGGACGAGCACCTCAATAGAGAAAGCCGAAAACTGACTATCATGATGCGGCGAGATCCGGTCAGCTATTCGAGAGGTTCCAAATCGTTAGAGATTTTTTTTCTGCTTCTCGCGAAGAATCGGTTCCCCCGATTAGGCGTGCTTTGCGCACCTAGTTTGGTCTTCCGAATACCAGGGGCTTCGCCAACTTTCTTACTCGTCAAACTCCTATGGCTAAGTGAGGGCGGTAAAGGCCGCATAGTCTGATTGCCTTGTTCGTTGCGCTAAATACCTCCTTCAAGGATCAGAATGTGGAGTAATGAGTGTTTAGGTTTATCCTGAACACCCCCGTACTATCTACGTGGGGATAGAAGCCGACGACTGGTCAACCCTCAGAGTTAATAAACGGCCGCATAGGAGGTAAATTTAAATCATAAGCATTATACTACATAACACCATTGTTTCATATTACAGGGCAAGGTAATACACATGTTCTCATGGGAATATGATATCCTTCGAACATTGCTCCACCACAAGGCGGGACCCCTCCAGGACACCATCAAAATAGTGCTCGGGCTGACATGCTCCTTGCCCTCCGGGGGCCCCTAGGTCATTAGCTTCTTGGCATCCAGCTTCGCCCAATGCGTTTTAACACGAGCAAATGCCATACGCGGACCTTCAATACAGACCGACCGCTTCACGGCTTCGAGCCGCGGACAGGCACTCACAAGCAGCTAGACAAGCCTGAAGTAGCTGCTAGGTATAGGATCGGCATGCCATAGCTGGACTATCAGGTCCTTCATGGCTAGCTCTGCCAACCTATGCAGCTCGACCAACTGCTTTAGCTGGTCGCTGAAGCGCACCGGATGTTCGGACCCTAGATATTGGGACTAGAATAGCTTCTCCGTAGACATCCCTTCTCCGGCTCTATAATGCTCGGCAGCATTTGACACACTGTGCGGCAGATCTGTAAACTCCCCTGGAAAATCCAAATTCAGGGTAAGTACAAGGAATGTTTCTTCTACACATGTGCTATGCATGGTGAAAGATTTACTCGTCGTAATCTTCTTGGCCGCCTGAATTTCCTGGAGGGCGCTCTGGGCTTTGGCTCATGCATCCTGCGCGCTCTGGCGGGCTTTCGCCAATTCAGACTCTTGCACCTTACAATCGCGCTCCAAGGACTCAAACCTCTCTATCGTGCCCTGGAGCTGTTGCTACGCCTCGCCAACCCGGGCCTCATGCTTCTCGCGCGATGCGCGTTCCTTGGCCGCTTTGTCCTCGGCCTCGGATAGCGCCTTCTTAAGGGCCGCCACCATGGCCGTGGCCCCTAATAAAGTTAATGACACTTTAGTCTGCTTGGACTACTCATTTTTCCGAAATGTACCCACAGGTTACTACATACCTTGGCTATCCTCCAGCTGCTTCTTCACGAGGCCGAGCACCTCCTCGGCCCGCTCCAGTTTCTGCTTCATTCCGGAAACTTCCGCAGCATGAGCAGTGGCAGCCTGCAGCGATACCTGCTTATTCACATAGACAACTCATGTTAGACTCCTGCGATATTTATTCTCGATCCTCTATTTGGCTTTTCCTCCCGAACACCAAACAGAGCATCAGGGGCTACTTTCTATACTGTGATATTTTTCCTACAATAACATTACTTACCTCAAAGCCCGTTAGAAGGCTAGTGCAGGCTTCGGTCAGTCCGCTTTTGACAAACTGAACCTTCTCTATTACCGTGTCCATAAGGACACGATGCTCATCCACGATAGAGGCGCCTCGTAGCGCCTCCAGCAGATTGTCCGGTGCCTTTGGTTGGATAGAGGTCACCGGTGGAACAGGAACATTCCCTCCTTGGGGGGAATGCCATTCGCTGGACCCCGGAGCCATGTAGATCTCCGGAATGGTATCCGGCTAAGGCCCGAAGGGAACTAGGGCCCCTCACCAGTCCCCGTGGGGACTTTTTTCCCCATATGTCCCGCGGCCGAGGAGTCATCCTGGGACGTCACCCCGATGATCTCCGGAATCTCCCCCGGCTTGGGAAAGTCTTTTTGGACACCACCTCATCATCACCCTTGGGTGAGATGGAATGAGCAGGTGGCGGAGACATGCTAGCCATCTCTTTCGAGTCCAGCGAATCCTCTGTCGAGGATCGCGGGGAGCCATCGCGTGCCGGACTGCAATGAGAAGGTTTAATGTATCAATATTACAAACCGAGAAGGCCAGATGTTTTTGATTCTGGTACTCACGAGGCGGCCCGAGGCTTGGTCCGGCGAGGTCGCTCCGGACTGCTATCAACATCCCACATGGAGTAATCCGCTTGGGAGCCTTTAACCCTCTTAGGCGCTTTTGCCTCTGGATCTGGGGGGCCGCCCTCTTCTTCCTCCCCACCTCAGGTGGGGAATCGTTTTCTTCTTCCTCTTCGTCGTTGTCAGTGGGCAAAGAGGAAGTCTCGTCCTCGGACGTCATGTCCGGGGCGCCTTTTCGGCAAGGGCCTTTCTTGGCCCCTTTGGCCGCTTTCTTGGCCGTCTTCTCTGGCACGTCATACAGCGCCGGACACAACATCTTCGTCAGAAGTGGGAATTCTTCCTCCTCAGGAAGCGGAGCTGGACAGTTAATCTGCCCCGCCACCTTGATCTAGGCCTAGTAAAGTAGGTGGAAGAGCTCAAAATCCATCCTCAAAATATGCCGGTGAAGGGTGTACCATGAAAATATTAAAAGACATACCGGATTGGCCTGGCGCTTTGAGCTAAGCCCGCGATTTTCAGTCGTGGGCGGGGGCGTCTCGCCAGCCTTGAAGAGCGCTTTCCAGATGCCTTCATGCGTTGCGCCGAAGAGCCCTAGCAGCGTCTGGTGCTTGGTGGGGTCATACTCCCACAAATAGCAAGTCCGGCGTTGGCACGGAAGGATCCGGCGAATGAGCATAAACTGGATCACATTCACAAGCTTGATCTTCTTGGTTATCATGTTCTGGACGCATGTCTGAAGCCCAGTTATCTCGTTCGAGGATCCCCAGGTCAGGCCCTTCTCTTGCCAGGAAGTGAGACGGATCGGAACTTGGGGGCTGCTACCCAATCGGCATCGCGCGGCTCAGTGATGTGAAACCACCCTGACTGCCATCCCTTCACCGTCTCCGCGAAGGAGCCTTCGGGCTAGGTGACATTGTGCATTTTTCCCACCATGGCGCCTCCGCACTCTCCTTGTTGATCGCTCACCACCTTTGGTTTCATGTTGAAGGTCTTCAGCCATAGGCCAAAGTGAGGCGGGATGCGGAGAAAGGCCTCTCACACAAGGATGAATGCTGAGATATTGAGGATAAAGTTGGGGGCCAGATCATGGAAGTCCAACCCATAGTAAAACATCAATCCACGGACAAATGGATGAAGAGGGAATCCCAGCCCACGGACGAAGTGTGTGAGAAACACAACCCTCTCATGGGGCTCGGGGGTAGGGACGATTTGCCCTTTTGCCGGGAGTCGGTGAGCAATCTCCTTGGCTAAATAGCCGTCCTCCCGGAGCTTCGTAATGTCCTTCTTCTTAACGTAGGAGGCCATCCACTTGCCTCCAGCTCCAGATTCGGACATGATTGGAGTGCCCTCTCGAACGAGGAAAAGCTAAAGCTTGGGCGCTAGAGCTCAAGGGCGGAAGGACTGAAGATGAAGAAGGGTGTGGGTAAAGGGAGAGTGTCCTTATCCCCTTATAAAGGTCGTGAATATCAAGCACCTCCCCACTCATCCTAAAAAATGCCTATTCCCAAGGGCTGTATAAACGGCACAGTTGGGTTACCCAGGCCCGCATTGATGAGAATCCCGCGATAAGGGGACACGATCTCTGCTTGGACAAGACGTGCCAATGGCAACCGCATCTCAAAACATGGAGCGGCGGACGAAAAGCGGTTCGAAATTATGACCGGACAAACATAATGTCGTGATGTAAAAAGCTGTCGACGGAAAGAACTCGTGTGAAAATGTAAATTCTCTCTGCGGTTGTGTGTGGTATGTGACAGATCCGGATACTATCGTCGTATCCGAAGACTATCTTTGAGTTCGGAGAAAGGGGAACCCGCCTTGCAATGTCAAAGACAATCTGCACGCCGGACTCCTCGTCATTGAAAGCCAGGTTCAGGGGCTACTGAGGGAGTCCTGGACTAAGGGGTCCTCGGGCATCCGGCCTGTTATCTATGGGCCAGACTGATGGGCTGTGAAGACATGAAGGCCGAAGGCTGCACCGTGTACAGATTGGACTCTACTTGGCGTGGAAGGCAAGCTTGGCGACCAAAGATTCCTTCTTATGTAACCGACTCCATGTAAACCCTAGATCCCTTCGGTGTCTATATAAACCGAAGGGGATAGTCCGGAAAGGACAGATACAAATACTCATTACCATACCCACATAGGCTAGACTTCTAGGGTTTAGCCATTACGATCTCGTGGTAGATCAACTCTTCTAATACTCATATTCATCAAGATCAATCAAGCAGGAAGTAGGGTATTACCTCCATAGAGAGGGCCCGAACCTAGGTAAACATCGTGTCCCCCGTCTCCTGTTATCATCGATCCTAGACGCACAGTTCGGGACCCCCTACCCGAGCTCCGCCGGTTTTGACACCGACATTGGTGCTTTCATTGAGAGTTCCACTGTGTCGTCGACAAAAGTTTCGATGGCAAATGTGAAGTGGGGGAGAGGAAAACGAGAGGCAAATGGCGAATAATGTAATGCGAGGGATAAGAGTTTGTGATGGGTACTTCGTATGTCTTTGGCTTGAGTGTAGATCTCCCCGGCAACAGCGCCACAAATTGGCAAGTTGACGGGAGATCAAATCTTGACATGACTTGGCGTAAACCTCCCCGACAACGGCGCCAGAAATCCTTCTTGCTACCTCTTGAGCATGCGTTGGTTTTCCCTCGAAGAGGAAAGGGTGATGTAGCAAAGTAGCGTAAGTATTTCTCTCAGTTTTTGAGAAACAAGGTATCAATCCAGTAGGAGACTACACGCAAGTCGCCTAGTACCTGCACAAACAAACAAGAACCTCTCAACCAACGCGATAAAGGGGTTGTCAATCCCTTCACGGCCACTTGCAAAAGTGAGATCTGGTAAAGATAATAAGATAAATATTTTTGGTATTTTTGTTGTATAGATTGGAAAGTAAAGATTCCAAAATAAATAGTAAACTAGAATTGTAGATCGGAAACTTATATAATGTAAAGTAGACCCAGGGGCCATAGGTTTCACTAGTGGCTTCTCTCAGGATAGCATATATTACGGTGGGTGAACAAATTACTGGCGAGCAATTGATAGAAAAGCGCATAGTTATGATGATATCTAGGCATGGTCATGAATATAGGCATCACGCCCGTGTCAAGTAGACCGAAACGATTCTGCATCTACTACTATTACTCCACACATCGACCGCTATCCAGCATGCATCTAGAGTATTAAGTTCATAAGAATAGAGTAACACACTAGGCAAGATGACATGATGTAGAGGGATAAACACAAGCAATATGTTATAAACCCCATCTTTTTATCCTCGATGGCAACAATACAAAACGTGTCGGTTCCCTTTCTATCACTGGGATCGAGCACCACAAGATTGAACCCAAAGCTAAGCACTTCTCCCATTGCAAGAAATATCAATCTAGTAGGCCAAACTAAACAGGTAATTCGAAGAGACTTGCAAAGATATCAAATCATGCATATAAGAATTCAGAGAAGAATCAAATATTGTTCATAGAGAATCTTGATCATAAACCCACAATTCATGGGATCTCAACAAACACACCGCAAAAAGAATTACATCGAATAGATCTCCAAGAACATCGAGGAGAACTTTGTATTGAGAACCAAAGAGAGAGAAGAAGCCATCTAGCTAATAACTATGGACCCAAAGGTCTGTGGTAAACTACTCACACATCATCGGAGAGGCTATGGTGTTGATGTAGAAGCCCTCCATGATCCAATCCCCCTCCGGCACATCGCCGGAAAAGGTCCCCAGATGGGATCTCACGGGTACAGAAGGTTGCGGCGGTGGAAAAGTGCTTCATGGCTCCCCTGGATGTTTTTAGGGTATAAGAGTATATATAGGCAAAAGAAGTAGGTCGGTGGAGCTACGAGGGGCCCACGAGGGTGGGGGGCGCGCCGCCCTACCTCATGGCTGCCTCGTTGCTTCCTTGACCTCCACTCCAAGTCTCCTGGATTGCGCTTGTTCCAAAAAAGATCCTCGCGAAGGTTTCATTCCGTTTGGATTCCGTTTGATATTCCTTTTCTGCCAGACACTGAAATAGGCAAAAAACAACAACTGGCACTAGGCCTCCGGTTAATAGGTTAGTCCCAAAAATAATATAAAAGTGCATATTAAAGCCCATTAAACATCCAAAACTGATAATATAATAGCATGGAACAATCAAAAATTATAGATACGTTGGAGACATATCAGTCCACCAGCCCCTTGGGGCAAATACGCCTCCCGGTCACCTTCGGTACCCGGGACAACTACCGCACCGAGTTCATCGACTTCGATATCGCCCACACCGGCCTCCCATACAACGCCATCCTCGGGTACCCTGCTTTGGCTCAGTTCATGGCAGCGACCCATCCGGCCAAAAACCTCATGAAGATGTCGGGCAGCAACGGCATCCTCACCGTGGCCGGAGACACCAAGGAAGCTCTGGCGGCCCTCAAGCTTACCTTTAGGGCCGCAGCGGCAGTGCGCTCGGCTGGCGAAGCCACCCCAGGGGCTAAGGAGGCCGCGCTGGCGAAGAAGAAGCATTTGTTCACTCAAGACCGGGCCGAAATGAAGCAAGTGCCAGTCGAGGAAGGTGGACCCTCGGGAGCAACCTTCACCATAGGCGCCAACCTTGACCCAGATCAAGAGGAGGCATTGGTGAAGTTCTTGTGCGCGAACAAGGAGGTATTCGTCTGGGAACCCAAGCAGCTGGTAGGGGTCCCAAGGGGAGTAATCGAGCATCACTTAAGGGTGTGCCCCAATGTGCGCCCTGTGAAGCAGAAGGCGCGGCGACAGTCCACGGAGAAGCACTCATTCATCGTCCAGGAAACTCGCAAGCTAGAGGCGGCAGGTTTCATTCGCGAGGTCCGATACCCGGAGTGTCTTGCGAACCCCGTCGCCGTGCCAAAGAAAGGCGGGAAGGAACACATGCGCGTCGACTTCACCAACCTCAACAAGGCTTGTCCCCAAGACCCGTTCCCACATCCGCGCATCAACCTGATCGTCGACTCCACCGCCGAGTGCGACCTGCTGTGTTTCCTGGACGCGTTCTCGGGCTACCACCAGATCAAGATGGTAGTGGAGGATGTGGAGAAGACCGCCTGCCTGATCCCGTGCGGGGTGTACTGCTACACCTGCATGTCATTCGGATTGTGCAACGCTGGGGCGACCTTCCAGCGGCTGATGCACATCGCCCTGGGACAACAGCTTGGGAGAAATGTTGAAGCCTACGTCGACGATATCGTGGTAAATTCTTAGGAGGCGAGAACCCTGATTCAGGACCTGGAGGAGACCTTCTCTAGCCTGCGCCAGGTGGATTTGCGGCTCAACCCGGAGAAGTGTGTGTTCAGTGTCCCCTCCGGCAAGCTACTGGGTTTCCTTGTGTCTCACAGGGGGATCGAGGCTAACCCCGAGAAGGTCAAGGCAATATAAGACATGATCCCAGCACAAACTTTCAAGGAAATGCAGAAGCTTGCAGGCTGCATGACCTTGCTGGGGTGCTTCATCTCCAAGCTGGGGGAGCGCGCCCTGCCGTTCTTCAATCTGATGAAGAAGAAGGGCCCGTTCGAATGGACCCCAGAGGCAGATTTGGCATTTCAAGACCTCAAGAGATACCTAACCAGCCCACCGGTGATGGTGGCACCTCTCCCCCTCGAGCCTCTGGTGCTCTATCTATCTGCTATGCCTCACTCTGCCAGCGCGGTGTTGGTGGCAGTTTGGGAGGAGCGCCAGGCCAAGAACCCACATCGCAATGCCACGCCCTCGGCTGGAATGGTGCAGTCACAAGACAGTGCCGCTAAGGACAAGACAATGCCCACAGACGATCACGTCCCACAAGACAGTGTTCAAGGGCCGGCAGAGGCCTCGAAGGGTGACCAAGCTCCAGAGGTCACCCCACCTCAGGAGGTGTCGCAACCTCCAGCAGCTGCAAACTCCATCGACGCTCCTGCCTTCGTCGAGCACCCGGTGTACTTCGTCAGCATGTATTGTGGGATGCAAGGGCGCGATACCCCATGACCCAGAAGCTTATGCTCGCGCTCCTGGTGGCCTCACGAAAATTGCGCCATTACTTCCAAGGCCACCCGATCAAGGTCATCTCTGCTTACCCACTAGAGAGGGTGCTCCGGAGCCCTAATGCCGCGGGAAGGGTCACCGAGTGGAACATTGAACTTTAAGCATTTTAGCTCGAGTGTAGCACAACCAGGGTCATCAAGGGAGCCACCCTAGTTGACTTCGTAGCCGAATGGACCAACGCCCCATAACCTGAAGTTGGCGAGAGCCTATCTCTCTCACCAAGAAGTGAAGCACCAGATGGTTGGGTCATGTACTTCGACGGCGCCTTCGCACGCCAAGGCACGGGGGCTGGCGCTGTGCTCATCTCGCCCACACAAGACAAGCTATACTACACCGTGTAGCTCTACTTCCAGCAGGGTGAGAAGGTCTCCAACAACATTGCGAAATACGAGGGGTTGTTCGGTGGCGTCAAGGCAGCGGCGGCCTTGGGGGTGAAGTGTCTCACCATCAAGGGCGACCCCCAGTTGTTCGTCAACTTCTCTAACAAGGTGTACGAACCAAGGGACGAGCATATGGAGGCCTACCTCGCGGAGGTACGCAAGATGGAGAAGCAATTCTTAGGCCTAGAGCTACAGCATGTGCCACGCGACACCAACAAGGAGGCCGATGAGATCTCCAAGAGGGCGTCAAGACGTCTACCCCAAGAACCTGGTGTTTTTGAAGAACGAGTCTTCAAGCCTTCGGCGACCCCCGCAGCCGCGGAGACTACATCACCTCGAGAGGAACTCCCACAGCCACCAGCCTCGAGAGCCCCCGCTTGCGGCCCCACCTCAGGAGCACGTCTGCTCCTGGCGCTCGAGCCTCGGGAGGGATGCTGGACCGAGGAATTCAAGGAATACCTGATACGAGGGACACTGCCGGAGAAAGAGGAGGACGCGGAGCGCGTGGCCTGAAAGGCTACAATATACTTCATACATGATGGTGAGTTATACAGAAAGCAACCAAATGATGTTTCCTTGCGATGCATCTCCAGGGAGCAGGGGAACGAGCTGCTAGCTGACATACATGGCGGAGACTGCGGGCACCACTCGTCGTCGCGCACCCTGGTCGGCAAGACGTTCCACAACGGGTTCTACTGGCCCACGACACTTAATGACGCGACCGAGTTGGTGAGGTCCTGCGAAGCCTGCCAATTCCATGCCAAGAAAATGCACCAGCATGCCTAGGGCCTCCAGACTATCCCACGTTTGTGGCCTTTCGCAGTCTGGGGGCTGGATATCCTGGGTCCATTCCCGCGAGCGCCTGGGGGCTACTGCTACCTCTACGTCGCCATCGACAAGTTCACCAAATGGGCAGAGGTGGAAGCCGTCCGCACCATCCCAGCCGGGTCAGCAGTTAAGTTCATCAAGGGTGTCGTGAGCCGGTTCGGGGTCCCTAACCGCATCATCACCGACAACGGCTCGCAGTTCACTAGCAATCTCTTCAAGACCTATTGTGCTAACCCTGGAACGCAGATTTGCTACGCTTCGGTGGCACACCCCAGGAGAAATGGCCAAGTTGAGCGCGCCAACGCCGAGGTCTTGAGAGGCCTCAAGACCCGGACCTTCAAGAAGAAGCTCGAAGCCTGCGGCAGGGGCTGGCACGACGAGCTCCAGTCTGTGCTGTGGTCCATCCGCACCACCGCCACCAAGCCAACAGGCAAGACCCCATTCTTCCTCATCTACGGAGGAGAAGTGGTTCTCCCTCGTGAGGTCAGGCATCGCTCCACGCAGGTCCTGGCGTTTGATGAGACGCAGCAGGACGCCATGCGGGGGATGGACCTTGTGCAGGGGGAGGAACGCCGCTGTGAAGCCTCGCTCCGAGCGGCAAGATACCAGCAGGCGTTGTGACGGTACCACTGTCGCAGCGTCCGCTCCAGGACGCTCGAGGTGGGCGATCTCGTCCTGAGGCGGGTGCTCTCCAGAGAAGGGTTGCATCAACTCTCACCCATGTGGGAGGGCCCGTTCAGGATTGCCCGCGTCTCTAGGCCTGTCATCGCGCGCCTGGAGACGCATGACAGGATCCCCATCCAGAACGCCTGGAACATCCAGCACCTCCGGAAGTTCTACCCATGAACCAAGGCCCAATGCCTATGAAGGTCTCCGCTCGTGACACTCTCACGTAATAATGAGTGGGGATGTACACGCCCCGGAGTCTCGGGAGTGCCGCCCTCGGGCCTTGTGGGCTTCCTCCCACGTCCTAGTGGCAGCACTTAGCTCTGCGCTGGAGAGAGGACTAGACTAGGTGTCGGACGCGGCTGTTCATTTGCTTTTTGTAGTTGGCTTGCCCCTTTTCCTTTAATGAAATTTGGAGTTCTGACATTTCTTGATGGTTTGGTTAGACCCCCCTCTTCTTTCTGATCCTTCCCTCGATTCTTGTTTTTCTCCAGGGAGGGCGGCAGTTGCCCAACGCTCTCCCTCGCACGCCCCGCGAGGTGGGCTGGACATGTAGTATGCGCGTGCGCACTTCCCTGATCTCCACGAGGCATTCTCATCTGAGCTTGTGATTGGCGCATCCCTGATACGTCTCCAATGCATCTATAATTTTTGATTGTTCCATGCTATTATATGATCTGTTTTGGATGTTTATGAGTTTTATTATGCACTTCTATATTATTTTTGGGACTAACCTATTAACCCAGAGCCCAGTGCCAGTTTCTGTTTTTTCCTTGTTTTAGAGTATCGCAGAAAAGGAAAATCAAACGGAGTCCAATTGACCTAAAACTTCATGGAACTTATTTTTGGAGCAGAAGAAGCCCACAGAGTATCAGAGATGGACCAGGAGAGTCTCGGGCTGCCCACGAGGGTGGGGGCGCGCCCCCCTGCCTCGTGGACAGCCCAGAGATCCACTGACGTACTTCTTCCTCCTATATATACCCATATACCCTAAAAACTTCGAGGGGCACAATAGATCGGGAGTTCCGCTGCCAGAAGCCTCCGTAGCCACCGAAAACCAATCTAGACCCGTTCCGGCACCCTGCCGGAGGGGAACCCCTCACCGGTGGCCATCTTCATCATCCCGGCGCTCTCCATGACGAGGAGGGAGTAGTTCTCCCTCGGGGCTGAGGGTATGTACAAGTAGCTATGTGTTTGATCTCTCTCTCTCTCGTGTTCTTGAGGTGGTACAATCTTGATGTGTCGCGAGCTTTGCTATTATAGTTGGATATTATGATGTTCCCCCTCTACTCTCTTGTAATGGATTGAGTTTTCCCTTTGAAGTTATCTTATCGGATTGAGTCTTTAAGGATTTGAGAACACTTGATCTATGTCTTGTGTGGGATACCCGTGGTGACAATGGGGTATTCTATTGATCCACTTGATGTATGTTTTTGTGATCAACTTGCGGGTTCCACCCATGAGCCTATGCATAGGGGTTGGCACACGTTTTCGTCTTGACTCTCCGGTAGAAACTTTGGGCACTCTTTGAAGTAATTTGTGTTGGTTTGAATAGATGAATCTGAGATTGTGTGATGCATATCGTATAATCATACCCACGGATACTTGAGGTGACATTGGAGTATCTAGGTGACATTAGGGTTTTGGTTGATTTGTGTCTTAAGGTGTTATTCTAGTACGAACTCTATGATAGATTGAACGGAAAGAATAGCTTCATGTTATTTTACTACAGACTCTTGAATAGATCGATCAGAAAGGATAACTTTGAGGTGGTTTCGTACCCTATAATAATCTCTTCGTTTGTTCTCCGCTATTAGTGACTTTGGAGTGACTCTTTGTTGCATGTTGAGGGATAGTTATATGATCCAATTATGTTATTATTGTTGAGAGGACTTGCACTAGTGAAAGTATGAACCCTAGGCCTTATTTCAACGCATTGCAATACCGTGTGTGATCACTTTTATCATTAGTTACCTTGCTGTTTTTATATTTTCAGATTACAAAAACCTTTATCTACCATCCATATACCACATGTATCACCATCTCTTCGCCGAACTAGTGCACCTATACAATTTACCATTGTATTGGGTGTGTTGGGGACACAAGAGACTCTTTGTTATTTAGTTGCAGGGTTGCTTGAGAGAGACCATCTTCATCCTACGCCTCCTACGGATTGATAAACCTTAGGTCATCCACTTGAGGGAAATTTGCTGCTGTCCTACAAACCTCTGCACTTGGAGGCCCAACAACGTCTACAAGAAGAAGGTTGTGTAGTAGACATCAAGCTCTTTTCTGGAGCCATTGCCGGGGAGGTTAGCGCTTGAAGGTATATCTTTAGATCTTGCAATCAAATCTTTTTGTTTCTTGTTTTATCACTAGTTTAGTTTATAAAAGAAAACTACAAAAAAATATCGAATTGAGGATACCTCATATGCTTCATCTTTTTAATGTCTTTCATGAAAATAAGGATTCTGATAATTGTGCCAAAGTGTTAGAAGAAGAATGCATTAGAATGTTTGGCACTAAATCTTTGAATGATGAGCATGATTGCAATGTTGTTAGTATGAATTCCTTGAATATCCATGATGCTAATGATATGCAAGGCCACATGCTTGGGGATGCTATGTTTGATGAAAATGATATTTTTTGTCCCCCAAGTTTTGATGAGCAAATTTATTATGATGAAAGCATGCCTCCTATTTATGATGATTATATTGATGAAAGTGGATTTGTAGAGGTCATGACTTTATTTTGTGATGAATCCACTATTTCGGAAGAGGTTCCAATTGATTATGAGAACAAAGTTGCTATCTATGATGATTATTGTGATGACTTGTATGCTATAAAGAATAATGATATCCATGAAACTTGTCATCATGATTTTAGTTTTCAATTGGATTATGCCTCACATGATAATTATTTTGTTGAGTTTGCTCCCAGTATTATCCATGAGAAGAATTTTGCTTGTGTGGAGAATAATAAAATTTCTATGCTTGTAGATCATGAAAAGAATGCTTTAGGTGCTGGTTATATTGTTGAATTCATTCATGATGCTACTAAAAATTATTATGAGGGAGGAACATATGCTTGTAGGAATTTCAATAATATCAATTTTCCTCTCTATGCGCTTAAAATCTTGAAGTTATGCTTGTTTTGCTTTCCTATGCTAGTTGATTATTGTTTCCATAAATTATTTGCTCACAAAATACCTATGCATAGGAAGTGTGTTAGGCTTAAATGTGCTAGTTATATTCTTCATGATGCTCTCTTTATGTTTCAATTCTTATCATTTATGTGAGCATCATTGAAATCATCATGCCTAGCTAGGGGTGTTAAACGTTAGCGCTTGTTGGGAGGCAACCCAGTTTTATTTTTGTTCCTTGCCTTTTGTTCCTGTTTAGTAATAAATAATTCATCTAGACTCTTCTTAGATGTAGTTTTATGTTTTAATTAGTGTTTGTGCCAAGTAGAACCGTTGGGAAGACTTGGGGAAAGTCTTGTTGATCATGCTGTAAAAAACAGAAACTTTAGCACTCACGAGATTTGCTGCCATTTTTTATTGGTGAGTGATATTTAGTTAATTATTTTTGCAGATGATTAATAGATAAATTCCTCACGTCCAGAAATTTATTTTCGATTTTTTTAGCTTCTAGAAGTTTGCGTTAGTTACAGATTACTACAGACTGTTCTGTCTTTGACGGATTCTGTTTTTCATGTGTTGTTTACTTATTTTGATGAATCTATGGCTAGTAAAAGAGTTTATAAACCATAGAGAAGTTGGAATACAGTAGGTTTAACACCAATATAAATAAATAATGAGTTCATTATAGTACCTTGAAGTGGTGTTTTGTTTTCTTTCGCTAACAGAGCTTACGAGTTTTCTGTTAAGTTTTGTGTTGTGAAGTTTTCAAGTTTTGAGTAAAGATTCGATGGACTATGGAATACGGAGTGGCAAGAGCCTAAGATTGGGGATGCCCAAGGCACCCCAAGGTAATATTCAGGGACAAACAAAATCCTAAGCTTGGGGATGCCCCGTATGGCATCCCCTCTTTCGTCTTCGTTCATCGGTAACTTTACTTGGAGCTATATTTTTATTTACCACATGATATGTGTTTTTCTTGGAGCGTCATTTTATTTTATTTTGTTTTGCTTGCTGTTTGAATAAAATACCAAGATATGAAATTCTTAAATGTTATAGAGTCTTCACATAGTTGCATAATTATTCAACCACTCATTGATCTTCACTTATATCTTTTGGAGTAGTTTGTCATTTGCTCTAGTGCTTCACTTATATCTTTTTAGAGCACGGCGGTGGATTTGTTTTATAGAAACTATTAACCTCTCATGCTTCACTTATATTATTTTGAGAGTCTTTAGAACAGCATGGTAGTTTGCTTTGGTTATGAAACTAGTCCTAATATGATGGGCATCTAAGAGGGATATAATAAAAACTTTCATATAGAGTGCATTGAATACTAAGAGAAGTTTGATACTTGATAATTGTTTTGAGATATGGAGATGGTGATATTAGAGTCATGCTAGTTGAGTAGTTGTGAATTTGAGAAATACTTGTGTTGAAGTTTGTGATTCCCGTAGCATGCATGTATGGTGAACTGTTATGTGATGAAGTCGGAGCATGATTTATTTATTGATTGTCTTCCTTATGAGTGGCGGTCGGGGACGAGCGATGGTCTTTTCCTACCAATCTATCCCCCTAGGAGCATGCACGTAGTACTTTGTTTCAATAACTAATAGATTTTTGCAATAAGTATGTGAGTTCTTTATGACTAATGTTGAGTGCATGGATTATACGCACTCTCACCCTTCCACCATTGCTAGCCTCTCCAGTACCCCGCAACTTTCGCTGGTACCATAAACCCACCATTTACCTTCCTCAAAACAGCCACCATACCTACCTATTATGGCATTTCCATAGCCATTCCGAGAAATATTTCCATGCAACTTCCCACCGTTCCGTTATTATGACACGCTCCATCATTGTCATATTGCTATGCATGATTATGTAGTTGACATTGTATTTGTGGCAAAGCCACCGTTCATAATTCTCTCATGAGTCATTGCACATCCCGGTACACCGCCGGAGGCATTCATATAGAGTCATACTTTGTTCTAGTATCGAGTTGTAGTCATTGAGTTGTAAATAAATAGAAGTGTGATGATAATCATTCATAGAGTATTGTCCAAAAAAAGAGAAAGGCCAAATAAAAAAAGGGAAGGCCAAAAAAAAAGGGACAATACTACTATCCTTTTACCACACTTGTGCTTCAAAGTAGCACCATGATCTTCATGATAGAGAGTCTCCTATGATATCACTTTCATATACTAGTGGGAATTTTTCATTATAGAACTTGGCTTCTATATTACAATGATGGGTTTCCTCAAAATGCCCTAGGTCTTCGTGAGCAAACAAGTTGGATGCACACCCACTAGTTTCATTTGTTGAACTTTCATACACTTATAGCTCTAGTGCATCCGTTGCATGGCAATCCCTACTCACTCACCTTGATATCTATTAATGGGCATCTCCATAGCCCGTTGATACGCCTAGTTGATGTGAGACTATCTTCTCCTTTTTGTCTCCTCCACAACCACCATTCTATTCCACCATAATGCTATATCCATGGCTCACGCTCATATATTGCGTGAAGATTGAAAAAGTTTGAGAACACCAAAAGTATGAAACAATTGCTTGGCTTGTCATCGGGGTTGTGCATGATTTAAATACTTTGTGTGGTGAAGATGAAGCATAGCCAGACTAGATTTTGTAGGGATAGCTTTCTTTGGCCATGTTATTTTGAGAAGACATGATTGCTTAGTTAGTATGCTTGAAGTATTATTATTTTTATGTCAATATTAAACTTCTGTCTTGAATCTTATGGATCTGAACATTCATGCCAAAATGAAGAGAATTACTTAGAGAAATATGTTAGGTAGCATTCCACATCAAAAAAATTGTTTTTATCATTTACCTACTCGAGGACGAGCAGGAATTAAGCTTGGGGATGCTGATACGTCTCCAATGTATCTATAATTTTTTATTGTTCCATGCTATTATATTATCTATTTTGGATGTTTATGGGCTTTATTATGCACTTTTATATTATTTTTGGGACCAACCTATTAACCCAGAGCCCAGTGCCAGTTTCTGTTTTTTCCTTGTTTTAGAGTATCGCAGAAAAGGAAAATCAAACGGAGTCCAATTGACCTGAAACTTCACGGAACTTATTTTTGGACCAGAAGAAGCCCACGGAGTATCGGAGATGGACCAGGAGAGTCCCGGGCTGCCCACGAGGGTGGGGGCGCGCCCCCCTGCCTCGTGGACAGCCCGGAGATCCACTGACGTACTTCTTCCTCCTATATATACCCATATACCCTAAAAACTTCGAGGGACACAATAGATCGGGAGTTCTGCCGCCAGAAGCCTCCGTAGCCACCGAAAACCAACGTAGACCCGTTCCGTCATGCCGGAGGGGGAACCCCTCACCAGTGGCCATCTTCATCATCCCGGCGCTCTCCATGACGAGGAGGGAGTAGTTCTCCCTCGGGGCTGAGGGTATGTACCAGTAGCTATGTGTTTGATCTCTCTCTCTCTCTCTCTCTCTCTCTCTCTCTTGTGTTCTTGAGGTGGTACGATCTTGATGTATCGCGAGCTTTGCTATTATAGTTGGATCTTATGATGTTTCTCCCCCTCTACTCTCTTGTAATGGATTGAGTTTTCCATTTGAAGTTATCTTATCGGATTGAGTCTTTAAGGATTTGAGAACACTTGATGTATGTCTTGCGTGGGATACCCATGGTGATAATGGGTTATTCTATTGATCCACTTGATGTATGTTTTGGTGATCAACTTGCAGGTTCCTCCCATGAACCTATGCATAGGGGTTGGCACACGTTTTCGTCTTGACTCTCCGGTAGAAACTTTGGGGCACTCTTTGAAGTACTTTGTGTTGGTTTGAATAGATGAATCTGAGATTGTGTGATGCATATCATATAATCATACCCACAGATACTTGAGGTGACATTGGAGTATCTAGGTGACATTAGGGTTTTGGTTGATTTGTGTCTTAAGGTGTTATTCTAGTACGAACTCTATGATAGATTGAACGGAAAGAATAGCTTCATGTTATTTTACTACGGACTCTTGAATAGATCGATCGGAAAGGATAACTTTGAGGTGGTTTCGTACCCTACAATAATCTCTTCGTTTGTTCTCCGCTATTAGTGACTTTGGAATGACTCTTTGTTGCATGTTGAGGGATAGTTATATGATCCAATTATGTTATTATTGTTGAGAGGACTTGCACTAGTGAAAGTATGAACCCTAGGCCTTGTTTCAACGCATTGCAATACTGTTTGTGCTCACTTTTATCATTAGTTACTTTGATGTTTTTATATTTTCAGATTACAAAAACCTTTATCTACCATCCATATACCACATGTATCACCATCTCTTCGCCGAACTAGCGCACCTATACAATTTACCATTATATTGGGTGTGTTGGGGACACAAGAAACTCTTTGTTATTTGGTTGCAGGGTTGCTTGAGAGAGACCATCTTCATCCTACGCCTCCTACGGATTGATAAACCTTAGGTCATCCACTTGAGGGAAATTTGCTGCTGTCCTACAAACCTCTGCACTTGGAGGCCCAACAACGTCTACAAGAAGAAGGTTGTGTAGTAGACATCAATCCCCTTTTAGTCCGTGCCCCACGGGTACCGCGACGCGGTGTGTTTGGCCATAACTAGCCTATACCTAAGGCCTCTCGCAAGAAGGGTCAAGGATTTCTTAACAAATTTTTGCAGCTTCGCAATGTGATGCGGAGCATCCTACGGACACCACCATGTCAAGAGTCCGTTCGGCGAGTGACACATGCGACATCTACTTCACATACACAAAGATGAATCATCTCCTTTACACGTGCTCACTTGACCCCTTCGGGGATGGTATACTAGGTGACACTCCACTCGTGTGCATGCATAGGTATTGTCGGAATGGTACAGACGGCGATGAGGAGTGCAAGCGCAAGTGTACAACTACACCATCCGCGAGGGAAGCATGAAGAGAAGAAGGAAGAAGCGGAGCTGCTACAAGCTACAGCCACCGGACGTCCGGACGCCACCGGACATCTGGTACCTGACACAGCCCAGACGGTCAAAAGAACTCCAGGCGACGAGTCCCAGCGCCCGGACGACCGGCACCGACCAGACGACCGGTGCCACTACACCCGAGAAGAATAAACGGACATCCTACGCACGCTGGATGTACGGACCGTCCCGAGCCACCGGACGTCCGACCCCACCGGTCGTCCGGTACCTGCCTGTGCGCAGCCACGGGCATTTGGCCTTGTACCCCTCTCCCACTTACCCCTTCGTGGCTATGACTATAAATATACCACCTCCACCTCCTTTCTAGGGTGAGCATTGTGATAGCTCATTTGAGAGATAGAGTATCGCTCATCGATATCGGATCTACTCCTTGAGAGAGACCGCGGCCCCTCTTCGGAGAAGATCCACCTTGGATTCAAGACCCCTCACGGGAAGATCCCCTTGTGGATTCAAGACCTCCTTACGGAGAAGAATCGATTACCTCTTGTATCATTCTTTATTGACTTTGGATCTTGTATCTCCTTTTGTGTTCCGAGGATCTAGCACATGTGTGACTTAATCTTGTTGGTTTGAGTGTTCCTCTTTGTGCCCCTTTGTTATTTCCCCCTCGTGTTCTTCGTGTTCATCGCGGGATCCGCTCCTTTCGTGAAAGATCGGCCACATAGGGTTCTACCCTACATCATCTTGGTATCATGAGCCACGTTGATCATGATTTCGGAGCCTCCCCTCTTTGTTTTCTAGCCTAATTTTGTTGTGTTCTTCCCCAATTTCGAAAATCCCCACAAAAAATAGCCCCAATTTTTTTTTGTGATTTGTTGGTTTGACGAAGTTTTGTTGGATTTGATCCATGGATTTGCTTGGTTTCAAGTGGATCTAGCATCTCCCCAAGTTTACCCATCTTTCATCCACTAAATCTCCTCAATTTTGACCCCAAAATCCCCAAATTCCGTCCAAAATCACGTCCCGGATCTGAAATTTCACGTTGACCCCGACCCACCGGACGACCGACGTTTTACGGATGTCCGGAGCCCCTGGAACGGCCAGACGCCCGCAACTTCCCGGACGACCGGAACCCCCTAACCCGAGCAGAATTTATGGATTTCCGACTCGACCGGACGTCCGGCGACCGAACATCCGTCCTTTTACGGACGTCCGTAACCTGTAGTTTCAGACTTCGGCTGATTCTTGTTTCGGCCATAACTAATTCATCCGAACTTCGATTTTGACGTTCTTTAGCTCGTTTTGAAGCTATTGACATCCCCCTTCCGACAAAAATACCATCATCATCTTTTGACTCCATCAAATTTTGTGAATTTTGGCATCTTTGCCTACGGCTTCTACCACATCATCCGCTACACCACCACCGACTTCTGCAACCTAACCAATTTTGTTCCCCATCGCATTAGTGGTTGCTTGAGGAGTGATTTGAGTCTCCTAAGATGTCTAGGCTACTTAGGGACAGTTGCTCCTTCATCAACCAACACCATCACTTCCGCATAGGCTTGCCCACCATACATTTCCGTCACCCCAATTTAACCCAATTTTGTTTGTGTTGTGCGTTGTGTCTCCTAAGGTGTTTCGGCTACTTAGGGACCGTGCTTCCAACTCTGACACTGTATAGTCCACCACCTTACCCTCCATTTCCGCATTGCGTACTCCACAACCCATCATTGCATTTCCGCAATCCCTTTGAGCTTCCACAACCACCACCGCATTCCCGCTACCACCATTTGACATTTGAGATTTTGAGTTCGCGATTTTTCCGTTTCCTAAGGTGTTTCGGCTACTTAGGGACGACTCTCCATCATCTTGGTATCTACATCAAGAACACCACCACTCATCATCGCCAAGGACGGTAACCTCCATATCATCTCGGTATCGTGGTATCCTTCCATTGTATATTTCCTTGCCATTGCATTGTTAACCCCTAGCCCATTTTGCGTCACTTGCCTATCGAGACTAGCCATTTGAGTATTGCCGGCAATGTTACTTGTGCACATTAGTGATCATTGATCTATAACTTCCATTGCATACATACCATATCATATTGGTATCATCATATCATCTCTTGTGCCTCAAGTTTGTTCCCGCATATACCCAATTGCTATCTTGGTTTGTGCATTCCGCATTGTGGCCATATACAAAAAAACGAATAAAGCTTTTAAGCAAAAGAGAAAGAGCAAAGAAGCTTGTAAGCAATAGCCATAGCATCATACCACATTGCATAAGATTGTCATATCAGATCATCTTGGATCATAACACCGGAAGCCATACATACATAGCATACTCGGGATAGAAAATTGATACATTTTGCATCTTATAGGTTGTGCACAAGTGTCGTATCCGCCTATAGAGCAATCATGCTAGCGTCTCTCTTGAGTTGTGCAACACGAGCGTTTTCCGTGGATTCCACATTGTGTGCTCATCCTTGGTTGCACGACCCCATTTATCTATCCGTGTGTGCGTTTTCGTGTGTCATTCATTGTTATTGGTCTACTTGTTTCACTTGCAAATTTGTGAATCTCTTTCAACTTTATTGACTCTTGCTAACATTTTGCATTAAATTTTTTGTGCCTCTATCCTCGCCGAGCTCCACCATAAGCCTTATTTGTGTAGGTGTGAGAAACCGACAAGAATTGGTACCAATTGTGCTATTTCCTTGTTACATCATTGAGTGATCATTGATCCATCTTCAACTTCGGTCAAGGTACATTTGGTATAGTTATTCTCTTTCTCCCACTCATATTGGCTCGAGTCTTGTGATGGATAGGCAAGGCATTTCATCTTTGGTCTACAACAACAACGACGAGTTCGATGCCATGAACAACTCCACCGACGCCAAGATGCAAGCTCAAATGGAGGAGATCAAAGCCCTCATCAAGTCATACAAGCGATCTTCCTCATCTTAGAGAAGACGCTCAAGAGCACATGTCTCCGAGCTAGCATATCCGGCAAAATCACATCGGCATCGACACCATCACCAACAAAGACATGAAGATCAAGAGCTCAACACCAACAACCACTCAACGACTTCACCATCTCCCTTGGCATCTTCGTCAAGCGACTTCAAGGCATCTTCGCCTACGGACATACGACATCTTCGCCCACAAGCACCTCAAGAGAAGCCCCCCAAGCTCAAGTCTGCGACTTCCACGAGCTACTATGACCTCGACATCGACCACGTGATTCCTTTCTATGGGACTCAAGAACCCGAGGAGTATCTCGAGTGGGAGCGTTTGATGGACGACTACCTCAAACTACATCAAGTTCCTCACGAAGATCAAGTGAAGTGCGCCACAAGGAACTTCCATGACTACGCGTCCACATGGTGGCTTCACACACCTTCGGAGACCTACGACATGAGTTGGCCCAAGACAAAGAGAGCTATGCGGTGAGAGTTCATTCCTCCAACCTACACGGAACAACTTCTACACCAATTGGAGAACACCACCCAAGGATCCAATTCCATCGGCGAGTACTTCAAGGAGATGAAGAAAGCCTTGCGATGAGCCAGCGTGGATGACCCCATTTCGATGAAGTTCCACTTCATGATGGGATTGCACAATGACATCTACAAGACAATATTCCTCGAGAACTACAAGTCCCTCGGCGACAACTACATTGGTGCTCTCAAGGCGGAACAAGAACTCATGAAAACCAAAGCTTCTCCACCCCAACCTCACTTCGCGATGGCCAAGCTCCATGAGAACGAGCATGAGGCTAGTACCACCATGATGTCCAAGCCCGACGAGCTCCAAGACGATGCTCCCAAGTTCGACTTCACCGCCATCCCTCTTTGTGGAATTGATGATGCCGAGTCTACTTCGACTCTTTTTCAAGATGGTGTGGCGACGACTACGACTACGGAGACCATCAAGGACCAAGCTTTGGAGGCGAGCGACATGGTGATGAGCAAGGATGATGCTTCCATCTTAGGAGGCGAGCGTGATGATGTGCCATCTTCGGCCTTCATCCACGGCGACGGTGATGAGATGGTTGAGCATGGGATTTTCCCTTCGACCATGGCGACGTATGATGACTTGAGTGACTTTTGCCACCATATTGAGAGTGAGAGTGACTTCACCACTAGCCCCATATATTATGTGTTACCAGAATTCTCATGTGAGGAGAGCCACAACCCCCACCACTGAGTGAGATGAGTGACTCCACCATACGTGACATTGAGTGCACCTACCTTGAGGGAGTGAGTGAACCACCACATAGAGAGAGTGTGATAGTTGATAGGGCATGTGAGGCCATTTGCATTTCTAATAACTTGACCTCTACCTCTATTGTGTCTTCGCATTTGGTGCTAGGTCCCATATATGATGACGCGCCGATTCGCGACGACTATGTCCTCCCTTTGGACAAGACGATGGCCATGGTGGAATATGATGCAACCCCCACATGGTTTCATCAAGATGAAGATGACCACCATTTGGTCTTTCCCACCTCACCTACACCACTAGAGTGGAATGAACAAGGTAACATAGGTGAAGGTTATGCTCTAGTCCCACTAGTGGACATTCTTGACATTGATTGCTTGCATGATGTTGATCAACCTATTACCATGCTTCATGCTAGTGCGACTTACCATGCGATGATTTACCCATTTATGATGAGTATGATGATTGCCATGTGGAGTCTATTAGTTGTGATGCCATGTTACATAGGATTTCTTGTGCTAATTCTCTCGGTCACATCATGTTTGACAATCCACTTAACTTGTCATATGCTATGCATGAGATCAATCATATGTCATATTTGCAATATCTTCATAATGACTATGCATATGCTATTAAAATAAACCAAATTTGCACATATGGCATAGATGACAAGCGTATGGTTATTGGCATTTGTTTCTCTTGTGATGATATTGACATGATACCTTTGCATCATTCATCTCATATGCCATGCCATAACCACTTAGCTTTGGATGTGCATTGTTTTGGATGTTGTCCATTTTCTCCATATGATGTTTCTGATATTGCTCATGAGGAGACCCCCATAGTTTCCTCATACATTTTAGGAGATTTTGATCACTCCCATCCATTGCATGATCCCAATACTTGTGTGCACCACATGCTCCCCATGAATAAAAATGCGATTTTTGTCCCATATACTTGTATGCTAAATTTGCATCCCCATCGTGTTATACATAACAACTATTCTTTCATGATGGATGACATGTTCTTATACCATGCATCAAATTTATTTGAGCAATGCTTATCTTGTGCTAACTTTCACGTGCACATACACATCGATGGATGATGTGTACATCTACCACACACACAATTTCTTTCGTTTGTGTCTCTTTTGTGTAGGTACACATGAATTCTTGTCAACCTCGCAATCCCACGAGTTGGAAAAACGAGCTCTAGAGAGCAATGACGACTTGGGATCCCATGGAGTGTCTTTCCCACCGCTCTCTTCGTGCAAAGACTTCGCGCATTTCTTATACATGGCCCTCACTTGGCTATGGGTTGTTGTCCATTATATATCCTTTGCCCATCTTACCATGTTCACTTTGCATGATATGCTCATTCCTATTATTTTGCCATGCATTTGTGACCCATGCTTTTAATTACACATGATGATTGATTCTCATACTTGTATGTGTATTTGCAAGCTTGGTGGAGATATTGCTTGTTATTGCCATGTTTGCTTTATGCCCCATGCCTATGATGATACTTTCATCTTGCTTTGTGTTCGTGCTTGCGATATGTCATGTGCATTGCCTATGCCTATTATTTGCTCTCATGACATGATTGCCATGATTTACTCTAGTATGTTGCATCTTTGCACTACTAGCTTGCACGACTTGATTACTATGTTTGCTTGCCTTGTTGCATCACCCATGACTCAAACTTGCTCGCTTCATGCGGTTGATGACAACCATCTACATGCTTTGCACGACATGATTGTTATTGATTCTTGTCATATATCTCCATGTGTTGCATATCTCATGTTAGACAATTTGCCATGTATTGAATGCAACAATGATTCTAATCTTGCTCATGAGATTGCCCCCATAGCATTCTCGCCTATATTTGGAGTTTTGACATATTTTTGTGAAGCATGCTTGTCTTCCTTCTTTGCACCATATACCTTGTGCAATGAATATTGCCATTGTTGCATCCTATTGTTCATGCACTCGTGCTTCTAATGGTTATGTGCAAGAGAAGAGAACCATCATGATGGATAATGTGTTTATCTAACATGCGCATACGTTCTTTGTTTTGTTGTGTGCATGTGTAGGATACTTGGACCTTGTGCCAACTTCCACGTCATGTGAGTTTATAATCCGAGCTCTTGAGAGCAAACCACCTTCTACCACGACGATTCTACATCGTACTTGCTTGTACTTCAGCATTGTGAATGACGCACAAGGACATGCTTTCAAGGTGATATCCTTCTCTTTTGAGAACCCCCAAACCATGAGCATGGATATTATGGATCATACTACTTGTGTTGCTTTCACCATGAGACTTATTATTCATCTTGGACCACTTGATTGCACACTTGTTAGAGATCTTGCTTTAACTTGTCATTTTCACCATTCCATGCATCATGATATATATGCCTTGTGTGTTGCATCCAATTCTTGGGTTACTTGCTCCTCCCATATGTTTGGTTGCAACAATGTCATCACTTCACATATGCCATGTCCCATTGATTTCTACATGCTTGCCTTGATTGCCTCACACATGATGAACAATTGCTCTTTCTATTGTGTTGAGTGCCACACGATATTCACTACACCCAATGCACATTATGCTTGGATTGTCTTGCACTTGACCCATGTGTTTAGACACTTCATTTTATTTGGTGTTGTGAATGATTCCTATGCCTACCATAGACCTTTCATTGAGCAATTTGTGAATGCTTGCTATGAACTTGAGGTAGATGTTTCTTCTCTTGTCACACATATTTGCATCACTACCTCACATTTACATGCTTGTCCCCATGATATCTTTGCTTGTGCTCAATTTATGTGCTTATATGCCATGTAACAATCCTTTGTCAAACCATATGCTTTGCATGATGACGACACTTGTTTGGTGAATCACCTCCCGAATGCTTGGTTTTGCACTAATGCTAACCACATTTGTTTTTCCAAGTGTTTGTTGTCTTTGCTCCTTATGAAGGAATCCCAAGATGGTGCGACATTGGAGAGTGCCCATTTCGAGCTTCAAGATGACGAGAACATGGTGATCGACCACTCCTACACGGCGACGCCATATCTTTCCCATGGTGATTTGGATTTCAATCCGAGGTCGGATCTTTCCCAAGGGAGGGGCGATGATGTGGAGCATCCTACAGACATCACCATGTCAAGAGTCCGTTCGGCGAGTGACACGTGCGACATCTACTTCACATACACAAAGGTGAATCATCTCCTTTACACGTGCTCACTTGACCCCTTCGGGGATGGTATACTACGTGACACTCCACTCGTGTGCATGCATAGGTATTGTCAGAACTGTACGGATGACAAGGAGGAGTGCGAGCGCAAGTGTATAACTACACCATCCGCGAGGGAAGCATGGAAGAGAAGATGGAAGAAGCGGAGCTGCTACAAGCTACAGCCATTGGACGTTCGGACGATACCGGACATCCGGTACCTGACGCAGCCCAGATGGCCAGAAGAACTCCAGGCGACGAGTGCTACAGCGGCCGGATGTCCAATGAATACCGGACATCCGACGAGTCCCAGCACCCAGACGACCGGCGCCGACCGGACGACTGGTGCCACTACACCCGAGAAGATCAATGGACATCCGACGCGCGCTGGACGTCCAGACCGTCCCGCGCCACCGGTCATCCCGTACCTACCTGGCGCAGCCGTGGGTCTTTGGCCTTGTACCCCTCTCCCACTTACCCCTTCGTGGCTAAGACTATAAATAGACCACCTCCACATCCTTTCTGTGGTGAGCGTTGTGATAGCTCATTTGAGAGATAGAGCCTCGCTCATCCATATCGGATCTACTCCTTGAGAGAGAATGCGGCCCCTCTTAGGAGAAAATCCACCTTGGGTTCAAGAACCCTCACGGGAAGATCCCCTCGTGGATTCAAGACCTCCTTATGGAGAAGAACCGATTACCTCTTGTATCGCCCTTTGTTGACTTTGGATCTTGTATCTCCTCTCGTGCTCCGAGGATCTAGCACATGTGTGACTTAATCTTGTTGGTTTGAGTGCTCCTATTTGTGCCCCTTTGTGATTTCCCCCTCGTGTTTTCCCCTCATGTTCTTCATGTTCATCGCAGGATCTGCTCCTTTCGTGAAAGATTGGCCACATAGGGTTCTAGCCTACATCACGATGTCACCCGAATCAATAGTGGGGAAGCCCCACCAGGTGCCCAGAGACGCATGCCCTCACGAGGTCAAAGCTACCCCAGATGCATCGAGCTAAGTTACCCCTCTACACCCGTATAAGGCATAAATCTCACAACACAACCCGGAAGCAATAAACACACCACAAAAGTAACATAAGCACCATGGTTCATTACACGCCCCCACAGGGCTCCATGCTCGTTTCTCACAATGCAGGAGGAAAGGGAAGGGGAGGACAAGCAAAAGCGGCTCCGGCGACGCGGCTTCTCACGAGGATCGGCCCCCGAGTTCAGACGGAGCCCTCCTCGCGCTTCACCGGGGCACAACAACGGGACGACCTGCCAGCGTCCTCGAAGCATGCCCGACGGTGTGGCGGCTGGTCGTAGCCGCTGCTGCTAGAGCTCTCGCTGGAGGAGGAGCTATCATAGCTGGGCGAACCACGACTGCCGTTGAGGGCAAGTTCACCCTGGTGATCGTCACGGCCATCGCCAAGAGCAAGCGCCTCGCCATCATCGTCGTCCTCAGGGCAGCATCCGGCACGGCGACCGTCTTCCCTGAACACCCTCACGAAGAGGGTCGCTGCCCCGTCGAACTTGAAGTGGAGGGTTGATAACCCCCAAGTGTAGGGAATCATCGTAGCAATTTCCAAAGGTGGAAGTGATAAGTATGGAGTGTCGAATCCACAAGGAGCTAAAGGTAAGATCAATATTCTCTCAAGCCCTATCTGCCACTGATACAACTCTACATACACCGAACGTTTGCTTCCAACTAGAAACGAGAAATAAAACTACGCTGTGGGTATGAAGAGGATAACTTTGCATGATATCGGAGAGATAAAATATAAAAGTAGGGGCTGTTATCATAAATTTAGAATATATTACTAAATATTATAAATAGCGAGTGTGGAATAATGGTGGATCGGTGTGCGGAATTGTCATAGGCAATTGTCAACAAGACCGGTAATCACTATTGCAATTTCATATGAGGGAGAGGCATAAGCTAACATACTTTCTCTTCTTGGATCATATGCACTTATGATTGGAACTCTAGCAAGCATCCGCAACTACTAAAGATCAAGGTAAAACCCAACCACATCATTAAAGTATCAAGTCCTCTTTATTCCCATACGCCATGTCCCGCTTATCCTTGTTTGTGTTTCAGTCACTCACGCAATGCAGACAATAAGCAAACAATGGACATATTGCAACACCCTACAACGGGAATCCCTCACGCTTGCGCGACACGTAGGGCACCATAGGACAGCACCAAAGTAAAACATACAACTCATACCAATCTAGATCATCGATCAACCCAAAGACAAAGGATATGTACTCAAAACATCATAGGATGGCAACACATCATTGGATCATAATATGTGGCATAAAGCACCATGTTCAAGTAGGGATTACAGCGGGGTGCGGGAGAGTGGACCGCATAAAAGAGATGAGGAAGGTGATGATGATGGCGATGTTGATGAAGATGATCACCGCGGCGATGATGCCCCTCCTGATGGCACTCCGGTGCCACTGATAGAGAGGAGGAGAGGTTCTCCCCCTTGTGCTTCCTCCTCCATGGCACCCCCTGGATGGGGAGAGGTTCTCCCTCTGGTCCTTGGCCTTCATGGTGATGATGGCCCCTCCGGGATCCTCCTCCGTAGCCTCCGGTGATGATGACCCCCTCCGGCAGGGTGCCAGAGAGGGCCTAGATTGATTTCTCGTGACTACAGAGGCTTGCGGCAGTGGAACTTCCGATCTAGGTTATTTTCTGGAGGTTTCTATATTTATAGGAATTTTTGGCGCCGGTATCACGTCAAGGAGATGCCCGAGTCGTCCACGAGGTAGGCCCGCGCGCCCAGGGGGGCGCGCCCCCACCCTCGTGGACGGCCCGGGATTCTTCTGGCCCAACTCGTTTACTCTGGGGTCTTCTTTTGTTCCACACAAAATAGTCAAAAATTGGCACGTCAATTGGACTCCGTTTGGTATTCCTTTTCTGTAAAACTCAAAAACAAGGAAAAAACAGAAACTGGCACTGGGCACTAGGTTAATAGGTTAGTCCCAAAAATCATATAAAATAGCATATAAATGCATATAAAACATCCAAGGTTTATAATATAATAGCATGGATACTTCATAAATTATAGATACGTTGGAGACGTATCAACATCCCCAAGCTTAATTCCTGCTCGTCCTCGAGTAGGTAAATGATAAAAGAAATAATTTATGAAGTGTGAATGCTAGCAAGTGCATAAGTTTCATCAATGATAGTTCCAATCACTTTTTCTAGCATCATTATATATCATAACAGTAGCTCATCTTCATAAAACTTTTCATGATCAAGTAACAAGCTATTCACATGTTAAAGTATAGATCATAAACTTTCTTGAAACTAACAAACTATATTCTCAGTCATCAAACAATTGCAATTCATCTTATTTTCAGCAAGGGTGTATGTCAGAGCTTTGATTTTGCAAACTCCACATACTCAACTATCATTTAATCTTTCACAATCGCTAACACTCACATGATATTTATGGTTTCAAAGTTTTAATCGGACACAGAGAAAGATAGGGGCTTATAGATTCGCCTCCCAACCTTTTACCTCAAGGGTAATGTCAACAATAATTGTTCATGATAACTTACATCCAATTGGAT